>NW_027526203.1:273618802-274156302 GCF_048455015.1 Haemaphysalis longicornis
CTACAGCGCGCCTCATAGCCCAGGTGCGGTTTCGGCGTGTCAGACCCCGAAATTTCGAATTTTTGACCACCCGGCACATATTTATCGTTCAGCTGTTAACCACCAAGTCGCACGTTTCCGGCTGCGCCGACTGATGGAGGCGTAATACGAATGAATCCCGCGGGCACCGGTGTGTGGGGCAGGTCAAATAATTCTATACTTCACTCGCGCAAGAAAAAAAAAAATCGGCAAAGACTGAAGCGAGACGACTTGACACAGAGCGTGTCGTGTCGTATCGTCTCGCTTCAGTTTTCGTCTATTTTTTTTCCGCAAGACACACGACGCAAGAAACACGACATGATGGGGCATTCAAAAGTGGCGAAACGTGGAGTAGCCAAACCGTGCTTCCTGAATAGCCTTAAAAAATCCAGTCTTCACAAAATTAATGAAAGCCTAACCATGCAAGTTGGCCGCTTTCAAGGAGCGGGGTTTCCCGAGCACATTTTGACGGCTATTGCGCATGACGTGCTCAAAGAATCAAAGAAGGGTCTGCGGTAGCGGGACTGTGTGAAAGAACAGCAAAAATAAAAGAATGAAGTCATTCCATACAAGCATAGGTTATCTCGCCAAATAAAAAAAGATTGGAGCCACAACCAATGTCAATGTCGTGTTTTACGCACCCCTGAAGCTCGGATCATTGTGCAAAAGGAGCTATTGGAAAGACACGAAGCTACCTTGTCAAGTCAAGCACAGGGTTAGGTTTGTTGACTTCGCTGTGTGTAGTGTACGTCATCCCGTCAGACTGCAGCAAGATATACGTGGGCAAACGGGGAGCTGCATCAATGATCATCTGCGCGAACATGCTAACAATGTGAAAAATGTCAACTCAGGTCATTTGGCCATCCACTGTCGGGATTGCAAATGTACGTCCTGTTTGATAAGTGTTATATTATAATGAGGAACAGAAACGAGACGGCCCGCGAGATTATTGAGGCCGATGAAATAGCACGTGCTGGCATGGGTATCCGGAAGGGGAGGCAAGGGGGGGCAACTGCCCCTCCTTGGAGATTCGGATGTTTTTATGCACTGCAAAAATCTGCACATCTTGGTTGGCCCATAATTAAAATAACTTTGCCCTGAAGGACGGAAGAGAGGAGAGAACGACACCGACGTTCTCTCCTTTTTTCCGTCCTTTAGCGAAAAGTTTTTTTTTTAATTATGTACGTGAACCAACTAGCCCAACAATCCACGTTATTCAAATTATTAATTAGCCCACTCAGGTCCTGCGTATCCGTATGGAACACCCTTCAGGACTGCTGTCAACATGGCACTTTAGACACCAACTAACATTGCCAGTCTTGTGACTGCTTTGAAACACTTTCTGTGCTGGCTATTGAAGATAGCGAACAATTCTGAAAGGTTTAACTTTTTTTTTTCTAAACTATATTTATGCAGCCTTACCGCAAGAACTTAATTTTCGCACAAATTTGCAGCTATATCTAGCAAAAAAACACCGCTACACTTAGAAGGGAGAGTGTAACATCCTCCCGTGCCGTCACATCACCTTGTACACCCTTCCTTAGAAATTTTCAAAATGTCGGCACCACCAAAGCCCCGAAACAAAACCTATAAATCAGACCCTCAAAACGCTCTACGCCTGTACTGCATTGAAAGCCAGGGAGGCCAGTAGTATCTTTATTGTGTGAGCCATTTCAAGAGACTTCATCACACATGTTATGTCGCAATTTGCCCAGAAAAACCCGAGGCGTCTGCAGCTGCTATTTAAGGAAGATTGACGGAGTGCAGTTGTATGTATGTGAACGTATTGTGCTGTGTGCTGGTGATCAATTGGCGTGGGTCGAGAACCCTCACGCAGCGAGACTGACCACTCTTCTTTACAAAGTGACAGTAACTTTTCGCATTTTCTTTATTAACTTTATTTCTTTGCTCGGTAATAAAATCCAATGTATATTCTCCATTGTAATTTTTGTAACCACAAATAGCGCCTTTTTGGTGCTATCCAACCGTAACCCTCCCCCGCTAATGGATGCCCCCCTTGCAAAAAGTTCTGGGGACGCCCTTGCGTGCTGGTGACTGCTGTGATAGCGCTCCCTCCCTTACATTTACGGAAAAAAAGGTGCACTTTCTTAGCGTTCTCAGCGTTTAGTCTTTAGCCTTGTATATATATAGTGTTGAGTCTTTAGTCTTGTATATATTGTACGTATATGTAATTATTAGTTCTGTATATATGTATATATATATATATATATATATGTGTGTATCCTCCCCTTCTCTCTCTGCTCCCTTTCCTGTCTCCTGTTTTCCCCATTCCCCACACCCCCACACCAGCAGGCGTTCCGGTGTCCACCCTTAGGTGTGACAAACGACGCCTGCTGGTGGTCTTTCCTTTCCATTTCAACAATAAACTCATTCATCCATTCATTCTTGGGCAAGCCAGCGGTTTATCGTGAAATCCCAATCGCAGTGGCACGTGCCCTAAGAGTGTAGTAATGCAAAAAGGAGAGGAGGCGATCGTTCCTTGCTTTTTTTTTTTGTGTTGTGTGTGTGTAAGAGAGAGAGGAGGCGATATAAATGTGCGTTATCTTCTTAATAGAGTTTGTTGAAAGAAAAAAGCGCTCTGTGTCGTGTCGTCTCACTACAGTCTTTGTCTCTTTTTTGGCGCAAGTGAAGTACAGCGTGGATTACCAATTCACCCAAAAATAATCTCAATTCTACAGCGCGGCTCATCGCCCCGGGCGTTGTTGCGGGCCGTAGACCCCGAAATATTTTTTCTACGGGCTCTTTGCGATTTTACATGGCGTAATTTTCTTGTACTTCTCTCTCTCTCTCTCTCTCTCTCTCTCTCTCTCTCTCTCTCTCTCTCCTCTCTCTCTCTCTCTCTCTCTCTCTCTCTCTCTCTCTCTCTCTCTCTCTCTCTCTCTCTCTCTCTCTCTCTCTCTCTCTCTCGGCCGCCTTTGTTTCCGAAGAACCACGCGCCGATCTTTTTAGGGTGACAGGGGTAAATATTCCTGGACACCTTTCTATATGCTCCCCAAACGATGCAATGCCACGAATGCACCCATTTCCCTCTGCCTTGGACGCGGGGTCGATTCCGGCCGCGGTGGCCGTTTTTCTGATGGAAGCGAAAAGCGAAGACGCCCGTGGGTTCGACATTTCGGCGCACGTTAAAGATCCCCACGTGGTCAAAATTATTCCAGAGCCTTCCGCTGCAGCACGCCTCATTGCCTGTGTAGAATCGGCGCGTTAATCATCATAATCAATCATCAACCGCTGTCTGCCTTCTTTTTTTTCTTCGTTCCTGAGTTACAAAACTTCCATCAATCCGGTGTACGCATTCTCTTGCGCCAACTTAGCGTATACGTCACCCACCTTCCGCAAGTGCTCTGTGCGTGTCTGTCACACAACCTTATTTCTTTTGTAAGTTGCTTCCAGAAAGTGTCTTTCGCACTCTTAACACGAAAGAACGTGCACCTCACAGTGTCTAAAAATAAAAATGGCAAGGCAACATTTAAATGTACTCGGGAGGTGAATACACACCCGAAAACCAGCGCCAGTAGTCCGACAACCAATAAAACTCCTCTTTCAGCAAACTGATTGTGGCCTCTCTTGAATTTTTCTTTCGACCCTATCAGTGCAAAATACAAATACAATACAAATTAGAACAGCTTCGTAGGCAGAACGAAAGAAAGAAAGAAGAAAGAAAGAAAGAAAGAAAGAAAGAAAGAAAGAAAGAAAGAAGTAAATAAAGAAAGGGAGACGGGACAAAAGCAATCTATCATTACCATGCGGCGCCTTTCACACAGGGAGAGAGTCGAGGGGCATCTTCGTGCGCGTACGGCAGGCTGGTGCGTTCGGGTGTTCGAAGAGCTTAGAGGACACTAATTCGACACCTACCCTCGCCTCGATAGCGCCTCTTGTTGTCAAAGAGCCCCTAACGACGCTCGTCTCAGTCGAGGCAACCTAACCTGGCAGCCATGCATAATGCGCGCAGTACAGCGAACTGGAGCTGCCGGAAAAAAGAATAAACGACTCGCCATCGTACACACCAAATAACGCACACTTGACGGGTCAAGTCGCAAACAGGAATGCATAAAAGTGGCTGGGAGCAGGGCAGGCAGGTAATGGCAGGCAAAAGCGATCGCATGCACGAGGCGAGCGTCTGCTGTCTGCGAGGCGCTTGCTTGCAGGTGAAGCGTCTACCGCATCGCGCTGCTGCTGGCTGCAGACTGCCGTGCGAGCTCTGGCAGCAGGGTCTGAGAGGAGGGAGAGGCAGTGAAGCGACGACGGATAATTCTGCCTCCCGAATATGAACGGCGCAAAAAAGGAGAGAGTAAGAGAGAAAGAGCGGGGAGGGAGAATCACAATGAAAACGTTATAAAGGCGATTAGGTCAATGCACCTACCGTGCGTCGCGCCATCCACGCCACGCGCACAGTTGGTCCTGGCTGACTCTCATTTTTATTTTCTGGCTCTTCTGTTTTTTCTTATTCGCCACTTACTTCTGCCCTTTACTTTCCCCCGGAGTATTATCTCGTACACGCGCGCGGTGCCGTATTATTTTCAAATCCCTCCCCCTTTTTCTTTGTTGATACTCTCGCTTTCTTCCGTCCTTCTCGTTTCTATCATCATTATTATTCGCCGCCGCCGCAGCTATACGACGGCGTAAATATAGAACACAACACGGCGGCTCTCGCATATTTATATATGAAAAAAAGAAGAAAAAAAGAAATGTACGCGCAACAGCCGCGAAAGCTTTGTGCGTTAACAAAAAAGAAGGGAACAGACATATAAAATGTTATAACAGGAAGTGGCTTCATTTTCTTTTCAGTTACCAAAAAAAGGACTTTCTCGGCGTACCAGGCGTCATCGCCGCCGTGTGATTCGAACAAAGAGGTGGGACGCCGGGAAAAAAAAAAGTTTCAGATGCATTAAACGCCGAGCGGGGAGACTCTGCCGAGCCCGGCGGTCCGGCGGCGGGCGGCCCGCCGGACGGATGGATGGCGGAAAGGATGCACAGTGCAGCAGGAACGGGCCGCGCTCTTTAAGAGTGCGATTAGTCCAAAAGCGAGAGGCCCAAGCCCGCCACGCTTTGGAATGGGACATCGGAGCTGGCCAGTTCGTCTCCCGAGGAGGAGGAGCGTCTTCGTGCCGAATAAAAATACGCGCGCGAATCCGAAAGAGAAGAGAAAAAAAGGCGCGCGGAAGAGAAAGTTTCGACGTTCGAGTGTACACGCTCGAGTGGGCGTGCGCGCGTGCGCCGAGCCCTATTTATTTTTCCGAGCTGCGACTCAATGGCGAAATCGTGACGCCGACTGCGACCAGATACGACGAGCGAGGTGTGAAAGCGGCTGCGAAAATAAAGCGGAAAAATAAGTTCCCCGCGACGACCGTCGACTCCTCTTCTTTTGTGTCCCGTTGGGGCGTCAAGGCAAAGATTAGCCGGCCGGCTCGGCTCGTGGCCGGTGCGCGCCTTTCTGGGCGAATACTTTCCCTCTTCACGTATATTGCGCGAAGGAAAAGTCAGTTCTCTCTCTCTCTCTCTCTGTCAAGCTTTGAGTGCCAGTTCAGAATGGTATGCGACGACTGGGGCAGGCTATATATACAGCGAGGTCTTATCAGTGCATCGACGGCTAAGGTGAACTGAGAGGTATGAAGGGAATGGCGAACGCAGTGCCCCCCAAAATCTGGAATATTTGAGAACGCGGCGCTCTCTTCCTCGCCGCACGCCTTCACCCAGGCGACGTGGGTGCGGGTCCATGCGCGCTTCCTCGTACGAAGAAGGTTCCCGCCACGCTATGCACCCGTGGAAGGAGGGGAAAACAACTGCTGGGGCGAAACGGCGGACAGCGCATCGACGGACGTGTCTTCTCGGTCGGCGCAGCATTCAGTGCGGCTCGCTGGTGAAAGCGTTGCGCTCGACTGGTCGAGCCCGTCCTTTTTATGAGGCAAAACGACCCTAGCTAGCTTCCGTCCTCGGAGTAGTAAGCTGCGCGCTGAAACTGAGGGAAACGCGTGTTCGCAATTAACAAGCGTCAAAGTATGCAGTCATTTGGGGCGCCTCTTTTGTCGTATCGTGTATCTGCGTTGATTTGAACCCTGCAGGGTCTTCCTCATCCATATTTTTTCCCGCACTGGTGGAGACTGAGGCTACGATGCTGTGTTAAAGCTCGCTGGCTCGACTCCGGGACCCCGTCGGCCGCATGTCTCACGGAGACAAAATAAAGTGTTTGTCAGCTTTCGGAGTATACTTCGAAAAGCTCCCCTGGTACTCAACTTTTTTTCCGGAACGGAGACCAGTTCTTCGCTTGACCCGTTAGCATTTAATTTAAAATCGTCTAACAAATTGGAATTGGAATTAACAAATAAATATATTCCATTAAGAAAAGTGCACTGCAGTTCTAATTCCCCTTGGTACAATCTACACTTAAATAGGCTCTCTAACCGCAAGAAAAGACTGTTTACAGCTGGAAGATCGTCCCCGTCTTCGGCTCGATGGTCAAGATATAAAGCTGCAGCTGCTACGTACTTAAGCGAACTCAAACTCGCTAAATTTACCTTTTTGAACCGTACTTTGCCCTCTATACTGCAAAAAAATCCTAAACAATTTTAGAACATTGTAAGGTGTAATAAGAAGCATAACAAACTGTCTTTAATGTCTCAGGGCAATGTAGTCTCGGATAATGAGTGTGCATCTTTACTTAACCGTACCTTCGCTGAAACATTCTCTGATCCAGCCACTACTAACCCAACCATTCCCTCAGAGCCCTAAAAGTTTCCCTTCATAATTATCATAGTAGTTAGCTCAGAAGGAATACGGTCTATTATCGACAAACTGAAGATTTCATCTGCTTGTGGCTGTGATGGTATCACCACACAATTCTTGAAAAATATGGCAGAGTTTTCTGCTGTTATTCTTGAACGGATATTTACACAGTCACTTCTTACGGCTGACCTTCCTAACGACTGGTTAATAAACAGGGTGGTCCCAGTGCATAAGTCGGGAGCAAGCCATGATCCACGTAACTTTCGTTCATCTCGCTTACATCTGCGCCATGAAAACTTCTGGAACATATCATCGCCACTCACCTTATCAAGTTCCTTCAGGAACATAATTTCTTCACACCTGCTCAACATGGCTTCCGAAAACAGTTCTCTTGCGAAACCCAGCTTCTACTCTTTACCAAAGATTTGCACATAACCCTCGAATCCGGAACAATAACTGACTGCGTCTTCCTTGGTTTCAGCAAAGCCTTTGATAAAGTAGCTCACTCCTTGCTCTTACACAAACTCAGCATATTAAACATAACACGTGTAAGGAATGTAATCACCTCCCACAATCACTTGCATCCATTGCCGATCCTTGCAGTTTCAAAAGAGCGCTTGATAATCTATTTTGCATTGACAGTATAACAGACTTATTTTTGTTGCTTGCTGTTTATTGAATTATGACACTGTGAACGGTTGTATTTTGATGTTAGTTGCCTTCCTGTTTTAAAATGTTGCTGTGCCTTATTCATGTGTTTTTGTATCTTGTACACTGTTCGGCAGTGCCCACTCCCCTCTGCAATGCTGTAAAGCCCTGAGGGTACTATAAATGAAATGAAATGAAATGAAAATTACTAAGTTGTAGCTTCTTTTGCAGGACGTTGTTGCGAGTTCGTTGGTTCATGATCGTGGAACGATTCCCAACAGCGTGAAAAAAAACGGCACGAAGGACTACACACGCAATTACACAGACGGGCATTGCATCTTCTTTGTTGGCGACGTTAGTCTGTCAGTGGAGTGCATTGTGGTGAAAGTGAACCTCGGGATCGCCTTGATGTATGGAGCCAACTGGACCAACGGAGATTATCTAGTAACTGAACACGGGTGCACACACATGCAAAAAAAGGTTAGTGCATCGCTGACTTGGATTTTGCTATTGCATACCGCTCACCGTATCCTTCTTATTATTCTGTACATGAGTCCAGAAATCTATATAAAAAGATAAGCGACCAGCCGAGTTGAAAGTGTGTACGAAAATTCACGTCTGCCCATTGCCCATCTTCAGGTGAGACCTGGACATCCAAAATGCGGGGGTGTGTTGGAGCCAGAAGCCGTGTCACCCACGGGGTGACTTAGTTTCGCTGTCTTTAAAAGACAGCGCTGTATCATCTCTGGTCCGTTGGAAGGCGGAAAAGGGGACTTCACCCGCCGCGGTGGCTGGGTGGCTAAGGCGTCGCGCTGCTGAGCACGAGGTCGCAGGTTCGATTCCCGGCCGCGGCGGCCGCTTTTCTGATGGAGGCGAAAAGCAAAAACGCCCGTGCGTGCGAGATTTCGGCGCACGTTAAAGATCCCCAGGTGGCCGAAATCCATCCGGAGCCCCCTCCACTACGGCGCGCCTCATCACCTGCATTGCGTCGCCATGTTAAGCCCTACAATCAATCAATGAAAAGGGGAGTTAAAATGTAAAACTTAAGGGGACGGAGTATTCTCCCCAGGTGAAAGAAAAATATTCGAATTGAGAAGTAAGGCGCCCTTAGCATATTTATACAATAATTCCCGGCGTGAAGTACAAAAAAAAAAATGTCGAGCAGTCGGCATGTGGAGATCGCGCACTCTAAGTTGCCAGCGTGGTGCGCTTTCCGTACACAAAAGTACGATAGACAGCGGCGCACACTCTACTCGTTTTATGGTTGAGTTTCTATATTGTTTGTTTTTAACTAGGTTCGCTATTACGAACGATTAACATTGTGGTCACTTTTTCCTGTGGAACGGGATTGTCCGCATTAACGATGATACGGTAGATGATGACATACGCAATAACAAGGCCGGTGAATAAACTAGTTTTCAAACAGCTTTTTGCCGCAAGAGGGTGCGTCCTACGACAGTTTCTTTTTTCTTTTTTTTTTTTGTAATGTTTATTTTCGTTATTGGGAAAATGTCACTTCTAATGCTTACTCTGTATCGATGTAAAATGCCTCGAGTGTGTCGTTTTGGTCTATTTTTTGTACCTGATAAGGATACTGTTTAAGTGTATGTCGTAACTGCTTGCCATACCAAGAGCGTGAAGAACCTGCCATACCAAGTGTTTTCCGTGCAGAGGTAGTGAAGTGTCTGCCCCTGACATGCTCTGTACTTGAGGAGGCTCGAGCTCCCTCAAGTCGAAGCCGTTGACTTTCTGCCAAGCCCGCCTGCATCACCATGACGTAAATATACTTGGCTTGACAACCCCACTTTGAGCGTAGTATTGCCACCGACCCACTTGCGGGGGCATTTAGCGTGGTCATCTTTCATCCTGAATTATTGGCCCCGTCCGCCTGCCGTATTTATTTTCCGTTGGTTTTTGCAATGATTTTAGATTTCAATAATTGATGCGTCTTCCTTTCTGAAAGACCTTAAATGTGTAGAAGACTTTTTTCTGCCAAAAAACTCGGTGGGTCGCGTTTCCTCAGTGATGACTAGGCAGCGCAACTGAAGAGCCCGCCAAGAACAAGGCACAAAATATGCGCGAAGACGAGCAAGAGGAAGGTTGCAAATATATCCGAGAACATAATCCGAGAACATTACGGCCCAGTTACACCCTGACGCTGCTTCAAAGTTTGTTCAATATACCTTCCTGCAAAGTACTGCGTATGCACCGAGCTCAGGAACATGGAAGCAGACGCAAGATGAAGAATGCAGTTGCTCGTAGGAAATCTACAAAAAGTTCCGTACTAAAACGAGGAATTACGCGCACCACCGTGAACAACTTGGCTGACTGCGTTAAACATAACGCTACAGTTCCAAGGCGCTTCAGCTGGCCGACTCCGTGGGCCAGCAAGTGCGCAGGGTTACAGGCTCGTTACAGAAACGCCGTTGCACGGCAGAATATGTGCGTATATATGGGGAAAATCCGCCTCTGACCAGAAAATTGGCCCGCGCGCACACATGTACACCAAAGTATACGACGTGGCCAAGGCGCGCGGTCAGTATGATCAATGAATGTGCACCGCAACTCACGTCGCCGACTGTGGCGAGCTAATTGAGCGCCTTCGAGATAAGAGAAGGCCACCGCGATGCCTCCTAACCATACTTTTAATTTTATCGTCAGCTGGTGCGTAGCACAGTTCGTACTTCATGGTTTATGTTCTAATTAGGTGTAGAAAATAGGTAAATTTCCGTCACCCGTCGTACTATGTTGATTCGGCACAGATGCCTTCCTTATCTAGGGGGTGTTCGCTAATTGGCGCCTCTTCGGGGCGCAGCCGACGGCTCCACCGCAGCCACGAGCGTACTAGCTGGACCTCGATGGGGGCCATCGGCACGGCCTGGCCGTTCGATGGTCGCTCGCGTCCCCCTCTTTTTCCCCCGCCCTCGTTATTCGGTGGTAGCGTCGGCGACAGATTCTCACAATCCCGCTTCGCGATCAGCCGTGACCTCCGGTGAGAGTGGGCGCCGCCATCGATGCCGCATGCATGCAGGCACGCAGCGCGACGACACTGCCACTTTCAGCGGGGCCGCCTCGAGTGGTGGTTGCATGCGTTGTGCGTAGACGTCGCGGGATAGAACACAAGGGAGGAAAAGACGACAAGAGGCCACGCTCACGGGCGTTTCGTGTGCAGAAAGAGGATATGGAGAATTCGCCCCATTTCAGTGTAACGAAAGAAGGAGGGCCACTGTGCACGTATAAATCATCCAATGACTCGTCGCACGACGACACTCTTCAAAATCGCCGTGGATCTGCTTCACCACAACGCACCTTCGTGGCAAACCATTGCGATCAAACGAGCAGAGTAGGCGTATGGCGACGCCCAGCGTACACGATTTGACCCAAAAAGTGTGGTCTACGCTGTGTGTGACATTATGCGATTCAGGCACGACGTTGTTTTATTGCGCGAGTGCTTCGGCACAGACTCGGTTTTCAGTCAGATCGTATGCCTGTCATCGTTATTCGTCTTTTTTTCCTCCCTCCTTGGTACAGCGACTGGAGAATCAGGTGCATGGTGACGGAACAGACCCACAGAAATTTTTTGCAGAGGGTGTCATACTTTTCGTTGCCTGAAGTTCTCGCGACAATGACAACAGTAACAAAAATAACCGGATAGTGCGCCCCGGTCACGTAGTCAAACGTGCAACAAAAGTTCGTCCGTGTCGGGAACTATGTGTCTTGAAAGGGGTGTCAGCTTCGCCTGCAGTCGCTGACCGAGAGAATGGGCACGAAATAACGCTTCGGAACTTGTAAGAGTCTCTGGAGCCATCAAGAAACCCGTAACGGTCTCCGCGAGAACATCATTTTTATCCTTTAACGTGGTCTTCATTACTTCCACTGCTCCGTAATCACTTTGTTTCAAGAGGAAGTATATACCACACAATCTGCTCGTTCAAAAAAGAAAACAGGAAATTGTTTAAACAATAATATTAGAGCAAACAGTTACGTATATTAATAAAATTTTATCTGTACAAAGACAAAGTCAGTCGACCTCCGCTGATTAGTTCATAAGCATTTCCTACATGCCTTTTTCATTGCCTGCGCTTCGTTGTACGAAATTATTTGCGATTTCTTCCGATTTATCCTCCGGGGCCGCAAAAAAGCTTCCGCATACGTAAATCATGAACTACATTTTCTGCTGCGAGGCAGGAGCAGATGCACTTAACAAGGCAATATCGTCAGGTAACTTGGAGTCACCCAGATATTTCCCTAACATCTCTTCCGCGAAAAGTTATCTATTACATTGGCAGGGCGTGAGGCAAGTAGACACGATCTCCCCGAAGTTTTTTTACAGCCCGTTTAGAAGAATCGTAGAGCACGTGACACCAATACAGTTATACGTTCGGCACAGAGGATGCGGGCAACTCATGCGCACGGTGCTGAGCGCGCAACCACAGCGAGTTTGCCAGGTGGCGTCTAGCGGATGCAACAGTTGCAACCGCTGCCTTAGTGCCACAGGTTCACCTCGTACCCTCGCCCTGCTTGGGCAAACCAATTGTCCAGGGGAAATGGGAAGGGGGGCGGAGCCACCGAGGCGACCACACCGAACCAACAACGTCGCAATCAACAGGCCCTAGCACTGGGTGATAAACGTTTGGCTAGTAGTAGGCCGATTCCGAACTTCCTTTTGGTCGCCTTCTCTAACGGCTGCTGTTACCTCAGCGACCAACGGAAGCACGCAGTCCGTCTGTATACAAGCGTGACGTTTAGCGTTCTGCGTGCAGGCTTGTTAATCGAGACGGTGTAGACTGAATCCGCGGACCCTTCCGTCACGGACCGGTTAGTTTCTCTAGCGGGCACGCACGAGCATAGCTCATGCCATCCTATGGGACGGAACTCCATGCAGCAACAAATATAGCCCCATGGGCCAGCGTGCAATGAACACGACGACAATGCCATACGTCGGGAAGAAGTCTCGGGGCAGTTGGATCGGTTCCTTTGAGCTAGATTTAACTGTACGGAAGTAAACTAGAAACTTTCCTCTCGAGCTTTTTTGTATGTCATCGTATGCTGAAGGCTTTGTAGAACTCTTGTTAAGCGACGTGCAAGTTTCCACGCTGCCCACACAAGGAAATGCGAAAAAACGGTATTTTAGAGGCCCGTGTAGCCGATAGTGAAGTCAGCATGGCGTGAGTGCTGAAAAAGGTTAGTTTATACTAACAGGGGTGGAATGATACATGTACTACCCCTAAGAAAGAAAGTGAGAAAATTAAGTCGGGTCAAAATGGAAAGCACTTCTCGAGGACATCATCTGAGCTATAGAGCGCCTTAAGAACAATACTTATTCTGATTACAAGGTCACATAAGAGTGCGCAACGGGCATTCGTTCCTCGTCGTCGGTGTCAGCAACAGCGCTTTTACTACGCACGCGGCCACACGCACGAGCTACCAGCCCAGGCTGCACGAAGCCATCGCGATGCCGGCGCCGCTTGATGTAGAATCGGGCTGCGCATCCCGTCGTGACGTCCCGTCCGGTTGCCGCCGCGAGGAGCCTGGTCATCGGCGAGCCTGACCTGGATCCGAGGTCTATGCCACTCCCCTCTCTCCGCGTCGGCAGAGAAGCGAGCTTTTTTAATTGGCCTGGCCCGAATAAACGCCACGCACGCACATTGTGCGTGTGCACGCCCAGTGAAGATGCATCGCCCGCCCTGCGTGATAGCACTGCGCGTATACAAAGGCGCGGCGAAACGAATGCACCCGCGGTTGGTCTTTGGGCGACGAGATTTTTGTGTGTGTGGTGCCGCGCTCTCGTCTACGGCGCCCGGGGCCGTTCAGCTGCGCGCAACTTCTGAAGGCCAAGGCATCCGGAGGGGCACAACTGCTGGCGTGACAAAAGTGTTCCGGCCGCCAACTTGACTGCGTCACAACTTGTAGACGCGTGACGCCGGGAGATCATCCCCTGTCGAGGCCCTGGTGCGCGAGGCATAAAACCCGCGAACACCCCGCGAGTGTCAGCGCGATGCAGTGCTCGAAGAGTCGAGCTGCTGCGATCACGTCTAATCTACCGAAGCAAAGCAGCTTCGAAGGGGTGCACGTAACTAGCGGAGCGTCGCTGGGAGGATGCACGCGCGCGCGATCTGGACGATGCGGGCAGATCAGCGGGAAGGGCGGGAGGGGAGTACCGAGACGGGTGATGGACGGCGGCGGCGGACAAGAGCGCGGTAAGGCATTGTGCTCCGGAAGCGTCCTTCGCGTCGCGTCCGTCCTGCTCGCTGCCGGATCGTGGCGGGCGCTGATCGGTGACCTCCGGCCCGGTCGCGAGCCCTTGCGTAACGGATAATCGCTGCGCTCTCGCCGGCCCATAAAGACAGGCCACGACGGCGCCACACGGGGCCCCGATTTGCCTCCGCTCGGTGCACATTGTTTTCCGGAAGAGAACCGCCTATGCGAGCTGGGCCCGTGTGGGGCCGGCTGACTTCGAATGTAACCTGGGGGGCGGCTGCCGCCTGCTTCCGTGCCGCCGCTCAGCGTTCCCTTTCGTTCGGTCCCAACGAACGCGTATCCCTTGCGTATCGTAAGTGTTAAATGAAACAATGGCGCTCGTATTTTGGCGGGACCACCTGGAAAAAACAAGTGACCTTAGGACGTATTCTCTTCGTTTCACTTGGAACCATTGTTGGACATGCGTTACACATTTTTTTTTATTCTCTCGGTCTCCTTTAGCTAAATAGAACTTGTTGTTGGGCTAGTTGGTTCATGTTTTCAAGTGGAAATTTGAGCGCAAAAATTATATCGGCGTCGAAGTCATATCGGCGTCGAACTTCAAATTTCCTCACAGGCCTTTTTCCCGTCACTGCTATACTGCTTTGCTTTTGCTGTAACTCAAAGCGGTATTAGAATGCCTCTACCTTTGAACGGCAGACTGTTGCTTAGGCAGGCTTAGATTACTTTTACAGCTTCAATCCTCTTTACTAAAACGAGTCGGTCGGCCATGATGTTCAGCTTTTATTTTGATGTTCGGTTTTCATAAAGTTATTCGACCCGCCGCGGTGGCTCAGTGGCTAAGGCGTTGCGCTGCTGAGCACAAGGTCGCGGGTTCGATTCCCGGCCGCGGCGGCCGCTTTTCTGATGGAGGCGAAAAGCAAAAACGCCCGTGTGTACGAGATTTCGGCGCACGTCAAAAATCCCCAGGTGGTCAAAATTAATCCGGAGCCCTCCACTACGGCGCGCCTCATCGCCCGCGTTGCGTCGGCGCGTTAAACCCTACAATCAATCAAAAAGTTATTCGATTTCAATTAAATCATATTTGCCGTATGACAGCGGTACAAGCTCGATGCCATTTGTTTTTAAGTACGCTGTACACCAGAAGAAAAGTTTCGACTCTTTTTCGTATCCATACGTGGACGCATTCCGCAATGAGAGCAGAAAAACGAGAAATTAGTTTTCTACGTCCCACTGAGCACCTTTTTGAGGCCAAAACCCCAACGATACTTTGCCTGCCTATTAATTTATCTGATCTGATTGTCGGGTTTAACGCGCCGACGCAACGCAGGCGATGAGGCGCGCCGTAGTGGAGGGCTCCGGATTAATTTTGACCACCTGTGGATCTTTATCGTGCGCCGAAATCTCGTACACACGGGCGTTTTTGCTTTTCGCCTCCATCAGAAAAGCGGCCGCCGCGGCCGGGAATCGAACCCGCGACCTCGTGCTCAGCAGCGCAACGCCTTAGCCACTGAGCCACCGCGGCGGGTGCTGCCTATTAATTTATCATAGCGGCCAGACGTGACGTTGATTGTTTCAGCGTACCATTACTCGAACGAGAGCTACAGCACTTCGCCGCAGCCACATGCTAATAATTAAAACCAATCATATGCATATTTGGCTTTACAAACCCACGCTTGAAACGCAACGCCAGTAACTTTTCGGTGAAGTCCGCGAAGAGGAAACGCTGCTGAGAAAAAAAACACCACGCATACAGAGAGCAGTGCAAGGGACAATTCCTTACAAATACGCCACGTTTACGGCTTTAAAATGTAAATATCACAGTGGGAGCGCTAACTGAAGACGCGTGCTCGGGTGCGCGTAGAAAACTTTGTTCTTGACTCGGTTTTTTATTGCTCGTTTCCTTGCTTTTATTATTTTGTGCGTAAGAGTATAGATATTCTATTCGCTAGTGATTTGCGCACTCGTCACTGCACTCAGGATTCCAGTCCTTACATTTTTTTTTTTAATTTTTTTTCATTTCCCTTTTAGCCGCACGCGTTCGGTCGAGGATTGATCGCACCCTTTTATTTGGATAAACTCTTCTTCGGCTTTCATACTTTCCTAACGCGACTTCTTCGTAGAGCAGACTACAAAACGGGAAGCCGTTTATAGCGTCGACACAACTGCTGCCACCAAATTAGAGAACAGTACAATATAAATCTTCCTTTTGCTTGCTACGACTCTTACGAGGCCCTTTCTGAATTATATACGCTCTTATACTATATGAACTGAAGACAAGCAGGATACATAAACTCAACCGTAATATATGGAATCATATTATGGAGTGTGGGGCTCGTTGAATGCCCACAGAAAAAAAAGGAAATGCACCAATCAAGAACGCCTAGGAAGGCATACGGGAAGTAGCACGTCATTTTTGGTGTTGAAAAATGGCTTATTTTTTTAAACGTACGTTTGAAAGAAAGAAAGTGGAGAGAATCATGCTCTCCGGGTGGGACTCGAACCCACGATGTAGATGCCCCTAGTCACGTCCCGGGAGTGAAAATGAAGCTCCCCTTCCCCCCGAGTTGTCGGAGTGGTGCTGACTATACCACACCCAAGCGTAAGACACAATTACACTCACATAAATACACAAGAAACTAGTCGGGAGCGCAGCCTCTGCGGCAGCTTAGTTGGTACACAATCGGGAGCGTATTCGAAAAGGAGTTCGGGTCGCACTCTGGAAGCATGTTTTTCTCCGTGAAGTTTCATTCGTTTCTTTATTGGGAACATTTCAGAAATAAATTAATGTCAACATGAAAAACTGATACTACTTCCCCTAGGCCTTCCTTGGTGTTCTTTACTGAACACAGAAAATAAAGTCGACACTAAAGAACGTCAGGGAAACGAGGCATGAGCGAGGGACAGTTCGTCTCTTTTTCATGTGCTAATGATAATTGTGAAAAAAGGGAAAGCCACAGCCTTCGGATAAGGCGAACATTGGTTCACTAATACAGCTACCGTGGCATTAGATTAATTGGTAAATAGGGGCGATATGCGTATTGTAAGCAGGCAGCACACTCCGCACAAGCAAGCAGCTCCCACGGTCACTTGCTTTACTTAGGCACGCGGTCACTCAACAGAGCCCCGCGGCTCACGAAGATGATAATTTACAAATGATGATTATGTTGTTTATTTGCCGGTGAGTTGTCCACCGACGGATGGCAATTAGTACACTTCATGATGGTCTGGTGTCGCAACAATCAACCGTGGGCTAAGCGCTCAACTAAGCGCTCACAGTGTATAGAAGGCGGGCCAGCACAAATATCACAGGTCACGATCGAAGTTGCACTACCACGCCTAGTATACGGAGACACTTTTTTTGTTTTGTTTACTGAAGCCATGGGCCAACCTTCCGGGTAGTACGCGCGTAGCGACTTGGCACGCGACCACTGCTCACACTTCCAAGGTGACATCTGGAAACACCTTCTCGAAAATGATATAGCACATATTAAGTCCCCCTTTCCCCCTGTCAGGCGACTCGCTAGACGCGGCTTGTTTCGTCTCTCATTCGTCTTTGCCCTCTGAACGAGCAGTATTTTCTTTTTCTTGATCAACGGCCTTCCCTCCTTCAATAACCTACGTTTCGCACTCTCTCTGCTCCCGTCACTCGTCCCACAGCGGACGCGCCGCAGGGACGGTGTAAGGGAAGAAAATTGCGACACCCATTCCAGCGACTCCGGGACAGGGGCGAATACAAGGCATTAAGTCATCCATCAGGGCCACAGCGCCCCTTTCTGTCGCCTGCGCGGCCGGCTTTCCTCGCGCCTCGAAATTGGCCACCGCAGTGCAGGAAGCGTCCAGCGAGGTTCTAGCCTCCTTCGTGCGCATGCCGGCTCCGGTGCCTCGTCTCGCCTCGGGCGCGCAGTGTCGCTACGCGGTGCGACCTTGCACACGCCGAGGGGAGACTATCGCCCGATCGGGCGCGTGTTTAAAACTATAGCCGTATACGCTGCAGGAAAAGAATCGCGCCGAGCAGCCGAAAGTGGGGCTCGGACATTCCCACCGGAGTCCGGCCGCAGGCGTCGCGCATCATCGCCTCCCGAGAGAACGGGACGATCGCCGCGGGTCGTCGTCTACAGTGCAGTGCGCATCGGGCGCGACGAGGATCTGAACACACGCCCTCCTGACGAAAGCCCCGCGGTGTTCTTGAACCCGTGCGAAAGAGCGCGCGTCCAATGCGGTCACTGCAGTTAATATCTGCTATTCGCGCATCATGGCCCGCCGAAAGAGATTCACTGTTTCAGTATCATCTCGTGGAACTGACGGCCCCGCTCGCCCCCATTTTTTGAGAGATAGTATTGCTTGACCTCAGTCGCCACCTTTTTACCCAATGTCCTCGAAAATTGATAGCGTTTTGGGTTACCTACTGACTATACGCTAGCACGCAACTACCTCCTCGCCCTCGAGAACATATGCTGGTTCTCCACAATCATCATACATCATTTAACTCTTGCAATGAGAATGTCAAAGACTACGCGCAGAACCCTTTTTCGTAACATATACCCGCAAAGGCTTCGAATCAGACTTTTTTTTCATCGAATTTGCGGCGAAATTACCTAGCGTAAACTGATTTTCTTCAGGGGATTAGATTCGGCGTGATGGTGAACGCTTTTGAATTATCTTTCTCCATTGCCCCTTGTCCTATCATATTTTCTGCGTACTTCTACAGCACCGCAAAGCCAAAAGTGCGTGTGTGTGCCCGCAGGATAATTTTTGCACTGAAAGGGGATCTCAAATGTCCGGTAGCCCGTGCTGTTACCATAGATGTCCAGATTTATGCATGAGGCCACCATAGTCCCGAGAGACGATCTGCAGGAACCGATGAATGTATACGGTCGAAATTTTTTTTTTCTGCACCTTCACCTCTGATAACAAAACAAGGCTGAAACTTCCTGCAAGAGTGACATGTTCCGGTCTAGATAGCGCTTCCGTAGGAAAGAATGATAATTAGGCGCAAAGAGCTACTTCGATAAAGAATATGACACCAGGTATACGGAAGCTCGTGCAGCCAGGACAAAGTCGAAAAGCTCACGCCTCCTGACACTGTTGTAAGCAAACTTAAGAGAAAGGAAACCAAGAAAAGGGACCGCTTCTAAGACCGACATCATGTGTGCACAGCCATCCATTTTTGTATCTTCGACGTACTTGATTGATTCTTAAAGACGTTTCGGAGAGACTGGTTTCGACATTAGCACATACTAACTTCGCGGCCTTCAACCGCGGCCTTCAACCGCAGGCGTCATGCAGCGACAGCTGCTAATAGTTTATTGTGCTCAGCGTCGACTTGCGCGATATGCACGGCCGAGCACAACCCAGCATCGCCGGTCATGAGGTTCCGGCTCTATTTACACCACAGATTCTCGCCTATTTTCTTGCCTACGTGTCTTGGGTGCGCATTCAAGAGCCCGAAATTGTCTAAATTGATCCATAGCCCTGAACTATACTGCAGACCTATAAACCCAGGTTCAGCCCCAAATTTCAACTTCCGGCTCCTTTTAAGCAGTGTTTGTTTCAATCTCTTGTTTTATTATAGTTGAACCACAGATAGAAAGACAGGTTTACATGTTTGCAAAACTAACGCAACGCGAAGAAAGACAGAGATTTTAACGATACCCGAGCAAGAGCACCGCGAACTTCGCCGCGTGAAAACCATTAGCGCAGGCGCGAGGAACGCTAAGAGGCGCGAAATGCGATTCACTTTCGGCGCTGCGCAGTCGCTGCCGGCGTGTACAAACCGAGCAGTCCGGATTCGGGCGACGCAATCGTTATGCCCGGGTCGACGGCGGCGACCAATTACCCCGCGACCCAAGGCGTGCTCCGCCAATTGAGCCACACAGCGGCGTCGCGCGCGCACCTCTGCGCACACACGCACGCACACACACGTATATACACGCGCTTTCGCACGCGCGCTCGCGGCCTTTCTCGGCGGCATTGTCTTTCCTAAGAGTGCGCAAGGACGCGACCGCGGGAGGATGTGTCGCGGCGTGCTTGACCCGAAAGCCCCGCATACTGCGCAACGCCTGCGAGGCGTTGACGCGCAGCCCCGAAAGTTTCTCCTGCCTTAATTTGTCTTTCTTTCACGCTTTGTTTGCGTAGCACAAGAGAGGCGTGAGAAGAAGAAGGAGGAGGAGGAGGAGGAGGAGGAGGAGGGGCTCGACTGTCTCGACAGACGAAGCACACCGCGCTCCCTTACTAGCCAGCGCGCCAGCCATCTTTGTTGAAGAATTAGCAGTTCAAGTCACAAAAGGAGTTGCTTTAATCGTTAGCACGCGTGCTTGAGCAACAGTTGTGAATTGTGAATATGGGCTCGAAGTAGTCGTGCTGTCTCCCCCCCACTTATTCTAAGGGTTGAACGGCTCACGGATGCTACTCTCTGCAACGTTACTAGAATATTCTAGTAACGTTGACTCTCTGCGTGTGTTAACCTGCCCTGCACAGTACATCAGCGGAAGAAAAAACAGATTCATATTTTGCCATGATGCCTGCTTAAAAGCGCTCAGTTCTTGTCGCTTCCGGACATTGTTGTTTTAATTAAAATAAAGAATCAAAGAGAATGAGTAGGCTCGACCCGCGTAAGCAGAAAAGATATAGCTTTGAGATCTGCCTCCGCTATCTGAATAGGCCGCTCCTGTGGGCAGATACGGCCGACCTATGCTGGCCGGCCAGCCGGTCGAACTACCTAAACGGTTGCTGCGGCCCCCGGAGCAGTGATGTGTTGCCCCCCGCACGACGTCAGAAGTCCCCTCCAACCTCCCCTTGTCACCTCTTACCTGAAGACCAACATGGCAGTTTTGACCTTCCAGTTTCTATTCCATGATTTCTATTCAATTTTTGTGATTTCTATTCCAGTTTTGTACGTTATTTTCAAGTAGCCGATTTTTTTTTTTTTTCTTTCGGTGCGGCCGCCGCCGTGTTGGCTTCATGCAACTCGGCCCGACTCCTCAATAGGTTGCCGACCCCTGCTTTGACCCATGCTGTTGTCTTAGTAAGCGCTAGCCATGTATGACACGGCCAGCGCTAACAGTAATGCGGGGTCACGTGCCGAATATACAGCTTCAGGGGGTTTCGGCCTCATGACGTCGACATCAACCTCAAAGAAACTCATATCAGCCGAGGTTGAAAACTGCCCCTAACATGCGAAATTTGCAAAGTGTATTAGGTCGGAGGTGTGTCAACTCCATTTGTGACCGGGTTTCTGAAAAGTGTAGAGGGAAGGCCGATTGTCAAGAAAAAAAAAAAAAAACATTGATGACACATCGTCGGCCCGCACGAAACAGCGGGGCCCTCTTCACCGGCTGAAGCTGGCTGTCCAACACCGAGTCGGTCAGTCGTTTCACCGTTCATGATAGGGGAGGGGTAAGAGGGGGAAGGGTGAATGTCTTCGGGCACTTCCGTTCAGTGTGGTAGAGAGTTCAGTTCTGTGGACAGTATTTACAGTCGACTGAATACGATGCAGGGCATTTAAAATGTTTCTTACGCACTCCCAAAGCCGGCGTTGTAACGTGAGCGTGCTTTATACTGCGCGGCATCTCTACATGTAAGGTGCAACTGGTAGACAGGTAGCAGGAGTCGTAAATTTGTTAAGTGTACCAATAATGAAAAGCCCGGTTTATAAAGACACGTATACATTACACCTCGGGCAGCTTCGGCAAGCCGATGGCAGAGGCAATACGTGAAATAGGGCTCGCATAACATCACCGGCGAGCTTATGTTGTGCGCCATACACATTTCGCGGCGGCTCCCTTTAAGTGCGATACGCTGCGGTGAGGCGCATGCACCACACAAAAATCGACGGGCTCAATCGCTCCTAAGTTGGTTGTAATGCGTGCGTGCTGCAGCTCCTGGCGCCGCCCTGATCACAGAAACCTGTCCACGTACGCGAACCTGGCGGCTATCGTCTCAATCGTCTCGATCCGACGCCGATGAACTGCAGCCGCACATGTTTATACACAATCGAAGAGGAGATTCCGCGCGAAGATCTCGGCACCGTCGCTCTGTCGGTGTCGGTGGGCGGAGCCAAGGTGTGCTGTGTAGCTCAATTTGGTGGTCAACGCAAGTAGCCGTGCACGCATGGTTGTGACAGACGTTTGTTCTGTTTTGTTTGTTTGTTTGATTGTTTTGTAGTGAGTGTGTGGCGCTGTAACTTAACCAAGGCTGGGAGAAGGCCTAGCACTGTGCGCCTCACCAAGTTGCATCGTTGCGCAGTTAATTGTGTTACTAATTTCCCTAACAAGAGAGCACTCGACCGTGCAGCGTGCATAGATGGTTATAAGAACGTGATAACGGTACTTGGAAAGAGAATGACGATTTTTGGACGAATACGGCTAAATTAAAAAGGGGCTGCGAGGCGGTGTCCCTTTATCATGTGTGTCCCCAATTTTGGCTGATTTGAGGCTACGCGCATGAATCTTTATTGTGTAAAAAAAAAAAAACGCGGCTACGCATATATCATATACTAAGCTACTCCAGATTCCATAACTGTTTCGCCGGTAGGGAAGGCCCACACCAGCGTCTGTAATACCGAGTTGGGCACTTTCGGGACAGATAGGAAGCTGCGTTTTGCAGACAAGTGTGATCGATATTGCACAATTCAAAGCAAAAAAACGTTGCATACATACGCAACGATCTCTCCTGCAACAGACTTGCAATCAGTATACTCTCCCGGGCCACGCACGCACACCGCTTACACTTGGTAATACAGCTCCCCCCCCCCCCCCCCCCCCCGCCACCCCCCCTTTACATATCGATCACACCTTAGCCGACTTCCCAAGCAACCGACACAACCTGGAACGAAGGCGCCCAAGAAGGCGCCCAAGAAGTGCATGTATGATAGGTCCAATTTCGGCATCGACAGCTTGCTCCCTATGCCGTCCGCGCGTGTTCGCCTCCACGCTCGCAGCGCGGCGGCGAGTATTACAGGATAGCGCACACCACACAGCCGCAGACACTTTTTTCGCCCAGTGAGCGCATCAGTTTTCACCGCACGCAGTTGTGCACGCACAGGCCGCTGCGGCCCCTGCTAAGCCGGCCGCGTAATTTTGTGCAGCGCCATTAAAACGAGAACGTGTTGCAAGTCCGGCTCTTTCAGGGCACCAGACCCCCGAAGCTTGTACGGACACGGGGTGGGTCAACTCTTTGACCGCGCTGAACACGCCTGTGACTCGTTCGAGACACGGAACATTTATTTGCCCACGGCACAGCACCGTGTAAGCGCAGCCCTATAATTCCTTCGACGCTGCGATCGCGCGAGGCACACAATACCAGCCTGCCCATGCGACGGGGTGCACGCAACTCGGGCGCCTAGAAAACCGGCCTAATAAGAACGCGTGCGCCTCTAAACGTTGGCAGCGCAGTGAGACGGAGCGTGGAGCCTGCAGGCTGGCTGCTCATCGGCGACCGCCGCAGTCACCGCGGCCGCCGCCGCCTCTTCGGCCCGCGTGAGAATCGAGGTCGGCATGAATATTGATGCGCGCCGAGGGGCTGAGCGCGCTCACAGGGAATCCCGTGCCCGATGAGCGCCCACGGGAGAGAGAGGGGGCCGGGCGTGAGCCGCTTCTTCTTCTGAACGCCAAGACATTGTCTTACCACCCCGTAAATTTGCGGGACTGCCCGCCGAGGTGAACAGCGGGCGTCTTAAACCTTAAACACTCGCCAGAGCCGAGTCGTGGAGTATGGCAACTTTCGGCGAAAATAACAAAACGCAGCAGTTGCGTCATCAATGGTCTGTCAGCCCCATCCATAGTCAGTGCGTTCTCCGCGCGCTTTTGAAATAACGGAACACGCCAGCGTTATACGATTAAAAATAACTGTCGTACATGTTCGCCGCGAGAGAAAAAAGAGCTCAGTGAGTCTCGAGAGCGTGAGCAGATTGCCGAGAAACCGGTGCTTCGCGTGGGCGTCGTATTGTAGATGGGGACACGTTTTCTTAAATAGGGCGTGTCTCATCGAGACCGGTATTTCTGCGTGCCCTGCATGGGCGACAGGAAAGTCGTTAAGGGCGTCCTATCTTGTTAATTATGCCTCCTTCGTTTGTTCCCGTACACGCCCACAGACCACGTAATGATTTTAAAACGAATTCCAAACCATTTCCTTCTCCCTCGCAAGTTATTCTTCTGCATGTTGCTCCACAAAAATATGTTAGTATTACTAGTGTGTTGATTTAGGATAGTGAAAGCCACGAAACACGGCAAACACAGGTGTCATGTTGGCCGTGTTTGCCGTGTCAGATATATATATATATATATATATATAAATATATATATATATATATATATATATATATATATATATATATATATATATATATATATATAGTTATGTTCGATTTGAACTCGGTGGAGGAAGAGGATTAACTTTATTTCAAATTATTTAGCAAAGGCTGTCTTTTTCTTGAGGAGGAAAAGTGCCCCTATTTCAGGACCCCTGTAGCTCTGGCCACACTCGCGGCCCGTGGTACCTCGGAGCGCGCATTCTTATATTTATACCTGGCCGCGCATAATGAAACCGTCTTCCACACCGGTAGTAAAGAAGCGGTTTTGTTTGGACTTCCCATTATACCTTACTCACGCTACTAGTTTTCATCACGCTTATTCTGTGCGTACATAAGTAACATTCCTGTAACTAAAACCTCCCTGTAACCAGGAGACTGGTTCTGATGGCCCTTCAGTGTAGCCAACTCGGTACGTCGGAAATCAGGCGTCGTCGGGACCAAGAGATGGGAGCCAAAATGGCCACCGGATGACGCACCAAGGGGACGACGCTTCCGGGAATTAAAAAAAAATGGATGAGAGAATGATCCGGACAAATTTCCCAGGGAAGCTCCTGCAAAGTAAAAAACTGCAAAGTAAACTGAGTTGAAAAGAAGAGTGTATAAACTTTGATCTGGGCGGGCAGCCGAGCCGTGACCTCCCGAAGGCAGCTTCCCCAACACAGGTCGGACGACGTTAGCTGAATAAATGTGGGCTTGGTGAATGCGGTGCGGCCTTCGAACAAGAAACGTGGGTTGGGGACACGTACTGAGGCGTATACATGAGTAATTTGTGCCCGCTAATTACAGAAGTAGCAATTAGGCGAGTAGCAATGCGCATTCCTGCTAAATGTCCTCCTTGTTAGGTGATGCGAACGCGAGTATGTGCCGAGTCATGGTGACGGAGCGAAGAAGAAAACGCGCGAAGAGAGATGACGATGGTGGTAATCAGTCGACACGTCGGGCAAATGGAGGAAATGGGGCAAATGTTTTCGAATTCCCTACATCATGAGCAGTGCTTAGGCGTTCTCGTAATTTTTCACGATAATTTTTTCTTGGTGCATGCTCGGCGTGGGTCAAAAACACAAAGCTTACAGTGACTCTGTATGTTAAACAGCGCGGTCATAGCTCCCCGAATTTCTGTCTGGCTGCTGTGCTGTACGTACGCGGCTTTCAACAAACGCCGCTTCCGTAAACTCCGCTAGACGCTTGAACGTGCTCTAGAGAACGCGCAACGCAACCACATCAGCACCAGCGACCAGTGCACGACGACGTGACGCGGTGCCTTCCCCCCCGCTGCAATCGCTGCACAGATCAACGCCTGGGCGCAGTCAGCTGCTGAAGGCGCTGCGGTAAAAAGTGATCACGCTGCACAGAGCAGCGCGCCGCCCTTACTTCCTCCTTTCTTGTTTATGCTTTCCGACACGTAGTGTGTACTTAAGCATCATTACCAAGAATCTTGCGGTGTGGATTATACGTATGGATTGTTGCAAAACAATAGTACGGACAATCACAGCTGCTCCGATTCACGCTTTAAAAAAATATGTCGTGGGTCTGCTTTTCCGCGTTGCACCAGAATGACTAAGGGTGGACCTCGTATTTTGAAGTGAGACTTACTGGGAAAATTCGCATGTTAAATCTTTCAGTCAAATCTTGTGTCGGGCTCTCTCAGTGGCTCACCTAGCCCTTTAATGCCTACAGGTGGTCTTTCTGATGCACTGTGGCGAAGAAGATCTGCGGAGATAGCTTAGAGTACGTAAGGAATGTCCGAAGACAGCGCCCCTTCAGAGTGCGCCGAGTGTATGCATTAGTGAGGCTTCAAGCTTCGTAAATTATAGCAACATTCTTTCATCCTGCAGCCTGAGCACTGTGTTACGGCTGAGTGGCCACCGCAAGTAGTCCCAGCACAGGCGAATTACGACGACGTGTGGCATCCGGGTTGTCTCACGCAACTGCACGCTGACACGAGAGGCCACGCCAGCCAGCTGCCGCCGCCCTGTACGCATGCACCCGTTGCTTCCTCCCGGCCCACTGCGTCGGTGTGAAAAGTGCTTGCGGGAACCGACAGACCCATTAGTATGCCGCTGAAAGCTCAGCCAAAACCTAGGACGCACGGCCGGTTCACCAGGCACCGAAAAGACCGTAAGCATTCCGATGGCGTGTAGAAGGGCCACTGCACTAGCGACGATCATAAACGCTTTCGCTGCAGTGCGCCGCAATCATCCATTGCCTACTCCGTATCGCAATACGAACGAAGCAAACCTAAGCCTACTTTCGGGGGCTCCCGCGTCGGTGCTCGGTGGAAGTCGAGGTGACACGAAAACGAACGATTTAGGCGAGTCACGGAGTAGCATCGGGAGAAGCGGAAGCCTGGCCAGATGCCAAAAGGGGCACGCAATGTGTCCGTACTCCTGGGCCGGAAGCGGGCCATGTGCGCACCTGGAGGACCTGGGCGTCGTGCCGGGACGAGCGGGCCCGGCGGCCGCCAGCCAGCGGTCCGCGAGAGGAGACGGCCTTGGAAGCGCCGATCATTTCCGGTCCGCCTGCAGCCACCGCCAGCGGCCCAATTGCAACACAATGCGCTTCGGGAACCGATGTGCAGCGGCGAATGATCTACGGGTGGCACGACAAAAGGCTTCAACTCGGCACGGAGCCGCCCGGATTGTTATCGCGCCCTTTTGCGTGCACACGGAGAGACACAAGGGCGGACCTGGGAGTGTGAGAGCGCGCCGCCCGCGCGCCCTTGTTGCGGCGCTGTTGCATAAAACAAGACGCGGCTCGAAGATCTTGACCCCGTGGCGCCTTTCACGAGCGTCCGTGGCGGCACAGTGTAAATAACCATGGCGGATTTGTAAGGCAGCGAGGAAATAATGACTGAGCGCTGGTAACTAGCCCTTCGGTCTCCGACACATCCTCAAGCTCGTAACCCGTGAAGGCTTTCCCAAGGCCAACCTGGCCTAGGATATTAGAACACGCACCTTTAACACAAACAGGGCATGAAAACGGGAGACAAGAACGAGGAGGAGCCGTGGGGTGCTCACGTCGTCAAAATTCGCGCATTACGTGTATTATGCAAGGGCGACCAGTGGATGCGGATCTAGAACATTGACTTTGTGGTGTTACTTTCCAAACAAACACCGCTTTCCAAGAAATTTTGAGCATAGAAAAAAATAGCACCTATCTGGAAGAAATGTACGTAGCTGTGATCATCATCATCATCACCATCATCATTATTATTATTATTATTATTATTATTAACCATCATTAACGTCGATGACCACTGCAGGACGAAGTTCACCCCCCCTCCCCCGGCGAGATTTCCAAATGTTCTTACCGTGTGTTATCCAAAGTGATTCCTTGACTCTTTTTTTTTTTCTTACGCTTGGAAGCTCTAAAAACTGTGAGGAGTCAGGTTTGCCCTGCCGAGATGATTACGGTAAATCCATGAATAAAGCCAAAGCTGCGCTTCGATTCCGTTCATTGAATCGTTCGCAACGACGGGCAGAAACAGGGAGACGCCGATAACTGCCGCACGAACTTTCAGAACAACCAGTGATGCATTGCTATTCGTCGCACATACGTACCTTACGGGCATCCTTTTGCGGACAGATATTTGTTCAAAGTCATTGGCACACCAGTCTACTACGCCGTGGTATATTTTGCCAATACGAGTGCGAAGCGCAGCGTCTTGACAACTGAAAACCCAACTGATATTGCTTCAATAACGAACCGATCGGATTATTTCCGCAGTCAGCCTTATCCGTGTACTCTGGTGCAAGCAGGGCCTCCGTCACGAATTCGACGTGCCATGCGCGTAAACGCGCGCCCGACGCCGCGGGTCGACGCAGTCATACGGCGGCTGAACAAACGACGCACGGGGCCTGTGCAATTATTGCCGGCTGCTCCAATCGTCATGGGAACAATGCCTGGGCAAACTGCACCAATCGGCCAGCCCGACTGGCTCACTCTCCCTGGCCCATGAGCACGCGTTCCCTTTCGGCCCCCTCCTCGAGGCAGCAGTCACTGGGACGGCGCTGTACACAACCTAGAGCCCATTGTCCGCGATCGCTGATCAGCGCCGTGTCCCGCCATAACGCTGCTTCGCAAGTCCGCTGCCTCGAGCAGCGCGCGAAAGGAAACGCCAGATTCCATTGGCGAAAATAACGGGACGCCGCCAGGAGGGGCGAAGTGGGTTCGCTCGACTTCGTACCGACAAGCTAGAGGCTCCTTGTTGCGGATTACAACTTGCCTGACAGCTCGCGATCGTCGGCGAGACAACGAGCGCACGAGTGCGGCTGTTTGCACGCTCTGGCAGTGGGCGAAGCATATCGAGGGGGCGCGGTTCACAGCCGGCCCGACCACAGCTGCGGCAGCGGCGAAAGTAATGCCGCTCTCAGAAACCAAAAGACACGTTCCTGGCCTACACAACGGCTCTCACGAGAAAATATACTGCGGGGTCTCCTCTTGTTCTTGCCTCAACATAATCTGCCAATGACCTTTCACTACTTTGGTATAACTCTTCGTCTTTTTTGTATTATTATTATTATTATTATTATTATTATTATTATTATTATTATTATTATTATTATTATTATTCAGTGTAACCAATGAATTTTTTTCTTTTGTGTGTGTGTGAGATGTGCACAACTGGCGTCACCTGCTTCCTTTTTTTGTTTTTTTTCTCGTGCGCCAGCACAAAGGCCCCCGGGTGTTCCTGGGCACACTAATAAACATTGATTGATTGATTGATTGATTGATTGATTGATTGATTGATTGATTGATTGATTGATTGATTGATTGATTGATTGATTGGTTGATTGACTGATTGATCGATTGATTGATTGATTGATATTAATTTATTTTTCCACGTGTACCGTATGTTTCTCCGGCTGAGTGCCAGGCTTTTCTTGCCTTCTGAACTTTTCGCAACTATTTCTTGTTTCTATGTTTTTGTCTTACAGGTGAAATTTTGCCGTGTTGAATCATCACGATTTCCGTTTGTTTTCAAACATGGTGTACCAGTATCAAGGCACTATGGTTGTTCCTGGGCACCCCAAATAAGGGTTGCTTGCTTGATTAATTAAAGCAAAGCTTTGTATGGCTACGCGAGAAGTAAATCCGGCTGTCCTGTGTGCGCAGAAAACTCCTCCGGTGAAACCCGGTATGCGTGAAAAAAAAAAAAAAAAAAAAAACACGCGTTGGAAAGGGGTTAGAAGAAGGGGAGACGGTGCTGCTGGTCTTATCTCTCTCGTTATCGCGTGAAGCACAGATCAAGCGATAACGGCGGGCAAGGGCGCCAGGCGGTGCGCGACGAGCAATATTTTATTTATGATCAAGGAGTACATACAGAGGTAAAATGGGCCCACCAAAGCCAACAGGTGGGCTCTCGGGGCGTCGCCCGGCAGCAGCGCCATAACTACGGTCAAAAGTTCTCGTTGATGGCAAACACTGGCCGCACGTTACTTCGAAATGGTAGGCCACGCACTCCTGAGTAGCAGGCAGCTTACGATCAGCGACGGCGCGAACAGGAACGGAAATGGAACAAAATGGAACAACAGGAAAAGACTGTTGCCGCAACTGCCGTAATTTATTTAAAGAAAGACGTCATTTCACGTCTCAGCCAACCGAACTGCGTGACACGCCGTTTTTTTACGTCCATAGATCACGATATGGCTTTTGCGTCGGTAGTGTGAACATAGCCTAATGAGAAGAAAAAGACTTCAACGAACTATAAGGAGCAACACACGAGTAAACACCGGCCGCACGTTATTATTGTTATTATTATTGTTACCAGCAGTAGTAGCGGTATTACTATGCTCGAATAATGGTACTAGCAGTAGCAGTGGTAGTATTTAGCAAGTGGTGTAAAAGTGGCACGCGGTGACCGACTCGTGAGTACCACAGTCATGAGGGGTGGCCATCTCGCGGCTCTATTTGAGGGCAAGATGGTTCTGCTCAACCGTGTGGCCATTAAAAACAATAGTTGTTTAGAAGTTCGAAGTGGGGTTGTATTGCTCATAAAAAACGGCATTTTGCACTGCGCACAGCCTCTATCGCTCCACAGGTCACATTTCTTAAACTTGCAGTGGTTCTCAAATTAAGGGTCCAGCCAAGGGGTCCGCGAAGCCTTCTCTCTCTCTCTCTCATTAATTTCCCCTTGTTGTCGAACCTTGCTGCCAATGCAAAATGGTGCCTTTTCTGCATGACATCTACGTTCATTTTTTACTGCGAAGCAGTGTACCTCTAACCAGCGAAGGAAATTTTCATTTTCGTGTCCGCGTCAACAGAAAACGCCCAGGCTACAACTGGCTGCTGGCTACACAAACAAACTGCTGGCCCCACCAGGGATCGAACCTGGGCCCGAATGGAGAAGCGGAGCGACAGCCTGTCGTCTTAGCGACAAAGCTACGCCCACACGAGGAGACGAGCACAGCGGCGGGTCTACTACCACCTGCTCTCAATCAAAGCCCTAGTGTGAAGTGCAACATCAGCGGCGAACAGAACAGCGTCTTGGGAGGGGAAGGGCGGGGAGGGGGCGCTCTTTGGCGACGACGCATCAAAACAACAGTGTGGGGGAGTCAGTAAGAGGTGACACCATCGCCGCGCGCGCCGCCCTCCTCCTCACCGACGCTGCTGCGTTGGGGACGCCGCCACCGCCACTGACTGCTGCCACAGGGCTGCCCCAAAAAGGGAGACCGGCATAGCAACTCATACAGTTCATGTGTCACACTGATCATAAAGCAGTCGTGAATGTCGTTGTGAAGCAATAAAGGGTGTGGTTAAGTACGTTTCACTTGTATCTGGCTTTACTCTTTGTACAGCCACGTGTGGGAATTCAAGTGACGTCGCATGGGTGATTGTTGTGGGTGTCGTTCACAGCTTCGCAGTCCAACTACCTTCACGGCGTGGATTGGAGCCATTTTTTATCTTCGCGTAGCCCATCTTTTAACGTCGGCTTTTCGCACAACACGCCAGCTATGCAAAAAAGCTAGGCACACAAAAGGTGGCATATACAAATTTTGGTAACTTTTAGCTGTAAGAGGCAACCGTTTGACAATATGGCATGCACCAGCATTAAAGTAAGCCCCAAGACACGGGCATTTTAATATGTGTGGGAGTATTCAGCTGCATGCGCAAATTGTTTGACGTTACGGCACGGACCAATACAGGTTAGCGTATCGTCCTCCATCACTTTTGCAAGCCCAAAAGGCGTGTCCCGGGCGCACTCATGGTTGAGATTGGAGGTGTGTGGAGTCTCTACCTGGCAGCGGCGTTTTCCCGGCGATTATCGTGGGCTCCGATATCACGATGTGTTGTGGCAAAGCAGATTCCCTTGGGAGTGCGGAGTTCTGGTGGAAAGTGCAACAATCAAGCATCTTGTATCAATCGTTGCCCTTTCTGTACCGTAGTAAAAGCTGGCGATAAGTTCGCCGGCTGTCCCCATTAAAAAAAAAATAGCACATCACGTACGGTAATTTCAAATGAACTTTACGTCGTCACAGTGGTCGTTTTGTTTTTGAAAGCCCGCAAAAAAACAAAAAAAATGGCGCAGCTTTCACTAGGGGTGCAAGGCTGGAGAAACAGCAGAGCTTGCGGCCCCTCTCCATTCGTCGGAGTCGCGGGGTGTTGCAGCTAATATGGATTTCCGAACTTGCCGCTGAAGGTTCTGCATTACTGGCAGGCCCAGGTCGTTTTGTCCACAGGGTATCACATCTCTCCAAAAGTGGACCGCGTTAGCAAGCGCTAGAACCCGGGGCAACCGGCTTCGCGAACTCGGCTTCTGTAGCGCGAACCAGGCGTCTGTGCTTCCCACTTCAGGCGCGAACGCACGTAAACTGGCGAGGAGAACAGCACGCAAGAGATCACGCCACTAACACTGGGCAGAGTGTTCTCGGAGGTCGAGTTGGCCGACGCCGGGCGCTCCTCACGAGGCGCACGCTCACGTGCGTTCGGTATTTTTTGTATTTTTTTGCGAGCTCCTCTCGTGGCGCAAGTCCACACGCAAGCCTGGACGACGCCGGGCGCTCTTCACGAGGGCACGCTCACGTGCGTTCGGTATTTTTTGTATTTTTTTGCGAGCTCCTCTCGTGGCGCAAGTCCACACGCAAGCCTGGACGACGCCGGGCGCTCCTCACGAGGCGCACGCTCACGTGCGCTCGGTATTTTTTGTATTTTTTGCGAGCTCCTCTCGTGGCGCAAGTCCACACGCAAGCCTGGACGACGCCGGGCGCTCCTCACGAGGCGCACGCTCACGTGCGCTCGGTATTTTTTGTATTTTTTTGCGAGCTCCTCTCGTGGCGCAAGTCCACACGCAAGCCTGGACGACGCCGGGCGCTCCTCACGAGGCGCACGCTCACGTGCGCTCGGTATTTTTTGTATTTTTTGCGAGCTCCTCTCGTGGCGCAAGTCCACACGCAAGCCTGGACGACGCCGGGCGCTCCTCACGAGGCGCACGCTCACGTGCGCTCGGTATTTTTTGTATTTTTTTGCGAGCTCCTCTCGTGGCGCAAGTCCACACGCAAGCCTGGACGACGCCGGGCGCTCCTCACGAGGCGCACGCTCACGTGCGCTCGGTATTTTTTGTATTTTTTGCGAGCTCCTCTCGTGGCGCAAGTCCACACGCAAGCCTGGACGACGCCGGGCGCTCCTCACGAGGCGCACGCTCACGTGCGCTCGGTATTTTTTGTATTTTTTTGCGAGCTCCTCTCGTGGCGCAAGTCCACACGCAAGCCTGGACGACGCCGGGCGCTCCTCACGAGGCGCACGCTCACGTGCGCTCGGTATTTTTTTGTATTTTTTGCGAGCTCCTCTCGTGGCGCAAGTCCACACGCAAGCCTGGACGACGCCGGGCGCTCCTCACGAGGCGCACGCTCACGTGCGCTCGGTATTTTTTGTATTTTTTTGCGAGCTCCTCTCGTGGCGCAAGTCCACACGCAAGCCTGGACGACGCCGGGCGCTCCTCACGAGGCGCACGCTCACGTGCGCTCGGTATTTTTTGTATTTTTTGCGAGCTCCTCTCGTGGCGCAAGTCCACACGCAAGCCTGGACGACGCCGGGCGCTCCTCACGAGGCGCACGCTCACGTGCGCTCGGTATTTTTTGTATTTTTTGCGAGCTCCTCTCGTGGCGCAAGTCCACACGCAAGCCTGGACGACGCCGGGCGCTCCTCACGAGGCGCACGCTCACGTGCGCTCGGTATTTTTTGTATTTTTTTGCGAGCTCCTCTCGTGGCGCAAGTCCACACGCAAGCCTGGACGACGCCGGGCGCTCCTCACGAGGCGCACGCTCACGTGCGCTCGGTATTTTTTTGTATTTTTTGCGAGCTCCTCTCGTGGCGCAAGTCCACACGCAAGCCTGGACGACGCCGGGCGCTCCTCACGAGGCGCACGCTCACGTGCGCTCGGTATTTTTTTGTATTTTTTGCGAGCTCCTCTCGTGGCGCAAGTCCACACGCAAGCCTGGACGACGCCGGGGCGCTCCTCACGAGGCGCACGCTCACGTGCGCTCGGTATTTTTTGTATTTTTTTGCGAGCTCCTCTCGTGGCGCAAGTCCACACGCAAGCCTGGACGACGCCGGGCGCTCCTCACGAGGCGCACGCTCACGTGCGCTCGGTATTTTTTGTATTTTTTGCGAGCTCCTCTCGTGGCGCAAGTCCACACGCAAGCCTGGACGACGCCGGGCGCTCCTCACGAGGCGCACGCTCACGTGCGCTCGGTATTTTTTGTATTTTTTTGCGAGCTCCTCTCGTGGCGCAAGTCCACACGCAAGCCTGGACGACGCCGGGCGCTCCTCACGAGGCGCACGCTCACGTGCGCTCGGTATTTTTTGTATTTTTTTGCGAGCTCCTCTCGTGGCGCAAGTCCACACGCAAGCCTGGACGACGCCGGGCGCTCCTCACGAGGCGCACGCTCACGTGCGCTCGGCTGGGCTGAGTTTTCTGGTAACGCTCCACGGCGGCGCTAAAAGCTTAAACAGCTCTGCTGTTAATAAGCTTTTTTCCCTTTCCTGATGACAGACATTTGGGTGCGTTGGAATCTACAAGCTGCGTGGGCAGGCCGTCACGAGCGCATAGCCAACGGCGCCCCCACCTCATTTCGCATAAGCGTGAAATGTTTCATGTTGCACTGCAATGCGTGGAACGGAAATCCACACCTCTCCTCTTCAAGAGAAAACTAAAAGAGATAGAAGTGTGGCGGTCCTTTTTTTTTTTTTTTTTTTTCTCTTCTTTCTCGCCACCATTGCGAACGGCGTGAAAACTAGTGCGCAGTTTACCCGTTTGTTTTTTTCTCCGAACGAGTATACCCGGAAGGAACTGGCCCCGAGAAAAAAGAAGAGGCGCGCCGAGGAATCGGCGAGAGCCAATCGGCGGGGCTGAACATTCTTGCGGAGCGGATGCGATTCGGGGGGATCTTGCGATGAAGCGGGTAAAGGAAGGCGACCGGAGGAAGAAGAGGAAGGAGAGCATGACGAACGTCGCCGGCTCTGGATGAATGAGCGCGCTTCCGCCTTTGTTCGGGAACAGATGGACGATCACGCGCGCGCTAGTTATCGTCCAAGCGCCGCCCCGCATCTGCCGCGTGACTCGATTGGAGCGGTGACCGATCGGAATTACACGAGGAAGCGCTGCACCCTCCCCCGTTACTCGCTTTTTGTTCTTCCCCGCCGCCGCACGCCGACTCCACGGCGGGGCTGCAACTCGAAATTGCGATCTGACGTGCTTCAAGGCACCGCCCGCTCGTGGCGGCGTGGCGCACGAAGCGCGCCGCGTGAAAGAAGCGGCGGGAAAGCAAAAACGAACAGGCGTCGTGAACTGTGTCAAGGGAAAATGTACGCGCGGACGCTGACAGGCCCTGCCGGCAAATATACGCGATGGCCCGCGCGCGGGTGTACGTTGCAGATGTGTATATACGCACAGCGGGCGCTGGTGGGAGGTGATCGTGGACGGTCGGTGAGCGTGGACGACACGTGGAATAGGGCGCGCCCGACGATGACGGCGCGGTAGCGACAGGACGGCCGCGTAGACAGCCGCGTTCGTTGCGTTAGGTCGCCGCCGGTCACCTACGTACTTGGAAACCGGGGCATGCAAGCACAAGCTGAGACGCTATGATGAGAACCATCGAACAGGGGGGAATGCCTATTAGAGAGAGAGAGAGAGAGAGAGAGAGAGAGAGAGAGAGAGAGAGAGAGAGAGAGAGAGAGAGAGAGAGAGAGAGAGAGAGAGAGAGAGAGAGAGAGAGAGAGAGAGAGAGAGAGAGAGAGAGAGAGAGAGAGAGAGAGAGAGAGATTGCGGTGATCACGGGAGAGGTGTTGCGATTTTTAGCAGCAGCAGTATGTGACTTGTGCACTTGTGTTGAAGGACTGCTTTGCTGCATAGCACGCCTTCAGGTTTAGCCATAAGAGCAGATTTAGCTTCTCGGCCGATCCCGCGTCGCAGCTCTTCGCCCAATCACCTGCGAGGGCAGGCGTCAACGCTCTCCTGCGAAAGCGTGCCGTAAAGCTGGCTTTGCCGCAAACAGCTACTGCTACTCATATATTCAGGACCGTTAATTGCTGTCGCTGTGAAAAGGAATAAAAGAATAAAATAAGTGAGCAGACGAGAAAAAGTTGTTGGGATTGGAGAAAGGAGGCAGGGGCTCCTGCCTGGCGTGAAGCCGACATCTCCACAAGACGAAAGATAAAAAGTGTCATTGTTTCGCAGTTAAGCAAACACACGAATCGTGAGCCCATGTTTGAGCAACAGGCAGACGATTTTGCTTTGCTTCAGGAAAAAGAAACATGTGAGTTTTCCCTGGCAATTTAACACACACATGCAGCCATGGAGCGTCGGAGATAGGGGATGATTTTTGTAGAGTTTAGTGCGACCCCGCATCCTCTTCTCCGAAATTTTGCAAGACATCCTCGAAATAAAACGCAGGCTCCCGTCCAGTTACTAACCCGAAATGATCCATAATGATGCGGCTGGTGGCTAATGATACCCTAACAAGCAACGCTGTAAACTGCTCATAGGGAGCTTCGCTGCTGCTATCGCAAGTTCCGCGGTTCTCGCCAAGGTGGCTGTTTTTCTGATGGAGGCTAGAAAAGGAAAAGACAATGAGGGATTGCAAAGATTTCAACGACGGAATGCTACGAATTTCAACCTCTGCAACTTTATATAACGCCTGCCTGGGCTAAGAAGAGAGTAAGCAATCAAACGAACAAATATTTTTGGCCCGTTGCTTTTATCCCTTTTTGGCCAATCCCCAGCGTGCCGACATGGCTGTATGTGCATATGAGACTGGAGAGAAGCTAGTATTTGGTGCGGCATACGGTGCGATTGCAGGACTACTGCGCCACTAACAGCTGACGCTGTAAAAAATTAAAAAAAAAACGAGATTTCGGTTCGTGCTAACGACCCCCAAGGGAGCCTACATTAAACCGTAACACTCCACTACGGCTATACGAATTTAGATGAGTCTTCGGCAGATTAAGACACATATCTGAATTTTTCCATTTCACTAACATTCTGGAAGACAGCAAGGCGAAACAAAGTCGCGAGAGACGCGAGACAGCCCCGCCTTGTAAACCCGTAGACGATGTCCGAAACACCATCGGGCGACCGCTATACTTCACCGAATACACCCTTCATTGTACCCTTCCCCAGAATGCCTTGCATGTGGCGCTCTCGCTACCCTTCCCCACATCTTCTGGGGGTGCCCGAAAGATCCCTTTCCCCTAATTTCCTGTGATGAGCAGTGGGAGGAGGCGCTAGGGAGCTCAGATCTAGAGGTACAAACCTCCTTGGTCACCAGAGCTGTCGATGTCGCCGCCCGGCACAAGCCAGCGGCCACAACCGCCCCCTGAGCCACATAAAGCTCAATAAAAATGTTTTCTCTCTCTCTCTCAAGGAAGAAGCGGGCTTCCTTTCCAATGCGGCGTGGGTTTCCCAGGAGGCGTATACGCGCCGGGGGATTCGGACGCTCATTCGGGTGAGCTCAGCTAATGTTTTCGTAAGCCGTATTTCCCATAACCCACCACGCTGGCTCAGTGACTGGGGCGTTGGGCTGCTTGGCCCGAGGTTCCATCCCGGCCCCGGCGGCCGTTTTTGTCACGGAGACGAAAATCGAAAACGTCCGCGTGTCGAGATTTCGGCGCTCGTCAAAGATCCCCAGGTGGTCTAAATTAATACGAAGCCGTCCACTGCGCGCCCCTCATAGCCCAGGTGTAACTTCGCAGCGGCAAACCCCCAAAATGTGTGAATGCTTTCGCCTTTCGCATAACCCGCAACCTTCGTATACTTCGAATGGTTCGATCATTACCACGAAACCTCACGTAAAGGTTGCTTACGGACGCTGTAAACCGGTTCTCTACGACAGATTAATTTCTCACCGAAATTCTCTTCGGAAATTCCTGTGCAGAAGCGGGTGGGATTCTTTGGCGCGAAGAAATAGGCGCAAACTACGCGGCATTGTTGTTACAGCCGTGCGACGCAATGCGCGTGTGGAGAAGGGGACCTCATTCCTGAGCTGAGTGTGGCCACGCTTTGCCTTTCCCATGGGAATCGTGAAAAAGAAAAGGAAATAGCGTGGCGCACGAGGAGAGTAAGCGGCTGCATTTGCCGAGGCTGCTGTATTATGTACACACCGAGACCGCCGCCACAGCGCTCGCCTAGTGTTTGGCTTCGGAGCGTAAGTGTAACACACACCGCACGCGCGGCCTCCGCCTCCCGCGGTGCCTTGCACAGTTTCTCTCTTTTTGTTCTCGCTTTGTTTTTTCGCTCGTGCAAGTGCACTTAGCGCTCGGCACTCTTAGTTTGAGAGTACGTCAGCTTGAACCGATCCTGTGCCTCGGTTTCGAGCAGTACTCACAATTCGCGCTCTCTGAACACTTTCGCGCGACTGCCTCGATAACATCACCACCGCAAGATGAAAATGCGTCGGTTCGGATGGGGGGCAGTATCGTGCGGTGGATACTTTGGAGCAAAGGGAGGAGGGGAGATGGCATGCATGCACTGTAGGCTCGGTAGTTCTCTCTCCCCTGGATCCGGCACTGCATGAGCGAGACGCGTCAGCAGCGATGGCTACGGCAGCGATGAAACGATAAAACTGTGTACAAGTTTCGTACATTCTGGCTATAAGTGCACGATGGTGTCTGTACTGGGCAGTAGCGCACGGCGTCCATTGAGCTAATACGGCGGCGGCCGAACTGTAAGGGCGACACGGCATGCAGGCCGCTTCTTGTGCGGTCATCGGACGGCCGTGTGTATCAACTCTACACAACTCTAGCCCGGGGGCGCTCATTCCGGCAGCAGCTAAAGGGGTCCAAGCCGCCGGCACCACCCCGAAATGTTCTCCAACCACGCACTACGACAGTGTAAAAAATGTTTACGGCTTCCGTATACGCGCGTTCCTTGAGTTTGTTGAAACAGCGTGAAGCCACAAGTGCGCGCATTTCAGGGTAAAACATCTAGAAAACGTGCTCCTTTCAGCAGTGATTGCTAATCAAGCCACTGTATCCCCGTTCCGCATACACGTTTCCCTTAACCAGCACAATTTCTAAAAAAACGTTAACCAATCTTCTCTTGTGCGTCAGCGCTCGCATGGCTGTGCGCGTATGCGGTTCTGCGGCGGGAATTGGTCAATTGTTTTTCGTCCATCTGTCACTTCCCGTAAGCAAGTAGGCCGCACCGTGCTGCCCGCGAGCCTGTAAAGGAACCTATCACCTCAAACATGAATGAATATTATCTTTTCATTTCACCTTTGTATACATTGCTTGTATGGCACCGTGAAGGCAAAATACAAGTTTGGTTCATTCGAAACACTGCCATGTCATCACAACAATTTTAGTGCGAGCTCCCAACAATTAAGTAAGTAACGAAGAAAACTGACGAAGCAGCGGCGACTCACCAGCTGCTTTCACGCACCGTTGCTACGGCGTCACTAAGTTTTGTGAGTGATCGGCGGTCGCCGACAAAAGCTATTACCAATGAATATGGTGAAGTAATTCTATTGGTGCCTCTGATTTTGTTTGATCACGACGCTTAAATTCCTGCATGGACTTAGCACACTCATTAGTGATTTCTCTGCTGTTTGTGCACTCCAATGACCTCACTGCTGACGTTGCATACCAGGAAATTAGAAAGTGTGTTAGTATTAGTTACTTTTCTTCCTTTTTAGGTGCAAACTAAGTACCGCTGGCCCCAATTGGGCGAGTCATCAAAGGATTGTGGTTTCAACTAAAACAAGAATGAATGCTGCCCTAATGGTCCCGTCCGAAGTTCCCATCACTGCGAGGAGCGATGCCGATGACGAAGAGCGCCCATCGCTGTGAGAAACGATGCCAATGAAGATGCCTCCGGGGCGGCTGCATTGACTTTGAAGCGGGACGCGAAAAGAAGCGCCACCGTGGGAACTGGGGAAGCGATTAGATGCAGCGATTGTCTCCCGCTCGTTTTTGTTCCTTATCAGCCGACGAGTTGTGTCGTTCGCCAATGGAGATGACAAGACCGCGGCCACACGAGAGACGGGGGGCGCCTCAGGGGTGGCCATTCAGAGGGGGCGAGGGAGGAGGTGGCTGTGTGCCCTGCAGCGTGGAATGGGGATTACGCGGAACTCGACATGCAACAGACGGCTGCTCCCGGCGGACCGTTGCGGAGCCCTCGAATGTGGTCACGCCGCTTTGTTTCCGCCTTGGGAAGCGTGAAACGACGTTCTCGGTGGCCGCCACTGCTCGCCCCGGCCGGCTCTTGCAGCTTGTTGTGGCCCACTCGCACAGCTCGCCTCTTCGCGGGCGACCTTGCGCGTCAGGTTGCTCTCACGAGACAGAGAGCGCGCGGCCTTATTGACGCTTGTGCAGGCCGGAAGCAGGGCACTGCATCTTGATTGGCCCCTTTAGGCCTCAGTTGCCTCGGTAGCGGCCAAAAATAAAAGAACGCGAAACGACCCCTGACGTCGTGATTGTCTCGATATTTGCTATTGTCAGAGCCCCCAACGCTGTTTCGGTGCAGGATGGAAGAACAGAAAAAGGTAGGAAGAGGAAACGAATATAGAAGAATATGTGACGAAATGTCTAGCGGAAAGCTCGAACAAACTATTACCGAGTGGTAGAGAGAAAGAGAGAGATTATCGCAACTGGTCACTGTAGCGAGGTTTTCCTCGTCTGTTATAGTTCTTTGCTCCGTTTGGTGACCTATATGTCAACCCCATTCAGAGTGAGCAGCGTCGAAGTCATCCACGGCTACGAATGGATCGGCACCCACTAGGCACTGCGCTTGTTGGATCATGTCCGTCAGCCACGGCGCCAATTGGGTTTCGGGATTGCAATATAGATGCGGAGCAGGAAGAAACTGCGAAGGCATTCGAGTTTTGGGGGGACCAGCTCGAAATGACACAATCGTGAGGTCTGTGGTCAGCTGACGGTGGATGGCGTGATCTCCTTCTTAATTGAAAGACGCATGCCTGTGTCTTTTTGCGTTGTCTTCGTAAGGTAGCGCGAGAGTTTGTCCACTATCGTTGATTCTTGAATCGCTATTAAATCTGAGGGGCCGCGCTGATTTGCGATAATGCATTGAAGGCCGTTTTTTCTTGTTTTTGAATCCGTTACAATTCTATTTCCAAACGATAATAAAACATCGTGTTGTACTTTTTTCGGATAGTGTTCGTTGTAGTGTGTGGGGTGGTCGGCACTCATGTCGTGTAATGCTGGACGATGATATAGTTTTCAGGCTACACACGAGGTCGGTGTTCGCTTCCCACTAATAACGAGTTCACTTTATGCTCTCCTCTTTCGAGTGGTCGAATGCAGCTCACAAGCACCCGTTCGTATATATGTTGAACGGCGTCGACGCCGTCGTCGGTGCAACCCAGCGAACAGGGAGCCCAGTAGAGAATGTATGGCGGTGCACAGCGAAGAGAGCGCGAGGACGAAAGCGCTGTCTTCCCTAGTTCATTACATGGGGGCTAGCCTTCCTAGTCCAGTCACCCATGCTTCATCGGTAAAGCATGCTGCGAAGGCATCCACCGATCAGCGCGGCATGAGCGGAGGTCTGTCTGTGGCGGCAAAGAGATGGCGCCAGAGTACATGCATGTTTCTCAAGTTACTTGCCTCATTGTATCGCAAAATCAAACCACCTAAAGAGCTGTGCGCACATTTCACCTTGGGGAGTATCATAATCGTCCGTGAATATTTCTTCAGTCTACTGGAGGGAGAGGCAAACACACTTAGGCCAATATTCGGGTTTTACGAACGACTGAAGCTTTCGGGCGAGGTTTTTGTGTACCTTCCCGCAACACGCGTGGATATAAAGACGTCGCTGTGCCAGCGCCATCGCACCACTGCATACTGTCGAACCGATGACAATGAGCAGCAGGTTGCACTGCACTGCTTCCTTCATTTGTCCTATCCTCTGTATTTCTTGCACGAGTGACGTGTCAACCCTCGGCCACAGCACAGAACCAGGCAACAAGCTGATGGCGCTAGGCGTCGTCCAGTATACTCAAGCCGTCCTTGCGTAATTGGATGGGCCAGAATACCACACGGTCAGCTGCCGTGAGAACGTACGACGTCGCGGACAGGTTTTCCCGGCAGCGGCTGATTTTGCACGCGCAGTGGCACTGCTGTTGTCGGGTGCCCCGTAATAGCTTCGACAGAACAGCTCCCGCTGTCGCGCGTTTCTTTCGCGAGTTGTTTTCTTCGCCTATTTTCCCTCCCCCACGTGCCGCATGCCCCCGTTTTCTCGGCAGCCGTGCGTGGCTGCGCTTACGACGCCTCCGTTCATTTGCCGCAGACCTGACCGCGCTATTTGTCCGGCTCTTTCCGAAACGCCTTGCTGGAGCGGGAAGGAAACGTTGCCGCACCACAACCACGGGGCGAAGGCAGCTCGCCGGTGTATCGGCCTCGTGGTCAAGGCCAACGCGGCGCGTTCCAAAGCGCAACTGAGTCCTTACGCAATCGCCGCAGCGGCACTTGTCTGGCACGTAATGCAGGCCGCACATTAGCTGAACAGCGAGGAGGGTCGTCAAGGGGGATCGTTTGACAAGACGCCACTGTCGTCGGCCTTTCGCAACCTCAGCCGCGGGAACGCGTTGAGTGCGCGCGCGCAACACATGTTGCCGGAACACCCAGATCAGCGCGCTGCCATTCCGCTGATTGAGCTGCAGCCGCTTGTCATTGGCGCGTGTGAGTGAGCGGCTAGCACCACCACCTGCCCCGCACAGTGTATGCGCTTTATCATTACTTCACTTCTCCACTGTGCGCACGTTTGCGACTTTCTGTCTCTAGCTCTCCCTTCGTCCCGCGAGGTCGCTCCTGAAAGGCTGACTAGATGAGGTCATATGCATCCGTCATACGGGCACCTCGTACAGTGGGTGTTGTTGCTTGGGGCCGGTTTCTTCTCACGAGTGTCCTTTAGGAATTAAGTGTCATGGTACGCCGATTCTCCCGTTATGAAAGCCTTTTTTCTTTTGTTTTGCAAGGAAAATTTGGTGACATGTCGTACACGGGGGCATCAGCTGTAACATGAGGGATAGGGACAAAGGGAGCGGGGACCCAGTCAGGTACTTATGTGTACCTTTTGTCCCCGTACCCTTAGTCTTTCTTTGTGAAAATAAAGAGTTTTTGTTAAAAAAAAAAAAAAAAAACGATCACGCTCTGTCATTCGCAGCGGTGACCCTACGAGTAAGTGTGACGATTCATTCCGTCACTCGTGCTCGCTGCGGTATATACGCAGCATACGCGACACCACCGATTTCAACTCCTGCAGATTGTGGACATTTGCTCTCCGCAAACGTTCCCGGTCTTAATTTATACGCAAGCGTGAAGGCAGAATTTAAGCGTGTGTGTGTGTGTGTGTGTGTGTGTGTGTGTGTGTGTGTGTGTGTGTGTGTGTGTGTGTGTGTGTGTGTGTGTGTGTGTGTGTGTGTGTGTGTGTGTGTGTGTGTGTGTGTGTGTGTGTGTGTGTGTGTGTGTGTGCGTGCGTGCGTGCGTGCGTGCGTGCGTGCGTGCGTGCGTGCACGCACGCTGCATTAGGCTTGCGAATTAGACAAGACATCATTATCGTTCATATTATGTGTCCACAGAACGAGAACGCTGCAGCGCATTGGGTTTGCAAGGTACAAAACGTGCGCGGACCTGCTGTATGGTAGTATTGGGTTAGACAAACAAGCGGGCTTCACCTCAGTGTTACTTCTGCGCAGCATTGCCGATGCCAGAGGTCGCAAAAGGGCGCGGCCATCAAACACCAAAGATTGTAGCCCCGCGTCTACACAACCAACCCCCCTTGCAAAAGACCAGGCTCCCTTTGGTGCCATACATGTCGACCACGTTGCACTAGCTTTGCCGTTAGACACATCCCTAGTTGGGGCAAACCAGATTGACACAGTGCTCGAACCGAGCACTTTTTTGATATGATCCCTATGAACCAACTAACCCAACTTGCCGTCCTTCTACGAGCCTTCGTACGCGACTCGAGCTTCCGCCGCGTTGCTCCCAAGTAACCACACCGGACATAGGACACAGGCGCCGACGAGAGGACGGGGAGAAAGCAGCGTCGTGAGCGGACTGCGCTCTGTTGCTGGGGGGCTCACGGCGGAATAATTACCGTGCTCTCTCCGCGGCCGCTTTTCGGCGTGGCCGTTCGTGTACACCGCTCATGCACGCGGCAAGGCCGATTCTTCATTCAGCTGCACCGTCTCCCTCCCGCCGCGAGACGACGGGCAGCTGCCGTCGCGATACCTGTGGGGTGGCTCCCTGGGATTGAAGGGCGCGCACCGTGGGTCAGGTGCCGACCCCACCTCCCCGCGGCGCCGTGCCTTCACGGAGGGCGGCTCCAAATCACCCCGGCCGACTGCTGCTTCTCTCGCGGGGTGTCCCTGGCGCTGCACCTTCGCCGCCTCCTCCACCCCCCTTTCTTTTGCTTTGTTTCGTTTTCGAGAAGGCGGCGATTTCCCCTTCGCCCAACCAACGTACGTCGTCTGAGAGAAATTCACTTACATTGGGCTGTGCGGTGGCCCTGGCAACGAGAGTGTGTAACACCGCTGAGGAAAACGAAGCACACTGCGGTGTTGTTTTGCTATATTTTGGTTGTTGCGGCAAATTCCGTGCCAGTCAGAGTCGTGAGAAGGTTTCAGCGAAGATCCGCGAATTATTGTGAGGGCGGAGATTTCTCAAGCGAAGCAAGGATGAAAGCGGTAAGAAAACGCGCACCTTGAACTGCAGGTGTTCTTTCTTTCCTCCTCGTCGCCACATGGGGTAGAACGAAAAGCTGCTCTCCAGGAAAACAATTACTTGTTAGGGGTCATACGCGCAAAGCAAACCTCAGCACCGAGTTCCGTCCAAGAAGATGGAAATCATACGAATGGTACTGACGTTTCTCCGCTCATAATGAAAACGCGGAGCCTTCTGCAGTATGGCTTCAGCCCCACAAAATGTGTACGCCAAGCCCACGTTAGCAAAGACACTACATTTCTCTTTTTTCTTGCGGAAAGCAGCTCTTCGGTGCACTCCACCTCCGCTTCGTCAAAAATCGCAGCCAAACGCATGCGTCCTAACCTTACTCGTAAACCACAGTAATCAATCGGTGGCGAAGACCTTTCTATATTCCACATGAACTGCGAAGGGTAAAAGGATGCGTGGGACTAGCCTTCCCCCGTGTCTCAATACGGGAGCACGCAGAGGACGCTGGTCATGACGCTTTGCGCAAGGAGTCAAGGGAGGCGAGAAGATACAGCGGGGCCTCTGGTTGGGTTGGGAGGCCGATGATGAGAAGCCGTAAAGCGCCTCCAGAGGGGAGGGGGGGGGGGGGAGTTTCCTACGTACATACAGCAACACACCGAATGTTGAAAGCGCAAATATACATCAATACCGGAGTGCAGCTTAGCTTATAATGCTGGCAGCGGCTGCATGCTTCGGTTCCGTCTAGGAGCAGGCGGGTGGCTCATATCCGGCGATCGAAACAGCAGCTTCGTCGGGAGCGGATGCTACGGTTCCTAACACCGTCACCAAACTGCAAGGTCCTGATGTCAGACACACGGGCCCGAGAAGGTAGCTTTGTTGCTGTGGTCGGAAACGAGCTGCCAGGGTTCCTCGGAATGGCGCGTCCCTTCCCAACTAAAACCGACACTAATGCGAAATTGCAGATATACTTGCAGTGCAGTTCCAGGGGGGAAACGAGCGGTGTTGCGTGTTCAAAGGTCAAAGGCAAACAATGTGTTTAGCAAAAAATAAAGGCCAAATGACGCCAACAGAGCGTGGCCCACAGAAATCACAACACGTCCGCGTATACAGTCTGCAGTACAGAAAATATCACAGCGTTCGTCAGAAAGATTCAACGTTTCGCGTCCGCCCAACGCAGAAAAACTCACACGTGTCCCTCAGCTAAGCACAAAGCCATTGGGTAGATCTCCTGTTATTGCGGCGGAGGGTGGCAGAAAACAAAAACGTTCCTTATATACTAAATTTGCTTTGCAAGGATCTGCAGTGACAACTCGACTACGGTCCTTATATTCTTGAACCTGCTTGATATTTACCAATCCCGGAGGGATTTTTTTTATACTGCTTGGCTGTTTAACGTTACATTTATCCATATTTAGGTTTCAACCTACGAATCAACATATTTCGCTCACGGGTTCTAAATACCACTCTAGAGAGGATTCTGGAAGTGAGATGGTGTCCCCTTGTCTGTCGTCCTTCCTAATCCCCCTAAGCTTCCCTAGTATAATACCTTCTGAATTATTTAGCCGACCCACAGTTAGTATGTCGCCTCTTCCAATTATCTGCGCCTCTTCATCCCCTTTGGCCCCTTTTTTATCTCGTCCAAGTTAGTCCTGTCAGAATTGTTCGGGATGGAAAGAAATCAAATGGAGCTCAGCGACAGTCGCCGGTGCGATTCTCAATTATAGGAGTGAGCACATCGCAACAACCCAAGCAAGAGCGCTACCTTGTACGCGAAGCTGTAATTCTGTCGTGCAAAATCACGTGAGCGATGTGACCCTCAGGAGAACTCCACAGTCTCTGGCTTGATTGAGAGCTTTTCGAATGTTCCACATCAACTGAGTCACTCGCTATGAGTCTTTCAAGTTCAGGTGGAATTGGGGGTGGGTGGGCGGAACTTGGCCGTTTTTCGGAAAGCGCCCTCACACATTTAGTGGTGCCGGAACGCCCCTAATAACGGGCTGAACAGAAACGGCGGGGTCATTCTATGTATTCTAAATTGTGTAAATCACGTCGATTTCCTCCCGCATCTGGATAAAAGAGAACTACGGAGGTGGTAGCACGTAGCAGTAGTAAAAACTTTATATTTTGCCCCAAAGATGTGGTAATTGTACCACTGAGTTATTCACCGAGTCAGCGGGGCTCCCGATGTATTGGTATAGCACCAGCACGCGAGCGTGTTCCAAGCTTGAGATGGGTTGCCGTGGGTTACACCGATCATCACGATAGGCTTGCCAATTGGAGCAGAAACAGTCCATCACTGATGGCTTCAGTACGACTAGTACATAACCTTTATCACCATGGTCTTGCTCACGCTGCAAAATTTCTGTTGATTTTGGCATCAGACATTCTGCTGAGACTCCGCCTTCATGACCTCACGTTCAAACCCCTCGCAGACGTAGCTTTTCAACGCAAAATGTGCCACGTTTCTTGCACAACCTTCCATTTAGACGACCCCTACAAGCCTCGACGTGAAAAAAAAAAATGACCAGCACGCACACACGAAAAATCTCACTCTATAACGGGTTTTACAAATAAACTGCGAACCTTTTCGCAAACATTGACGTCAAATAAGAAGCTGGATGCGTTCGCAGTGCTAAATCTGACAATCACGCACTCATTCGAAGCTTACGCCACCTTTGCCCACCCACACAAAGACACACAAAAAATGAGTAAATAAGACCGCGAAAGCGCTCGATCTTCCCGGCTAGTGCAGTGCAGGCTCGGTGTCCCGCCCACGCGCCCTTTCAGAGCCTTCTGAGACGAACGAGGGCAGCGCAGAAAGGAGCCTGCAGCAGGCATATCGCCTGCTCCAGAACTCGACGCTGCAGGTGGAACGGTCTCCTCGGGGCGGACTGTCCGCGCCGCCGGGCGACCGACCGGCAGGCCAGGTTCGGGGCAGCCTGACTTGATTCGGCCGCCTCTTTCTCGGTCTCTTCCGGGTCATCCCACCGCGCCGCCACGTGCGAGGCTCTCACGCCGCGCCCGTCCGCATTGCGATCGCTCAGCTCGGACCGCCAGCGGCTGCCCGCCCCGACGCACTGTCAGGGAGGGCTCACTCACGCCACGTTCTCCATGTTTTCAAAGTGCATACGCGAAGTGGTGTGAACGCCATGATTATTTGCGTCATTTTCGAGAAAGGGTCAGCGTACTTTAGCTCTGATCAAAGAAAGCAAGGAACTTGGGTTGGGGGGAGCCTTTATTTAGTGACACTAAGCTAGAAATGTGATGTGGAGGGGCAAAAACCGGTGGATTACCCGAGTAGCAGAACGGCTACCGACGGTGGGGTGAGAAGTAGTGGTAGAGGCAGGACTCGGAGCAGGCATGAAAGAAGTAAATGAGGGAGCAAAGAATACGGTTGGATCATGTGAAGTGGGACAGGCCCTCATCGTACAGCAGGTACGGGCTTGCTGAAGGCGAGCTGGGCATTTGCCGGTGACATGGCTGAGGCGATGGGCTTCGTGAAAGAAACGATAAATGGGGCCAGAACCATTCACGCCATTTCACGCTGCCCTCGTTGGCCGTTACTCGACGGACGCTTGGCACTCACGAAAAATAAGTGTTCACTTATTTCGTCTCAGTACTGGTTTCACGTCACTGTCCCATTTAATTTACCGCAAATCATTTTCGAAGGCCTAAATCATGGTGAGGTTGTTAGACTCATTGATTTGTTCGCCTACTTGTTCATTTTCTTTCTCTTGCTTAATCGCCAGCAAACCCAATATGCGAGCGTTGAAAAATGCGGTGTTTGTGGCTCGTGTTTCCAGGCCGAAATCATAATTTCCGCCCCATTATTCGTCTTTTCTTATAATTCTTTGTGAGGTCCATTTCTAAATCCCCCCACGGAGCGCCGTTGTGAATTGTGTTAGACGGGCTAAGGCTGCGTAGCAAGTGTTGGCGCGCAAACAACTCCTACACCGCATTTACGCAGTGTACATTTCCAATAGTCACAGTTAAATCGCCTAACGTGTTTTATAGCCTCGCATTATTAATATTATTGTTGTTATTACTATTATTGCTACTATTCTTCTTATTCTTATTGTTGTTGTTGTTGCTGCTGCTGCTGCTGCTGTTTATAAATATGAAACAGGTCCTCAGTAAAGAGAAAGAGAGGATAGGAGATGAGGGTACATCGGTTTGAGGTAATTCTTGGTTCCGTCGCCATATATTTCTTTGCGGGTGACAGTTACACGTGAGCAAATGCACAAAAATATTCTGTCTAAATGCCGAACATGCTTTGATGTTAACAAACAAGCGTCAAAAAAAGAGAAAAGAAAACCCCGCGCATACATGTCAGGGCGCTGCAGAACCGTTCTTGTTGAGACCGTCCTTAAACGACGATACACGTTTCCCACGCGCGCACGGCGTGCTTACCCGCGGCGGCCGCTAGACCTAGAACTGTCACGGCGACTTCACGATCAGCCCGAACGGCACTGCCCCGCTGTCAAAGAGCGTGTACCTGACGGGCGATGAGCCTAAAGTGCGGTACCGGTGGCCGGTCCCACGCGCGTGCCGCATGAACGGAGTCGCGCGACCCGGACAGCTTGTGGCCCTTTCCCACAGTATCGTTGCAGCAAGTGCCCGCCTGCTCGTGCAACCAGCTCATGTAACAACGTGCGCCGCTGCTTTCTCATCTATTGAAGCGTAACTTGTCGTCCCAGCAAATACGTAGGGCATTAATCGTAACGGCCCTGATCGGCACCTGCTTTGTAATACATCAGTGAGGCGACTTCACCATTCTAATTATAACAGCGAAACCGCAGGGCTGCGCCGTGGGCAGGAATTTTTATAAGTGCACATGTGATACGTTGAAAACGCTGCTACAATTACAGAATTGTTCCCGCCGGAGTGGCGTGTCTTGTTAGACGGTCTCGGCTTCGGCACCCGGAAACGGAGGCTGTATTTCTGATTGGGGCGAGGAGTAAAAAATGTGCGTTTTCGTGAGATATCAGCGCACGTCGAAGAACCGCAGGTGGTCAAACTCGGGCACTCCACTACCGCGCGCCCCATTTCGGCTGTCGTGACGAAGACGTCGTTGCTGCTATTCGTGAACACGGCGACGATGCCGCCAAGATTAACAGAGACACAAGAACCAACTAAGGCGGTCGCTGACTTTTCCTGCACGGCTATCTCCAGTCTGTATACCGAACAGCAACAGGGCGCTCGTATAACGCAAGCACGTGCACGGACTTCTCAATGCAGATTCTAGTTCCAACGGCCATCCGCGAGGCCGACACCGGCTTCGCGCGAAACAAGATTCGCCGGAAACCTCGTTTGTCTTTAAGGTACCCCATGTACGCGAGATGCCTCGTGAGCAGTCGCCGCTATTTGCGCGTTAAGCCCGGAGCGGCTGTGACTGCGCTCCATCGTTTCTCCCCGCAGCACCGGTAGCGTTTACAAACAGGCAGGCCGCGAGGCAACGCCAGGCCCGCGGATTGGAGCACCCGCGCATGCTTCAGTTCAGGGTACAGGAAGGCTCGGCAGATAAGCCCGTGCAGGTGCTATTTGAGAGAAGGGGGCAAATCAAAGAAACGTCCTCGCTGGCTGAACGACCCGCCGCGTTGGGCGCGCACTGCACGAAACAAGGGCGCAGAAAAGAACTGGGAATTTCGCACGCGGATGGTCAGGCCGCGTGCAAGGCCGCCCAGCTCGGAGAGGGGTCCGATGAGATCGCGCGCTGGACGCGCATAATTGGTCGCGTCCCGTCTGGACACCGCGCCGCGAAGAGGCCGATAAATCACAGCCGCGCTCCCTGCACCGCTCGGTCGGGCCTTGGCGGGCGCGCCAAAAAAACACACCGCGCGCGGACTGGTTCTTCGCGCGCGCTTAGCATGCGACGCCTTTTCCGCCACTGCGGGGCCATTATTCCCACGCTTCTCCTAGAAAAAGAAACGTCCTCAGCACTACTGCTGCTCCTGCCGCCCTCTCGAGAATGTGTGGTAGTAATCTGATCTTTGGCGCAGCCAACATCCCGCTCGGTGCCTGCACGCTTTGCTCCAGGAGGAGTGAGGGCGTCCGATGGAACCGCGCTTTGAGCTGTCAACACGTAACGCCGACGATTAAGGGATTGCGTGCGCTGGAATTCGCCGCGCGTGCTGGGATGCGGGTACCATGTAAGCGATGTACTGCTGAGTCCGCCAGATAATAACCATTTTTTACGGCTGCGCCACCAATGAGCGGAAGAAGAGTGTCCCTCCAACTTGTTGGGTGGGGGGTTCTTTGCGATATGGGCGAGAATAGCACGCGGAACAAAGCACGGACTGAAACAAAAGGTCTATCTAGCCAGAAATGACGCTGATGCTGGTTTGATAGGTAGGAGGGTCCTCGTAGCCTGGTAGTTATGCTGCTCATTTCCAAACAACGGACGGAGCTAGCATTGCCTTCCGTGGGAACGCAAAGGAATAAACAGCTCTCCGTCTACTATTTAGGTTGAAGTTCGATCTCCGGCCAATTCGGTTACCTTGTGGGCTATTATTTTATTCATGTCTTAATTACCGCCGTACGTCTCCACCTTTTTTTTTTTTTTTTTTTGTCGTGCCATGTATTTCCGCTGAGAACAAGAACGGGAAAAGTTCCTGTCGTCTTGGTCTTCAGGATTGGGTGTGGTGTATCAATACGAAACGAAGCAGAGGTTGTTCGGTGCGGTCTGTGGTTGCAAAAGTTCCTAAAGTTGCGCCCACTCTACCTTGCATGCGATCAGTTGGGCGTTAAACCATGCCGAGACGTAATGAGAAATACAGTACACCATCATTCAGACAAACCCGATTATGGTATATTCTCGCACATACCTGAACTTTTGCGTTGTTTTAGGAGCAACAAAAACAACGACAATAAAGAGTGACTATCCGCGTAAGGCGAACTTCTGATGACCCGAACCGATAAGTTCGGCCTAACGGAAAATTGAAAAAAAAAAAGTTACAATTCCCTGGAAATACCACGTGCCAGCCGTCCGCCTAGCTCATCCGCCTATTTTCGAACGGAGGAGAGCAGAAAACGTTGCGGTTCGTATAGCATGCACTCATAGATATATTAGGCCTACTTCATTCTCCTTGCAACAAGCCTGGCAGGAAAAGGCGCATGACGATTCCGTCACAGACGCAATTGATAAGCGTGGAGTAGGCATGGGAATCGTTTGCAAAGATTCGGATGAACGGAGGCGACAATGCAAAAGAACTGACAAAAATTCCCCAAAAAATCATCGCCATTACATTCGTTTCATAAACGTAAGAAAGCCGGGACAGTTTCAAGGAAATACTTTTTTTCCTCGCAGCAACCTCCTTCCTCCCATCAGCAGTATACACGGGATTCAGTTCCGAAACTTCGACGGCCACGCTATCACTCTGCGTGCCGGCCCTCATCATTGGCCTACATTGACATAGCAGGGACCGGTCATTCAGCTGCGTTGTGGGGAACCAGACTAACGGGCATTTTTGAGAGTACAGTTGCATGTATAAGTCTAGAAATGCCATGAGACGTACAAATCGGAAGCACGCTTATAGGTATATACTGCCTTCCCAGGTGGTTAGGCCCCGCAGTGGGGAGGGACGACCACCGTATCAAGAAACTAATCACGTTTGAAGCCGAGGGAGGTGAGAGGAGGAATGAGGAGGATTGGGGGAAGGGGCCGACCGAAGTCGAGGCCGTGACAGGACACCATCGATGAGGACCTCAAAGAGGTGAAAGCCTCAAGAAGTTCCTGACAGAACAAAGGGGAGCGACCTCATCAGAGAAACCGATACCATATAAAAGACTAAGCGTTGCTGCAGGCAGGTGGAGAAGAAGGAGAAGAGAAACTGAGGAAAAATAACGGTGATGTCCTACCTACGTTTATAACCTATAACGTAACGTATAAGGACCAAACGTTTTCTTTTTTTGTAAATTCCTCCTTACGAAAAATGACAACACTCAAATGTTGATAAGCTATGTACTGCGGTAAGAGTCACTGTGTTGTCCAGTAGCCAAAAGCATGAGCATATCAGCTTTAGTCGTATCTCCTTGAGCTTAATATTCTCATTGCAGCAAAGCAGGATTGGCTCTGTAGAAAAGGACGGACCATGCACGACGTGTTATATAGCATATATTGGAACTCCGCTCCGAACATCTCCGACAGCGTATGTTGAACCCTTGAGCATTCCGCTGCAAACACTTTCTCCGTATTATGGTCTAAGCGCGGAACGTACCACCGGTGCGGCGACAATGCCGCGCAGCTAGAAACGCGAGAACAATGCTCCCAGCAATTCTGCCGCCATGTATATCGAGCGAATGATTGAAGCCCCACTTGGCTGCAAACCGCTTTGCAGAAGTGGGGTTACATTTACTCATTGTACAAGCCTCAAAACAAAACCGAAGCTTGAAAAAACAGCCTTCATCATTAATGATCTCAATACTGACATACTATGTATTCATTATGACAGACCCGTTCGACTTTCAAAGTACCGAAAAGTGGACATTCATGAAGAGTTTGTTGTGAAACTTCAGCTCCGAATCGCCACATGATTTGCTGTGTGAAAGGCAGGTTGAATGTTGAGGTTAAGTGGAATGAAAGTGGTTTCTCAGAGCGTCGCGGCTCAGATAAGTAAACATGCGTTCCGGTTATCCCTTATAAGCGTCCTAGAAAAGCGTTTGCACAAGCAACCCAACAGAAAGCACTGTTGTTGCATTCGGATAACAGACCGCTCAGCCCGCGCACAAAATCTTTGTCGGAAGAAAACTAAGTTATTGCTATCACTAGCAAAATGTCAGTACTGGATGTTCCGATTGACAAATGTGCTGAACAGGCAGGCAAATGTTCGTACCATGCACCTGCACACGAACAACGCGCGGGCATAAGGGAATACAACGACTAGCACTACAAACACACAACACGGAGACCTCACTAAATTCAAACAGTATGTGAAGCCTCTGCAGGCAAACAGTTGTCGAAGTCGCGTTTGGTGTCTTTTCTGTTCGGAGCATCAGACTGGGGGTGCTATTTGACTTCACAGCACGAACATTCATACAGTCATTCCGTACACGTCTTCGGCGACCACAAAACAAGGCGATTTTCGCCGGCAGCGTTATGGGGATAAAGTTCTATGACCCGGATGAAGCGTAGCTGGAACACCTGTGACAAGTTGGCTCGCGGAACACATTTCTGTCAAGTCCGGTCGCAGTTGGAGGAAAACAGGCCGATTGTATTCCGTCAGCGCGTATATAAAAATGCCCACTGACATTTCATATTAGTCCGGCGAGGGCTGTCCAGCATGTTCCAGGAGGTGACCGAAGCAGGGGTGCAATGCTTTGTCCAGTCTAGACCAATGATTCTGCGCGTGAGCGCAAAAGCATGGGTCTAGGCTGCGCGATGCGAAACCTTCGACGTCGTCTCGTGTCTCGAACAGTCTTCCCGAAGTCACTCATGCCAAGTTTAACGCAAGGTGCTCAACCCTTTCCCGTGGTTGCAACTATATGCGCCTTTATCTTGACACACGGGAATATCCGTGTGTTCGTAGGACGGTTAGTTGGGAGTATCACTTGCACGCGAGGCTACTTCGACACGAGAGCGTGTGCTGGTCGCAAACTACCACTGTCTGTTGTTAAATTTACAGGGGACGTCTGGCAGCATGTCCAGCGTAATAATCTGCAGAATGCAGAATCTGAATGTGCTGCTTGCCGGCATGGTCACTCGATAAGAAGTGCGGCACTAAATTACTGGCAGCTTCTTTTTTCTTTTTTTTTTTTTCAGTGGAAAATTATCGGTGACCTTTATGTACAGTTTTAGGCGTTTGCCTTTCTAAATGGCGCGACTGAAATAAGAACTCCGGTGACCGAGTAGGTATTATAATTAGAAATATGATTCGTTTTGTTGATTCTTAGAGAAACAAACGTTCTTTGTACGCTTCTTGGCAAGAGCTTGCGTTTCGGAAAGTTTCCAAACAGGTCTGCCCCTGTTTCTCGCACTACAAAACCTTCTCCCCTCAGGAACCCAATGCCACCCTGTTATTTAGCCTCTTTCATTTTACAAACAGTTCAGATTTCGGTAGAATTTTTATTTATTTCCCGAACCAAGTTTATACACATCAGCGTCACATATCTCCTCCTACCGTATCCTATTTCTAAAGTTTGTGCACAGTGCAACGGGAAACGTGTGGCACAGTCTTCGCTATACCTTGGTTCGCTGCACCTTGATACCGGTGAGCTCAAAGCTTGCACAATACTCGCGCTTTTTGCCCCGTTTGTTGGTGGCTTCCTAAGAGATCATTCCCAAATTTCGCTTTCTTTGTGTAGAGAGTCCTCCCGGTGCGAGAAAAGTGAACAGGAGTTTGTGGCGGAGCGAACGGCACAGGAGAGACAAAGCGCCCTGGAGCGCATATCCGGCGTCGACCCAGGGGTGATGTCATGGGACGTTGACTTTTTTCGCTTTTCCGCACAGGACGCCGCGGCCGAGGCACAACCAAGCGAGCCGAAATAACGAACTCACCGAGAATCTGTAGCGCCGCATGGGCCGAGGAGCGAGTGTGGGCGACATCGCGCGACGTGGGGGCATCCAGCAGCAGAAGCGACGCGCTATCCACGGGCACGCATCACACGGTGAACACCCAGGAGCGAGCAGACGACGGCGAAAAGAGGAGCAGACGACCGGCCCGCTTCGACGCTGCCACTGACAATGGGAAGCCGGTCCACCAGCGCCGCTGCTTTCGACAACGAGGGCCCGCTGGAGAGGGTCGGCGGGAGAGAGCAGCAGAGGAAGAGGCCCCTTTTTGTGCGCAGTTACTTTTATTTGGACGCGGCTACTTTGCGTAGCTCTTGCGCGTGTGGGTACGGGACAGCGGCAGCCGTTCCCCCCGCCGTGAACTCACCTGGTGGGGAAGGTGCGCTCGTCGGTGGAGAGAACGAACATCTGCGCGCCGAGAGGGAAGGGAGGGCAGCGAACGCGGCGGCTACGCGAGGGCAGTTGTTGATTTGGCATTCGAGGGAAGGAAAGCTGGTGCTCCAGAGCAGACGACGACGGGGTAGCCGCACGTCGGGAACACGCCGCCGCAGGGAGGCAGCGCCATCGCGCGCACGGCGGGGGCAGAGATGAAAATTAGTGGTCAGCGTTGGTTCGTCCATGATTATAGAGGTACGATGTGTACAATAATCCAAAACACTCTCCCCGTCGCCAAGTTTGCGGGAAGCGCATCCATTATTAAATCGAACACTGTAAATAAATGCGATACCCCCGGACGATTATTGTAAGCTAAAGTTACTAATTGTAATTAACTTCTCCCTGTATGGCACGTTATATACTGTAATGCAAACTTTATTTTCTCATTTAGCTAATTTCATGCGAAGTTTGATACCTTCGCTAGTTGTTTTTTTTTGTTACAATTATTTCTTGCCATTAGCGAAATTATATGGCTGTCAAAATTACCTTTGGAATCTGCACTGTGTAAGGAAAATATGATTTTAATTTCTCGCATCGTTTTCACAGTCGAGCGAAACGGAGCATTCAAAGGCTCCAAAAACTCGTGCTAAATTTTTTAGCCCTTACTTTACAGCGAAGCTGTCTACGGCTGGGATCCAGCAGATCGTCTCAGGCGACAGACACAGCGTTGACCAACAACTTTCAGTATACCGAAAAACATTCTTGAGAAAATAAAAAAACGGGTCAAAGGGTTGATATTAGACGGCCTAGATTGCCCCTGATGATATGTATTTTTAGCAATGCACATACGATAGAAGTAAAGCCGACTTTAAAGAAATCGGCGTGTGCTTGGTAGTTGTAAGCTGGCTTTCCCACATCGTGTGTTGCACCGCAGTGACGCAGAAGGGAGTATGGTTACAGCCCCACTTTGTCCCCCTCTCCTCCACCACCGCCGTCCCTTCCCAAGTCATGTATACTCTTCGCCACGCGTGATGTCTCCCTCCCTCCTGGAATCGTACAGTGCCACCTCTTCAGTGGCCACCTGCGCGACGCACTAGAGCCTGCGCCGTGATTGGCGCAGCTGCGCTATAATAAAACATCATTGCCTCTACCCACCAGTTATGTGTGTCCTTGGGCTGTGGCGTAGAGGTCACGCCACTTGTCCTTATAACTTAACATAGCAAATACCCAATATAGCTAAACCTTAACATAGTGATATTCCAACCAGAGCGCCAGCTTCGCTGGCCTTCCCTCTTCACGGGTGGACGGGATTTGAATTTTTCCACAGGCCATCAGGAGGGGGGTTATGATTATGTGTGTGCGATAAGATAGAAAAGTGACCCGACGAACATGGAATGGTTGAAGTTTCGGATAAAGTCCAAGAGGGAACGATGCCAGGGCCCTTGTGTTCAAACAACTGAGTACAAGGGAAAAATCAGAAAAAAAAATTGTTCTAACTACACGCAATTATGGAGCAGGTGGCAACATACAGCCCCTGGTCAGGGTCATTAGAGAAGGGGGAAGTGCTCCCCTTTTATGCTGAACCGATCAAAACAGGGAAAAGATCCCATCAGTTAAAAGGTCTAAAAAATCCCAACTACATTTATGCTTTAGCGGAAGATGAGAGACACCGATACCAGAGACACAGGAATAGTATGAACATCTTCACTTTCATGCGGCAAAATGCATTCTGATGCCAAACAAAAGAGATTTTTAGTGAAACGAGGAAAACTATCACCATGTGGTCGCTAGAGAACACTTTGAGATGTTCTATGTTGAATTTCGCGAGCCTCGGAATGACCCTTTCCGGTCAGCGGTCTCATTTCGATGGCTACACGAAGGATGTGCAGCCATCGATATTAGTCATTTGTGGCGTCAGAATATTGCGTGGGACAAGTCATTTGTGGCGTCAGAATATTGCGTGGGACAAGTCATTTGTGGCGTCAGAATATTGCGTGCTAACGTGGTTCGCAAGGTTTCAATAGTAACTAACGGCGAGGAGAAAAAGTCCTGAGGGGTTGAAGAGCGGTAAGGCTGCAGGAGACGACAGAATGACCGTATATCTATCCTTTAAGGAATACATTCTAATAGGAAAACTTGCAGAGGTATTCCAGGAAAATGCCTCAGTGGTTCAGAGATACACCCCTTGCATGAGAAACGTCCAAAGTGAGTATTGTTCACAAGAAGATTGCGTCAAAGAGAGTAATAATTACACGCCCATCAGCCCAATCTCTGTTGCATAGAAATTGCTTACCAAGGTAATTGTTAACAGAATCCCTGACTTCCTAACAACAGAAAGGACAGTCTACATTTAATACAAGCTATGAGTCATTAGAGAAATCTTCAAAACCACTTTACATGTAATCTTTAGATTATACTGAAAAGCGTTTGACTCAGTGGACACCGTGTGAAGCACTGAAGGTCCAGGGAACAGAAGGTTATAAGGCTCTTGGAGGACAGACAAGGGGTGCACGAGCAAGATGTTCCTGCTCATGAAGAGTGAGAAGTTTTCTGTCAGAATGGGCGGGAGACAAGGACACACTGTCTCTCCAAAACTGTTCGCAGCCTATAGAGGGCGTACTTAAAAAGATTGAATGGAAGAAGTCACAGCTGCAATGAAACGAATAGTTGAGCCACTTGAGATTCGTGAACGAAAATTTCTTGTTTAGCGAGTCTATAGAACATCTGCAAAAAGTGCTTTAAGAACTGTACTAGGAAAGCTCTGTCGAGCACATACAGGTTGATGTGAAACAATCGAAAGTAATGTTAAACAGCTAGCAGAAAGCATTTCCTTTAGCATATAGGTAATTAAATGCCTAGTGACGTGTGTGAATATAACTATACATCGGACAGGTTGACAGTGCTGATCCCAACTATGAGAAAGAAATCCGGCGTAGAATAAGTATTCGCTGCATTCGGCAAGTGCTCTCAAATAATGAACAGTCGCTAGCTCTGTCATTGATAAAATGGTATAGAACCAATAATACCTGTCGGTGAGAAATGATAAGGCCCAAACTTGTGGACTTGCACCTCGAAAGAAAACGTACGTGAGCCCAACACGCCATCGAAGGAAGGATGACAGGGATGGCACTTAGGGATAGGAATCTAGCGTCTTAGATCACAGGACAAACGCAGGTGAAATTCGTGGACTTGGGCCGAGCATGTAGTGTGGAGAACAGGCGAACAGGTAAACCATCTGGGCGACAGCCGAGAGACCAAAAGACGGGACTAGAAGTAGGGGGAGACAAAAGAGGGTTTTAGCATAGCGGCTAGCGTACGCTAACGCTGCGCCGGCGGTGCCAGGGCCCGACTGGGCAGGTGCGCATTCGTTCCGCCGGGACGGTCGCCTATGCCTCGTCGAGCACGCGCATTCGTTCCGCTGAGGGGCGACCTCCTCGTTCTCCCCGCGCGCTCATGTGCAGTCGGGTCCTATTAACCCGCCGTCGTAGCGTTAGCGTACCCTAGCCGCTATGCTAAAACTCTCCAATTACTCTATTGAGGGGCGAAATAATGAAATTCGGGTGCAAAGATTACATTCGGGCATCGCAAGATAGCTGTAATTAGAAGCCTTCGCGAGAGGCACTCTTCCTGCAGTGTGCATGAGTACGCTAATGATGGTGATGATGATGAGGATGAATCTTGCGTTCCCGCCCTATGTTTTGTTCTTCCGTTTAAGGCAGCAATACAACTTCCGTTTAGGCAATGATATCAAAGTCAGGTTGCGAAATAAAGAAAGAAAACGTGTATAATGAAAAACATATTCCTCTTCATGCGTTATGATACGTGTGTCCACGTGGGATGGCTGGGCCTGGTCTTCAAGGGTGTTATACCACGTCGACAGCTATGATGGTTTGTATTCAGCTTCTTGGTCAATGCGTACGTTGACAAATATAACGACAAAGACTGCCTAAAACCTTGTTACTTGGCCGACATTTACAGCGACGGCAGTGTTAATTATCATACGTGCAAAACCACAAACCACCCTGAAATCACCACAAGCGTCCCATATATTGTTTTCACTGTACACGTCGAAACACCCTACTGCCTTGTGGTGGGAAGTTAACAAGCAAATTTGAGCGTCAAACAATCAGCGTATCATTACGCCTAAATCAGGAGTTATAAAGAGACCAAGGATGAGAGAGAGAGAGAGAGAGAGAGAGAGAGAGAGAGAGAGAGAGAGAGAGAGAGAGAGAGAGAGAGAGAGAGAGAGAGAGAGAGAGAGAGAGATAGAGAGAGAGAGAGTGTAAATCTTTATCTATCGAGCACAGGCTTGTAATATGGGCCTGGCCTTGAGAACGGTATCCGGATTCTTTGGCTCCGACTAGCTGTCCTCGCGGAAAGCAAAAATCAGTGGAGCCCCGAAAAATCAAAGGCTGCAACGAACCCCACAAATCCACAGGGGATTTGTGGGGTTCGTACGAACCTGTGGGCTGCAACGAACCCCACAAACCCCGCAGGAGCCAATGATCCTTGTGTGTACAGCAGTTCGGAAGTTCGGCAATTGCCAATGAAGATCATTTATCAGTTTTCTGCGCCGTACAGCGCCCTTCACAGCGTCCTGGCCCACTAAACTTTTTATAGGCTACTTCCTCCATTTAAGCTCTTCAGGCCTGCGTGCATGAAGCACGAATTATAAATTTTTCAGCGTACTCGCGCGTGCTGAAGGATGCCCTGATGGATGTCCTGAAAGGTGCAACTGGGAGCAGCGCTTATGCACACACACACACATACACACACACACACACACACACACACACACACACACACACACACACACACGCACACACACGCACGCACACACGCACACACGCACACACGCACACACACACACACGCACACACACACACACGCACACACACACACACGCGCGCACGCACGCACGCACGCACGCACACACGCACACACGCACACACACACACACACGCACACACACACACACGCACGCACGCACACACGCGCGCACACACACACACACACGCACGCACGCACGCACGCACGCACGCAAAGAGTGAAAAAGAAATACACCGGGGAAAAATTGCAATGTTAACAACCGGTTTCTGCATGAGTGATATGTTAGCCGTTAAGGGCTTACATATCAAAACTGTCAAATACAGTCGCGCATCGTGTAACTGGCGTTACATTCACAAAACGGCGTACAATGACTACTGTTAATCGTGTACAGATTTATTTTTATATGCTTATAAATACATTATAAAGGCGAAAACCTTAGGTGTCTCATCAAATCGATAAAAGCTACCGTCGTGCGTATCAATACGAATGGTACTGAATTGGCCTTCGCTGCAAAGGGAGAAGTAAATAACGCCACATTTGGGTTCATGCGGGATTTGAACCCGGGTCGCCAGAGTGGCAGCCAAGTGCGCAAACCGCTGAGCGAACCCGGCGCCCCGCCAGGATGCGTGCCCCGTAGCAGGTGAACGCGATTGCACGTGCATTGGACAGGTGCACGAGCGCTCTCAGTGTGGGAAAGCTGCCGCGTCAACTGCGTCCAGTCTGCCTGCGGGAGTAATTCGCGACAAAAAGGTGCAAAAACGAAGAAAGAGGCGCAAACACGATGCAGCAGTGGGGGCCTTTCATAATTGCTGGCTTTCGCCACCAAATCGCGTAAGGAGACTTACGCGCCCTGGGGAAATTTTTATTGAGGAAGTGCTTGAGGTTGAGCGAGGGTGTCTATGATTCCTAAGGTCAGCTTGAACATAAAACGAAGGACGATCGGGAGGAAGGCGTAGGACAAAGGGCTGATACTATCAACTGAATTTACTGCAGTCAAATCGGCCATATACACATAGAAGCTATAGGAATGCAGAAAAAAATCCCTGCCCCAGCGAGATCAGTTCACGGGTTAATTACGTAGTAGCCCTTCTATTTTTCTGATAAAGCAACGGAAGCGTTGCTAACACACGCGTCACATTTCGTCTTTATAACTAGTGCCTCGACAACCTCACGAGCAAGCCAATTCCGTTTTTTTTTTTCGACTGTCAATTCTATCGATGCGTGCGGGGCATGTGCAGTTACGCCCATGTAAAATAAGATAACCAGATGGCGCTGTCTTGACTGATGCAGCGTGCTCCCGTGCCCTCTCATTGATGCCCCTTCAGGTTATAGTAACGCACGGGACTAACCGCATTAACTTTCCCGCGCGGTAACAGAATGTTAAAGTTAACTTTGGTCTGGCAGTGTGTGTTCCCTGTATACGATGGGTGGGTTCTCGCATCTATTGCTCCTGGACTCGCTATTGACTCATCGAAACATCCAATGGGATTTGTTCAGTGCACTGCAAGTGACGTCAACATCTTGCCTGGCCGCAACCGTCTTCAGGTTATGTGTCAAGCCATCAACGTGAAGTATCACTGCTGCGTTCCCTTTCGTCAGGGCACGTTTCGTGTCTAACGCTTGTTCCTTCCCTTAACACGCTGTAGCAAGTTTTCACACACTGCCTCTAACATACTCTCGGAGCAGCGTGCATCATGAAGCCTTGAGATTTGTGTTGAAGGTACTCGTTCTTATTGCGGGCCGTATTTCTCAAGGGCTGAGCGTAAGGTGTGGGCAGAGTCAGGTGGGAGAAAGCCCCTGCAACGTCAGGTCTTGTACCGCGCAGCCCGTATACGTGGCCGACGTCAAAACGCAGTCTAAGGTCAAATACCCTGAGGCGGACGAAGTCCAGCAGGTACCTTTTTGTGAAGAGCACCAAATAATCATCAGTATACCAATGTGTCCGGAGCATTCTTCTCTACCACGTTCGAGCTAACCTTCCTAATCGTTATTTTACTGACCTGACGAGCACATTGATCTTTACAATGTTTAGGGAAACGTATCGTATTAGAATAGTGGCTTTACTCGCTGAATATACACCCCTAGGCCATGAGGCGTGCCTTAGGCAGTGGCGGTCCCAGAGAACAATATTTACATATACTGTTTACAGATGAATTATGAGCCCTTCAATAACTTGTATATACTCCGACTCAGACAACTGTACAAAGGCCTAAATTTTATATGAACATATGAAAATTTATGTTTAATGTTATGATTTGTTATTTTCATAAAATTTATGTTATAAAATCTATGAAAATTTTACCTCTCACAAGTGGGATGCTTAAAAAAACAAAATAAGAAGCTGAGGACCTCTTTGGGGGAGGGGGGGGGCGATCTCCCCTTTCGCCCCCCTTGGGACCGCCACTGGCTTTAGGGGAGAGCTGCGGGTTCATTTACACCCCGTGCGTATAATGTGCACCGATATACCATTCACACCGCAAAAATAAAAGCTAGCCAGCCCGTGCGATCACCAATGGAACCCGCGTCCATGTTGTTCAGTTTACTCGTTTCCCACCTTTCGAGCAAGATACGTTGCATTCGTTTGAAAACGGCTTGTTCGGGAGTCGGGCGGACAAGTTCAAGTACCTCAGTTAATTAATGAAGACCGCCGGCAGCGGCGCCATTGTTGTTGTATAGCCTGCGTGGCTTCCTTGTGCCGGCCGGGCTGACGTGTTCGAGAGGCGCTAGGAGCAGCCCAGAGAGCGCTTTCCGCCTTTCATCGTTTGCCTGGGAAAGCCGGGATGCGCGTCTAGCCCACAGACATATTCCGTGCCAGGGAAAGGGATGCACTGTTGCGGCGAATCGCACTTTTTTTTTGCCATCGGTCCAAACGGCGCCAAGGGTGTCTCGTGGCGCCGGCGGTATGCCTCTCTGTGGTTATCGGCGGTAATTACCGCATTAGTGTGCGCGAAACGCGGATACATCCTGGTCTGCGGTGTTACGCTCGCTGCGAGGTATCTCGTGGGGAATAAAGAAGGGCGCGCCGCCGCGTCTTGAGAAATTGTAGAGACCAAAGTACACAGTCAGTTTCCGATTCGTTATGGGTCTAGAGTGTCGCCACGACGGTGGTGATAGGTGACTAGGGACTGACAGCTCCCTTTGTTACGCGCGCACCGTGTTGACCAAGGCGGGAATTTCGTCGGCGCGTGGCATAATTTCGACGCGCGTCGTATCAACAGTATACTTTAGAGAGGCCGCCCGGGGGTCGATGGACAGCGTTGCAGTTGCTTTTAGTTGGCCGGTGTTAAACTGTGTTGTACTTGTGTCTTGATGTTTACGAGTGGGAGTGAGAGTGTGGATCACGTGATCATTCGTGCGCAAACATTTGGTGTTTGGTGTTGTGGCCAATCAGATGCCTAGAGTGTGTTATAAACCCTTCTCACTCTCTGTTGGAACACGCCCTTGAAGGCGTGGCTTTTGTGTAATAAAACTGAAGCGTTTGGTGCTTTTTTGGGAAGTCGACCTAGAGGAGCTAGAGACGAGGGTCGGTTGACCGAGCGACCGCGAAGAGGAGACCTCGAGAGTTAAACGTGTTTAGCTAAGTGCATTAGGGCTTTTCGCTGTTTTTATGCCACTTGTGTATATTCGTTAATTGGAATGTCTTGAATTATAATCAAACGTAGCTGTCCGTAGACTACAAAGAGTGGACCCCAGGATCTTCCCAGCCATTGCGTACTTGGTCGTTGGGCCGAACATGCTATCGTAGCGGCAGGCCAAAGCCAGTCGCTACAATATGTTGAGTCGCACAACTCCTCCGCCACTAAGCCACTGGTATACGTATGGAAACACGGATCTCACAGTCCAGTACAGCTTCAGGGCCCCCGAGTTTCAACTCAGCACATAAAGCTTGTCCACAAGTATTCAAAACAAGACCCCTCACTATTAGTCCAATGCCGTGCATTTACGCTGTTTTATTCAAGCCGTTTCATCCAGCCTCGTTTTGTTGAACACCTTTGATTAATCCTCGCTTCAACGAACGTCGTTTCACCTAATTTTGATTGTTATTTTTATTTTATTTTTTAAATTTTTAAAAGGGAAAGATGAACAAAAATTACACCATCTTCCCGTAGGGGAACCCTGAGTAGTATGCAAAGCAGCCATGGGGTCGATTCAAGTGCCCATTAGTTTTCAGTTCGTCGTTTCCGTTAGGTTGAGGTACCTAGCTACCGTTATAACAGTCAAACCCGGTTATAGCGAACTGCAATATGCGCCACGATTTATTCGATATATCCAATAGTTCGAAATAGCCGAACCCGCCTATAACGAGTTTTTTTGTTACAAGTTCGCAATACGCGGGACCCCCTCACCCCAACCCCGGGGCCTTCCTCCTTCCATCCCCGCATGCAGAAACGAACACAAGAAAGTATGCCATTACCATACACAAAACTATCTATTTATTTGAAGCAATAAAGCCACTTTCTGCTGTAACTACCTACTTTCCCAAAAAAGCGGTGATTCTTGTTTTTACTTTCGTTTTGGCGGCGTCAACTAGCACAGCATTCTCTACATGAGACATCATTTGCATCAGTTGCAGTCCGTGTCCTTCAATATCGAAGCAATATTGGTGGAGCACATTGACTGCCGATAGCGCTTCATTAAGCATCGGACGGCTTTCACTCGCGACATCCTCCGCATCTTTGGTGCCTTCAGCAGGGCCAGCAGCCATGACATCGGTGACGGTGTCGGCGTCCGAGGGGCTCACAGTGAAGGAAACGTCGTCTTCGACACTCAGGCAATCCTCGAACGGCACTCCTTTCATCCCAACATCGGGCACGTTGGCGATTGAATTTATTGGATTTAATAAGCTTTATTTAAGCCGGCAGAACGACGTTTTTACGCGGCGTGACGCGGGCCTCAGCGTCGTCCTGGTGGCTACTCAACCGAGACGTGAGTGACGTGAGCTCGCCGCTGCCGACTCGCAAGTCTCATGCCTTTCGAGCGCCCGCAGGACCTGCTGGACGGCCCAGTGTTGATGTTCGTAGGTGTAGCTCCTTGCGGCTTCTACAAGCCGTGGCGGGGTGGTTCTTGACTTCGCTTCCATAGGGTTCGTGACACAGTCCCATAAGATGTGAACGTTGGCGAGCTCTTCTCACAGTTCATCGAGGCTTCCATCTCGGTCCGGACTCACTGACTGGGAGGGTTTAATCGTGAGTCAGGCGCGTCGGAAACAGTCACGGAAAGTGCCGGGAGTCACGTCGCTCCATGGGAGGCTAAACATCTCCATCGCAGCCAATCAACATCTCAATCGCCACTCCGAGACCATGCATTTTGGCGGCAATTCTCGGCGCGCCGAGTTCGATATATCAGATGTGAACTTCGTTACAGTCAAACCCGGTTATAGCGAACTGCAATATGCGCCACGATTAGTTCGATATATCCAATAGTTCGATATAGCCGAACCCCCTATAACAAATTTATTGATTACGAGTTCGCAATACGTGGGAATCCCCTTGCCATCTGCATGCAGAAAAGAAAATAAAATATGTCATTACCATACACAAAACAATCGATTTATTGCAAATAATAAAGCTACTTTCCGCCTTAACGCCTTAACTGCCTACTTCAAAAAAAGCGGTGATTTTTATTTTCCCTATCGTATTTGCAACATCAACTAGCACAGCATTCTTTACACGAGACATTGTTTGCACCAATTCGAGTCCGTGTCCATCAGTATCGAAGAAATATTGGCGGAGGACATCGACTGCCGAAAGCACTTCATTAAATCATCGGCCGCTTTCACTCGCGACATCCTCTGCCTCCTCGGTGCTTTTCATCAGCATTACGACCTGTGCTGCTAACAGTGCCCTCGTCCGAGGGGCTGACAGTGGCGGCAACGTCGCTTTGGACACTCAGAAAATCTTCGAAGGACAATCCTTGCGGCACAGCATCGGTAAGGTTGGCGAGTGACCGTTTTGGCCCGGACTCACTCACTGTGCGGGTTCCGTCGTGAGTTCCGCGCGTCGGAAACAGCTACGGAAAATGTCGGGCGTCATGTCACTCCATACGAGGCGCAATGTCTCAGTCGCGGCCTTTGCTCAGTGGTCGTGGCCAATCATCATCTCAATCGCCGCTCTGAGACCATGCATTTTGGCGGCCATTCTAGGCACGCCGAGTTCGATATATCAGATGTGAAGTTCGTTATAAGGAATATGTTTCGCATGTATTTCCGTAAGTGATTTATTTTTGTTCGATAGATAGCATAATTCGCTCTATCCGGGTTCGTTATAGTCGGGTTTGACTGTATAAGGAATATGTTTCGCGTGTATTTTCGTAACTGATCTTTCTTTGTTCGATATATAGCATAATTCGCTGTATCCGGATTCGTTATAATCGGGTTTGACTGTATTTTCCGTTTGGTTTCTATGGTAACTACCCCACTTTTTCACTTACCGGAACTACGAAATGGTAAATTGCATTGACCCCATGGCTGTTTCGCGTACACAGCGTTCCCCTACGGGAAGATGGTGTAATTTTATTGGAGGCGAGTGGGGGGTGTTAGAGTGGAGAGGCATTGAAGAGAGAGAGAGAGAGAGAGAGAGAGAGAGTTTGTCTTTAAGCATTATCATCATCATGTTCAACGTAGGTGACGTCGAGCTGTGGTTGGCGTTCCGCTTTGATTATGACCGCCTTATGGTCTGTGAAATGTAAAGTCAAGGGCTGTTGTAGTGGATGAACCCTAAAGTTGCTGAAGATGAGGTCGATGCACGTTCCCCGGATGGTTGTGGCTGCTTGTAGTCACGGCCCGCCGAGACTCGCCGATGCACGCCGCTGCCGACGACGATGAAACGTCGAAGGCGCGTGAAGCGTGCTCGTCTCGTGCCGGCCCAGGAAGACACCGGCAACACTGTCGCTCCAGGAACCATTAAAGGGTAAGACACCACCGGGCATTCAGCAAGCCGAGCATGCGCAGTGGGGGTGTGGGCGGCGCAACAACGACAAAGAGGGACATAGCCCCGACCATGAGATGCTTCGCATCTAATAATTGATTCATCGTTTCATTGTTCTTGATCGTGAGCAGGTTCAAGCAAACATCAGCAGGCATCCATAAGTCCGAGTCGGCTCGCACATGTAATTTTCTCGCCACATGTGCACCAGGATCACATGGGAATGACGTATCAAGTATACTTGTGCACGAAGAGGGTCACAATGCAACTTACTTCCCACCCGTGGCGCATGGGAAAGTTACAGGCTACGGAAGCGTAACTACCAAAGTGGGGCTAGACTACATTAGCGTGGTTACGTTCGGCGGGTTTGCACAACACTCTAAAAAAAAAGGCTAGAAAAAGGGAGAAAATCGCGGGTTTTCTCCCCCAGCCCAACGAGTTTCTCCCTTTAGCTCATTACATGTAGCGCCCTCTGTACAGCGTATACCAAACACCTAAACGGGGGATGAAATATTGTCCCCTGTCGTCTGCGATCTGCCCACGGCGCCGACGCCGATAATGAAACCGTTCTTGGTTGCACAGTGGCTTTCGCCGAACGGGTGTACACGAGAACTCTGTGCAACATCTCCCATGCAATTTGCCGCTTCCTTGCCCTCTCACTGTCTCTTTTTTATCATTATATGCTCGCCGCGCGAACACACGACTCGCCAGTCGCGTGCTTGGCTCACCTTCTGTGGGCGCCACTGCATGCTTAATGTGTGCGACTCAGCTGCGCCCTGTTCAACGGTACCACCGCATTTGTGGACGCTTTCTACGCCTGCCCAAGTGGCGGCGATGATACTAAACTGCCCCTTTCTTCATCAACGACCACGAAACTCAGCATGTTGATGCAGTAATAATGCCATAATCTTGGGAGAGATGAACGCTCCACATAGTGAATGGAACTACAATTATAACTCCGTAAAAGGAAGAAATTTATTCGATACTATAGAATATCTAAATCTCCAAACGATCAATGATACAGTATACCCCACCAGAACAGTTAATTACAGATGCAAATATGCATGCCCTGACTTGACCATTGTCCCCACCAAGAACAGACTCACGACCTGGACAAATACCGGTGAGAATCTTGGTAGCTTTCACGATATAGTAGGGATCAGTACGAAATCGGACAACTTTAGAAGAAAGGTAAAGAAGCAATAGATAACTAATTGGGACGTATTTCGCGAAAAGCTAGGAGACAAAGAAGAAATAGACGGCATAGACAACTGGTGTCACGACATAAGAAAAGCTCTCATCTCAAACAGTCCACCAAGGAGTTTGGACAAGAGAGCGAATACCTGTGTGTCGAAAACCATCTGATCAGTCTATGGAACAAAAAACAAAAGCTAACCAAACGATTGAAAAAGAAAAGACATGACAAGAAGCTAAAAGCAAGAATTAAAAAGTTCTCGAATCTAGCTAGGAAGTATGCGATACAACTCGCGAATCAGAATTGGCAAGACTTCTGGGACACACTCAAGAATACCCCAAATACCTCGAAACCATGGGCAATAATTAAAGACATGCTAAATCCGGAGACAGCAAGAAGAGAGCCCGGACACAACCTCAACAGAGTGGCCCATGGTTTCGAAGGCACCAACGAGGAACTTATTGAAGCCCTAAAGGACAGATTTGAACTGAACACTAAAATTACCCCATCTACAAGAGAGTACTGAGGTTCCCAAAATGCAAAGCTCGACGGTGACATATCAAGCCGTATCAAGCCATTCTTGCGAGTAAAAGGAAGAGTGCGGCAGGAGAAAATGGAATTAGCAATAGCATACTCAGGAACCTAAATTACTCATAATTGGAAGCATTGGCTACATACATAAATGAAAAGCTATGGAAGCCGAACCGATTACTTATACAATGGAAACACTCGACAATTACGAGAATACCCAAACCAGGAAAGACACCGGGTGTTGAAAATCTACGACCGATATCACTGACCTCATGCGTAGGAAAGGTGTACAAAATAACCATCACGACAAGGCTTCAAAAGCACTTGGAGGGAAACATGTTTCCAGACTGTATGATTGGTTTTCGCAGTGGACTATCCACCCAAGACGCCTTGCTGCATCGGAGACACGACACCCTCAATCACAATGACGTATTAGCCCTGGATCTGAAAGGGGCATTTGACAACGTATCGCATGAGGTAATATTGGAAGCAGCTGAAAAGCAAGATGCGGCAAGAAGGTTTATGAGTAGGTACATCAGAAACTTCCTGACAAACAGAACCGCCACGATCGACATTGGGAACACTGGATCCGAGACCTTTGAAATGCCCAACAGGGGAACACCACAAGGGGCAATCATCTCCCCATTGATGTTCACCCTGACAATGATTGAAATACCCAGTCTAAAATCACGACACGAATACCACAAAAACCTAACAAGAATTCCTGTTGTACGACAAAAAACTTTGTTGCAACAACAGAAGTCCTGTTGTTACGACAAAGCCATCTGTAATCACGACACACATTTCTCTCGTAACGACAAAGCCAATTTTCTCAACGACAAACATTCCTGTAGTCCCCACAGGACTGCCATTTACGCTACTCTTCACAGTGGGCAATAATGTTCAAACCATGAGCAACTACTGATGAAATATCAGGATCACGACAAGACAGGAATTCGGCACGACGGAACACCAACAAAGGGAAAGGAATACCACACACGACAGAGCATCAGAATCATGACATGACAAGAATACGACAAGACGACAGTACGACACGCGAAAATACGACAAACTGCAGAATTTTTTCTTGTCGTCTTTTTCGACGGGGTAGTCCAAAAATTGGAAGAGAAAGAACACATCGGCAAATCAATCTACGCAGATGACATCACCATCTCGACCAAAAGTGGAACCCTTTCAGAAAAGCTACTGATTATACAAGAAACAATCAACGAGCTACAAGAACTGATACGAAGAAATGACCTGAAATGCATCCCAGAAAAAAGGAACTCATTAGAATATGACTCTCCAAAGAAGAAATTACCCCTGGAAGCATAGTAATTGACTACCAAACCATTCTCTTCAAGCCGACAATAAGAATATTAGACATGCACATACAAAATGAAAACAACGCCACCACCACCTTGCGGACAAGCTAAAGAAAACAACACAAGTTGGGAGTGCTGAAACCCCTTCTGGGAGGTCCAAAAGACTCTCCTGAAAGCCCAGAAAGAACGACTACTGGAAACCAGGACTGGAAGAGAAATACTCAAAAGAGCCGGGTACTCAGTCCACTCAGAATACATACAAATGATGACAGAACATTCTCCCCAACAAAGAGCAAGCCTCAAAGTTCCACCTATTCCCGCCAAAATGAGTCCTACATACAACAAGGGAAGAAGATTAGCAAGAACAAGATACATTAGAAAAACCTACGGCAAAGACCCGGACGCAGTCTACACTGACGCGGCAACTAACAGCCGTGGCAACATCTCAGCGGTGGTAGTCAACTGCGACGGGAAAACCATATACTTCCTAATGAGCAACAAACAGAACATACAAGAAGCCGAAATCACCGCCATCCTAATGGCCATATCGTGGGGTGAGCACAAAAAGAAAGATATCTCACCATAATTACTGACTCCACGAGGGCAATTATAAACCTAATTTGCGGAATCATTCCTAAAACAACAAAGTATATAATGCATTTGACACCAAGAGGCAAACACTAAATAATATGGACCCCGGCCTATCAGGGACTGGGCGGAAACGAAAAAGCAGACTCCCTCGCGAGGCAAATCATGGACCGCAGGGAGTCACGGCATTCATACGCCCTTCCTCCCTACAGTACGATAATGACCGACTCCAGTAATACAGACTAACCAAAAAAACAATGCCGACACCTCACCTTCTACTAGACGCGGAGGAGGCCACAAATCTTAAGAAAGTCCAGACCAATACCTACCTACATACGTTCAGATTAGCACTTATGTTTCCTGATAAGTACAACGAAGAATGCCAGAAATGCCATCAGAAGGCAGACCTCTTCCACTCTGTATGGAACTGCCCGACCATATGGCAATAGAATAGCTACAACGCATCACTAGAGTCCTGGGAAGCGGCACTGTCCAGCTCGGACCTCTCCAGTCAACGAGAACTGCTCGAAAGAGCCAAGGGGCTTTCGCCACTGGAGTCCTGGAAATAGGATTCCACCATTAACTCCACCCCGTCCCCTTCTAGCTTTTTTGTGAATAAAGTTTACTACTGCTACTACTACTACTACTACTACTACTACTACTACTACTACTACTACTACTACTACTACGTTGTGCGTGATGATGAAAGTTCTCCTCTCACGAGCGCAAGTATCGTGCTGCTGCCATTTGAATGATTTGTTATTGCGAAACTATTATTTTAAAATGAATTTTTGTGGCCATCTGGTTGCGGTCGCCCTTAATGTTCTATCCTCTGTTCCTCCACAAATATCAGTGTGGAGCAAAAAATTCTAAATTACCGCCTCGTTATTATCCTTAGAGGACGGCGGACGTTTCTTCCTCATGGATTTTTACTAGTATACCGTCCCGTCGTGTGTATACTTCCCGCTATTTTTTTTTTTTGTTTTCAAACAACCAGCTAGCTGCATAAATAGCATTACGAAGATTAAACGTTATCATTGGGATTTCCGTATGTAATTTTACATCACTATATACGACTTTTTATTGCATTTTCCCCTTTAGTTTGTCATTTGCCATCAGCAATGGCTGCACTCCCTTCTGGTTGTCGTCTCTTTTTTTCTGTGCTACACTCTCCCCCACCCACTCAAATGCTTCATCCCCCTGCTCCGAAGCCCTTCCCACGGCCCCGAATCCACAGCGGGCGGAAGCAATGCGCGCAAAAACAGTGTGCAACCAGCTAAGGTCTAGAAAGTGCTTTTCATGTAAAGCCTGCTTCAATACAGTTCTTCCGACTGATCCATCACAGCGACTAACGACAAGAATTTAGCGCATTTTCAGGCACCGCACGCAATCAGGCGTTCAAAAAATGCACTCTCAGCTGGAAATGTAGGAAATTCTCGTACAAACCACCATGCAGTGTCCCAGCCCGGACAACAATCTTATGGGGCGAAACAAGGAAATAAAAATATTTTTACACTGTGCAGCAGCAGAACAAAGCGCACAGTACGAGTTTATCGTCTTCTGAACAGATCGCGAAAACCCATTCGTTCCCTGGCCTCGCCTATTCCCGGAACCGTCCTGTGGCGATATTAAAAAAAAATGCGCCAGTATTTCTATGGGAGGAAATCCATCTGTCCGTCTGCAACGTCCATGTGCCACACTTTCGTCGCACAAGATAAAAGCTAATAATTATAGGCACTATAGGGCCATCACACTTACACGCTTCACATTTCCCCTGAAAATAATGTTTTCTCAGCAATGCATGCATTGCAGTGAATCCGACTGTAAAAGGGCTTGGTGGATAGCGTTCCATGGGGATGCGTAGAATTTTGTGAAGCTAATTAACATAGGGCCCTCGCTGCCTCTCGTTATTTTCGTATCACACCCGTTATATTGCTCCTAAAATGTTTTTTTAAGCAAAGAATTTGTGCATAGTAGCGAAAATGCCTCTAAAGGGGCTCGGTATATATAGCGTTTTATAAGGATGCATGCGATCTTAAGGAGGTATTTAATGAAAGGTCTTACAACCTCCCTTCTTTGCTATCAGGCCGTTTATATGGTGCCTGAAAAAAAAAATAGTGCCCTTCCCCTCCGTGAAGAAGGATGACCAGGGTCTCTGGACGCAGTCTAAGGGGTGGACGAAACAAGACACATCTGTTTGTAATTTGCGATTGAGCATAGTTCCTAGTTAATTAGCCGAATGAAGCTTGGGAGGGATAGTGTTCTGTTCTAGTGGACAAACATGGGACTGCCCGTTTTCCTCCCCCGTCGTAAGCGTCTTACTCTCTGTGTGGCACGTTAACCCAAACCGCTCAACCACGCAGGACAGCGTACAGTTCTGTCGCATCGGGCCGTGAGAAGCCCCCGTTTAAACCTTCCGCCAGCTCAATTGAAGCCTGACTTCGCGTGCCCCGCCACCACCATCCATGCAGGCATAAAGGGGCGACCGATGATGTGCGCGTGCTTAGAGGGTAAAAACATCGGCCAAAAAGTTGTCCCGGAAGCCCTTCAAGGTGCTCGTGTCGAGAAGATAAAAACACCCTCCAAAACGTCCCTCCAAGAGCCCTTCGAGGAGGCAACAAAAACGCTATTCCTAAGAACGACAACAGAATTCGCCCCTGCGCCTCATCGCCGCAGCCGGCTGTTCCTCCGCAAAGTGCAAAGAGTGTTGTAGTACTGCAGGTGTTTTGAGCGCGATACGAGTCGTGTTCGTGATTTTTCGGGTTTGATCGGCTTATAAATAGCTGCAGCAACGACAAAGAAATTAGGCGAGGAAAGCGCACGATTAAGCGGAATCTCCTTTCAAAACGTCCGTACGCGGGGACGTCACGAGTTTGTCGCTTCGACGGAGTGGTACATTACAAAGTGAGCTATTGCCGTTCTTAACTTGCACCCGAGGACAGCTCTGGAGACGCAAAATTTCGCTTCTACGAGATTTTGCTGACGAACGCGACACGTGGAAACCGATACATTAACAGATTCGCTGTAGAAGTCTTCTCAGCAATGCACTATTTTGTGGTGAAGCCGACTTTGAGGGGCTCGGTGTACAGCAGAATGAATGAATGAATGAATGAATGAATGAATGAATGAATGAATGAATGAATTTATTGATCAGAAAATTGAAAGGAAGGTGCACCAGTAGGCGTAATTTTTTAACACTTGGGGCGGTAGGTCATTATGATGCGTTGCAGTGAAGCGGATCTGTAAACACAGCTTTATTTTCCGCCCGGCACGGTAGTGCACCTGCAGCGTGTAATTGTTTACGCGCCCAGTGCCGCAAAAAGCACTTCGCTCCGGAGGAGGGATTCGGGCCACTTCGGCCGCGGACGGATGTGTTCGCTTTCTATTCCGGAGCAACGCCTCGGTGGCCGCGGTTAGCGATAAACAGAGTGGACAGCTCCCGCCCGTGAGAAAGCGTTACGCGCGGCCTTCACACGTGGTGAACGGGACACTACGCCGAGTCTTCAGTGGAAACATCGCCACCCTTTACGGGACGGAGCGCGCCGTGCGCTGAGGTGGTGCTAACGGCAGCGTCCCTGCGAGAGAATCTCTAGTCGAAGGAGCCCGAATTCGCTAACGGGATCCGATAAAGCATACTCGGCGGGCAGCGGCCAGACTAGACTGTGGTGCGAAGTGATATCCACATGAACTTCTTAACGTTTGCAGCGACGGTGCCTGGCCGCAGAGGACGCCTCGCGTGGGTGATGCCAGCGCTCCCGTGAATGGCAGCAGTGCTCCCATGAATTTCGATTCTCCGACAGAGCGCGGGTGGGCGCCAGCGGGGCCAGTCGGCCGCAGTTGAGCGGGTGAGAAGACTGGAGCACCGGTGCTTGCGAGGGCGCTTTGATGGTGAGCCAACAGGCGACCTCGAAATTCGTGTGCATGCAGCGATTGGTTCAAGTCTAATCTAATCATTCCTGCCGCCCTTAAATAAACGGGTATTTTGTGAAACAGCGAAGCAGACTAGAGTTCCTGTATATGCTCCCGTAGGGAGCATATACAGGAACTCTAGGGCAGACGAGTGAAACCGGGTTCCGGCACGCCAGCAATGTGCCACGAGATAAATAATACTTCTTGCGAATAAGGCGTCCTCAACATCGAAGATCGCCAGCTGACCTTTTATGCAGCAACAGAACCGAGTAAATTTGGGAACGTGTCGAGATTTGCAGGTACCTTCTGCAGCGCACAGTACAAATGTCACCGCCAGCGCTTGCAATACCAGTAACAGGTTCTACCCTTGGTCGTTATTGTGCAAGCGTGCTATGCACGCACGCATCTACGGGCGGAGCTTCATACACGTGTACCAATCGTTGTGGTATAGATCTACCTCTTTAACAGCACCCCGCGGCTCACGTCAAAAATGCTACGCACGTTAAAGGGGCCATGAGGGCAAAATACAACTTTGTAAATTTTGAAAGAACAAGGTTTCAGTACCTCACTCAACTTCATTTCAGCCACTAAAGACGTTTTTTAACCGAAAAAACGCGGGAAGTATTGAAAAACTTTAAATTTCGCGCTACAGTGACGTGTTATGGGCAGGAGTGACGTCATATGGGCCAGCACTAAAAACGCAATTTTCGTTGTGTTAACTGCACGTTAGCATTCGAATGACGCGATAAAACGGAACTAAAGGCCCCTCTACAATCGTCCAGTCATGTGTGTTACGGTTTAGGTCGGCGGCTGCCATTCGCACAAAGAAGACAATGTGACGTCATAGAAAAGTTGCCGGAAAGTGGCTAGGGAGTCGCCACCGCTTCGCATGTTTTCGTTAATATCTCCATTATTCGTTCGAAGATTGCGATAAAATTGGCATCATTGTTATCGGGAAAAAGCAGCTTGTCTAACGAACCAAACTTGTATTTTGTCTTCACGGCCCCTTTGAAGACGAGTGCTAAGTAATACTGTGCACAGCCTGTACATTCTGCACCATCCCAATTGCAATTACTGTTAAGTAATAGATAAAATACACATTTAAAGGTTGTATTCACTATATTGAAACGTAATTATCCTTCACACTTTTATACATAGTTAGTTTGGAGGTTTGTGCTGAAATCGACTTTTTCTCGTTTGTACGTTTTTATCGTAAAAGCGGCGGCGTACCGCATGCGTCCTAGGATACTGTGTGGCTAAAATCTTATGTCTTGTGGGTAATCGAAGTCAGGTAGCGAGAAAAAAAAAAAAAAAACGGTGCCCACTGAGGTGGCCAATTATTCGGAAAGACGAGGGTCGCAAGTGCGTTCCTTTTGGGAGAATAAAATGACGGATGGAAGGACAGTGGAACGGGATTGTCATTGAAGAGAGGATCTTCCTCAAGCGATACAATGCCGGTTCAACTTGCGCCTTACTAACGTGAGGGGCGGGTTGCGGAGCAGCACGTGCGGGTGTTTCCGTAATTCATTTTAATTTTCGTCTACAGCGACGATGGCTACGAAAGTTTACAGTTCAGGGGAAACTAACAGCTCCCCTTTGAAATTTTCAAGTTATTTTCCACTTCCACCTGAAATTGAAATTCATATAAGCCTGCTTGGTACACGTAAAATAATTTTGTTTGAAATCGTGGGGTTCAATTAATCAGCCCGCGACGTGGATGAGTTTTCTCAGAGCTCTATTGCCCACCCCACGATGTTCACCAGACAAGGATCAGACCGGGCACTGAAGATTGCGATTGCGCTAAAAGATGACAGCTGACTTTCTGTGGGAAAGTCAGCGCGTGTGTTAAATGCCTGAGCAAGACGGCAAGCAAGGAAGCGAGCAAGCAAAAAAGCGTGGCTGATCCCCCTTGGCCGATTCCATACGTGGCCAATACCACACGTGGGTGTGAGGCTGGGGAAGTTTTATGTTAGTGGCACCAGACGACCATCCAGGTATTCCCAACAATGGCCTGCTTTTTAGTCGAGGCAAAATCTGTATACGAGCGATGATGAATAACTCTTCCTCCTTTTAGCTGGAGCTAGAAGGAGGAAAAACATTCATACAAAACCCCGCAGTCGTGCTTCCGTAACGCCGTCACCGGGTCCCGGTCGAGTTGCTACGAGACCTGCTTTGGAGGGCGTGAAGCGAGGGTTCGGTCGCCAGTACTGGCAAAAGCGTTGAGTTTGACAATGATTTCAGTATCTGCTAAAGTTTCTTGCCTAACGTGGGAGTGTGCTTCGGAATGCAGGCCTGTAAACAATGTTGAAAATATTGTTGTTTACGGTTGCACCGTGTAGCAGTTTGGGGCCTAGTTGGTTAGCTGTCAGCTGGGTAAAAAAGAGGAAGGGGCAGGGTGGGGTGGGGGAAGAGAGAGAGAGAGAGAGAAAACAACTTTATTTAGCCACCCAAAATTGCGGCGACTACGTGCCGAATGGGGTCGTTCCCTCTTCCCGGGACCCATATGCTCCCGTGGCTGCCTGGCCCCTGGAGATCAGGACGAGCTGGTCTTCCAAGGCGGGGCTGGTTAGCAAGGTCTCCCATCGCTCGTTAAGGGGTGTGGGAAGGGTGATGGAGGGTTGGGTAAGGGGTGGAGGGATTGCCGCGGTGAAATCGCACTCTCCGATGACGTGCCGGAGCGTGCCCCGCAGAATCTACACTCTTTCTCGTATATCTTGGGGTACATTCTGCTTTGGAGATAGGGGTGCGGGAAGGATCCTGCTTGTATTTGGCGATAGATCGTTTGCTGTGCTCTGCTGAGCGACTTGTGCGGGTCAGGGTGCCGCCGTCTGCCTTCCCTGTAGTGGCTGGTGATGTCCTTGTAAGTCGTTATGGCCTGCGGCTCGTGCTCGTCTGCCCGGTGTTCAAGTTCTCGGGCAAGCTGGTGGGTGAGTTCGTTGCCCTCCAGCCCTGAGTGAGCCGGTGTCCATATAAGTTCGACTTTCTGCTCGGGTATACGGCGTATTCCTCCCTCTAGTATTCTGAGTGCCGTCAGAGACACCTGCCCTTTTCTATAGCTGGCATACGCTTTTTGCGAGTCCGTGATTATTTTACTCGCGTTAGGCAACGTGAGCGCCAAGGCTATTGCCGCCTCTTCCACTTCTTCCGGGAACGCCGTTTTGACAGATGCGCACGTCACCAGCGCGTCTTTCGTCGTGACCGATATCGCGGCTCGTGTCGAAAACTTGGGTAGGAAGTGGAGGCGTTAAAATTGTCGCTTACTAGCTACCTATAACCAAATAATATGATGCAAAGCGCTCGTGCCGTGACCTTGCGGCGAAACCCTTCAACGTCAAGGCAAAGGTTGGCGAGAGAGAGATCCTCTGCCACGATGGGGAGGGAAATTTAAGCATGCCCGTGTACTTATTCCTGCACGAGTCGACAATACACGCATTTGCCCGAGCTAGAGCGGTACCCTCCAAACAAGGCGGGCCCATAGAGTTTCAATATGAATAGGGTTGTTCGTTTTTGGGTAAAATTCGATTTGACCCTATTTTTAACATCGAGGCTGTTTAGCAAATCGTTGTTTATCATGTCCGAAGTTAAAAATACAATGCCCAGCATACCCACTTAGGGAGATTGCCCAAGAATGCCGCGCATGCCCACTAAGGGAGATTGGCCAAGATTGGCCGAACAGAAAAAATAAATCCAACGTTCGCCGCAATCGTGGCAATCGGAACAAGAAAGACTCCAGCGTTCACCGTAGTCGTGACAACACTTGCTCGGAACGAGAAAGACATGTAGCGTACGCCCCTCCAAGGTGATGTCCAATGATTATCACTTCCAAAAAAGTGAAGGAAGCTCACACTTCGAGCAACAATGATGGCGTAAAGATTGTTGCGGCAGCGAAGACAAAGCAAATAGGCAGCAATCGTGAACTTAAACAGTCGTGATGGTCGTGAATATTGCGTACAGCGCCCCTCCGAGGTGATGTCTAATGATTATCACTTCCGAAAAAATGAAGGAAGCTCATACTTATGGCAACAATGTTTTGCTGTTAGCAAGGCCCACAAACACAGCTTTCGAAATCATTGAGTATTGCCATGACTGTACCGCTCGCTACCCCAGGCTGGCAAATGCTGCGCTGACATTGTTGGGCTTAGCTAATACAGAAGCTGCGATGCTGAGAGAACTTTCTCACAGATGATATACGTTCAACATTGGGACAGGTCTTGAATGGAGACCGACATGTTGCGCATGCAGATGATAATGTATACTGTTACGATTTAGCGCGCCACTGGGCTGCAAGCTTCGTGCAGAGCTATTCTGCTTTGTGGCAGAGCCACCACTACGTGCGCCTTCCGCGTGGGCGCCGCTCTGTCGGTGACTCAAGCTTGCAGCGACAGCCAACAGGCCCCAACAAGCCGCAACGTGCCTGGGAATGGCCCGATCGCGGGCGCCTCACTGTCGACGTGATTCAAACTTCGGTGGCGGCAGACGCGGCATGCAGAGACTTGTCCGGAAGACGCGGACGCCGTTGCGGAGACCTCCTCTCTCCCCTCTCTCGGACTCAGCGTGCACCGCTGCTACCGACCCCTCACGAACTCTGGAGTGTGCCTGTACCATGTCGCGCGGTGTGCAAAAAGCAGGGGGAAAACTTGTTTGACCGTTAGCGCTTTGGGTAAAAATACGAGGGCTCCAAGCGCAGTAGTTCATTCACTTTGGAGCAGCGAATTAATGCTGTCGCTCTGCTCGAGTCCTGTACTGTAACCTCACCCGTAAGGGCATTGTTCTTGTCCTGTTTCGGCTCATCTCTCACCATGCAGTAAAACAATTAAGTTTGCCTTCGGCTTCTGGTCGTCTTCTCCAAGGTAGCAACATTTGCTGGCTGCTCAACACCACGCTACCATACGCATGACGGAGGCGACGGAGCCCGGTGCAGAGATGCCTTTCCGCATGCAACAACGGGTTGCCAGCGGTGGAATGGCAACGTCGCAACACTACGTAAACAAGGTTGTGTAAAAAATCGACGACAGTTTTTGGTGAATAAAATATTTCATTTCTTAGAAGTTATCAATGCTCTTTACTGTCATCATTACTGATCAATTTCCAAACAAACGCAAAATTTCGGGAGTATCTGATAGAAAACCCTGATATCGCCGATTACAAGCTAGAAACAAACACCAATTTTAACGCGTTAGACTTACGAAGCTCGTGATACCTACTGGTAAAATAAACTGAGTGTATTACTTAGTACATCTGAACACTTAACCCGAAAAAACCCCAATTTCGGAATTATTTTACAAAAAAAAAAAAAAAAAAACCGATTGCTCCCCGATTGCCAGTTTGAAAAGCCCGTTTCTAGCCATGACATTGACACGTGTCACCGAATCCCAACGCGGAAGCCAGTTATCGTGGTTCGCTTCGTCCGGAGAGATAAGCGCCACGCGCTTCTTGCTAAGGCTAGGAAGCAGAAGATCACAGCTAAGCAGCTCGGCTTATCTGAGACCAACGCAGCGTATGTCAACGAGCATCTTACTCAGGCTAACAAACAGCTGCTTAGTGCCGCTATTTCCCGCAAAAAAGAAGTGGCCTGGAAATCTGTCTGGACGAGCGGAGGAAAGGTTTTTGCGCGGAAAGACGAACACATGGACGCTGTGAGGATACAGGACTTATTTGATCTGACCAAGATGACTAAATAAGGAAGTGGCACTTGCAGTGCTTGCAGCATGCTCGTCACCCCTGAATTGTCACCGTGCATTTTTCACCTGCGTGTGTTAGATACTAAACTGACGACTTTAATTCTAGCTTTAGCAGTGTCAACAAAAAATTATTTTCAGCCTTCCATGTTAATATTGGTAGCATGAAAAACAAGCGAGACGAGCTTGATTTATTAGGGTCACTGTCGGTTGAGTTTGACGTTATGCTTTTCTCAGAAACATGGTTTTGCACTGATAGCGATGTGTGTTTTTTCGATAACTATGTTTGTATACAATAGTTTATCACAGCCCCATGGAAGAGGGGGTGGGCTTGCTGTATATGTTAAAAAGCGCACGGGACACGTGTCGGCGCACGGGTCGGCGGCGGCGGCGGTTGAGAGCTGCTCCCCACAAAATACTCGGAATTGTCACTGGCGCCTCCTCGGGGCTCTGAAAAAAACTTTCTCAGCGATGACACCTGTTCAAGAAAAAGTCCAAACATCTGATTGAAGGTGAAATTCTAATGTAAAAATGTAATTTACCGTCTTCGAGGTATATATGCGTATGTGTATGTATGTGTGTACATGGATGTAAGTGTATATAAATATTTCTATCTTTTTAACCCAAGTACTTGAGTCGAATGATTTACTTTATTTCACCCGTATGTACGAAATTGTACTTGTACATGTATCAATTTGTATTTGCCTATTATTGTGCACATGTGTTATATTCTTGTAAGTGTTACTCTTGTATATTAGTTTTGTATTTTGATTGCTGCACCTTCAATGTATTAAGTGGTTCTTGCGTTTATATTTGTGCTGCGAACTGGCTTAGGGTACCGAGGCCTCGTCAGGCTTAACCGCCTTTTGCCTCGGTCCCTTCTTTTCTATGAAAAGAAAATAAACTTCGCATCACTTCATTTCCCTTCAAAAAGTAGCACCCGATTTTTAACCCCGATTTTCAAGAAATATAAAACCCAAAAACGAACAACCCTAAATATGCATCTATGTCCCGTCGTCAAGGCAAGTACTTGCCGTTCTTCACTTTGAATTTCACTTTCCTTCGCTCGTCGTACAGTCCGGACTCCAGCTTCGCCCGCCATCTATCTTCACAGAGTAGAAAGGCTCACTGACTTTTTACAGTGAGGCCCTGCGAATTTTTGCTCTGTGTCCTCAAAAAGCTCCTTGCGGCCAATCAACTTCATCCGCGTGTCTTTCAAGCACGAGGCGTTTGTGTGTGCGGGTTTGTTTGTATGCACGTTTGCTTGCTTATAGGCAGCTGCTGCAGAAGAAGGCATCCGCTGGGGCAGAAACTTGAGCCCTGCCGGCCAAGCACATGACATAAAACCAGAAAGACGCAGTTGTCCTTCCCTTTTGTGTCTCGCCATAATGGGTAGGCAGGCAGCGAGAAGCCCGGACTTCCGGGCGCCGTTCATGTCTAAAATTTGCGCAGGACATGCCAACTCTAAACAGGGCACCTATAAACATAGGTGTCCTGCTCAGATTTTCCACCCCGAACGGATACGCCTGACCCCTGATTCCAGAACATCTATCGAGATTGAATGACGTGGAGGAACGGCTAGTCGTACGTAGTACGACCTCCATCAAGATTTTGTACCTTGCGTCAAAACTCTGCGTCATCTCATCTTCGCTAGTCATCCACCTTTCCAGAGTGGAACGGCTCATATTTGTTCTAGCTGTTCTTGTTTTTTAACTTCGCCAACCCTTCGCGAATTGTTTTGTTTGTTTAAAGCGTGTTTGAATTCGTGTGCAATGCTACACAAGGTGGCAATTCATTACGTTCGAGAGGCACGCTCGTCACAAGACTATACTGTACCGTTAGCACCTGAAAACCTCTTAGCACAAAGCGTTCTAGCACCTTCTGTCGCACGCTAAGGAAACCTAAACTACGAAAAATGCACCTACCCTAAGCGCGTCGCGTATGCCGGAAAAATGACGCCCTCAATCTGCTTCGTCGAGTCACCCGCCATATCAAAAAACACGAACTTCGTAAGATAGCAGAAGCAACTCCTTCTCTACCTTAAACTCACGAAAACTCAATACAATAAATTGGAAATTGCCTTCCGGAAATGCCCATGAACGGAGCTCGGTTGCGTACGATTTGAAGGTAATCGCGCGAGCTTCGACCGATAAAGACGATAACGCCCCCGTGCGACATTTTTCGGCGCCCCTGGGTCCTAGTTTATCCATTTTCCTCTCCCTCGGTCGCTGTTCCTTCATTCAGTCATCACTCCCGCGGCTAGTAAACCACCCTTTCCGCTTTGCGGGTGATTTTGCGATTTCTTCTTGGTTATCATGAGCAACAATAGCACCCATGGTTATAACTGCCAAGTATTTCCCGACAATGCGTTTCTGCGCACATTTTAAGTACTGCTGTAAAATACGACAAGTGGGACGTCGTCGCTGCGTGCGCGATAAAAAAAAAGGAAGGGGTTTCTGGTTTTGCCGCGGGAGTGATGGCTGCTTGAATAAACAGCGGCCGAGGGAGAGAAGAATGCGTAACGTAGGAACCAGACGCACTAAAACAAGCCACGCGGGGGCGTTATCGTCGTGGTCGGTCCAGAGTTCCTGTATATAGCTCCCTTAGTGGAGCTCCACAACCGCCGATGTTCAGTTGAGCAGAACTGACTGAATACGGGGTCTTGTGCGCAGCACTGAAAGCGGGCCTTCCTGTCGAACTGGAACCCGCGGCATGTGGCAATCAGACGCGCAACTCTTGCGCTAAGCGATATACAGGAACTCTAGGTCGGTCGGTCGACGCTCGCGCGATTAGCTTCAAATCGCACGCGACTTTACGTCTCAAACTATCTCCTCGCCGACACTGCCCTCCACAATGCACTTGAAGAAAGTAGCCGCCCACATCGCTACCCAACAGCACAGGCTCACGACGTCAACCCCAACGTTACTAGATGTCAACCCAATGCCGCACCATCCTGGGCGGTAAAATGTTTGACTGGCGCCCCCTGGCTCTGACGTCGTCTGCTACGCTCAACTTGTGAGGGGCAGCAGTGCCTGAGCTACAAATCGTCCGATTTGATGCTTTGGTGCATTAAAAAGCGTATTCCGTTTTCAGTTATTTCTGTCAGTTATTTTTCAGTTATTTTTGCCAGTTTCTGACACATCTGAATAATTTCAAGTTGTACCCCCCACAAGTTTCCAACACACGAGGAGAGAGAGAACAACTTTCTTCAGAGCATCAGTCAGAAGATCGTGTGTAACTCGTCCTGTCTAGCTTATTCGCGAGGTTCAGCGCTCAGAGCTCCTCGATAAGTATTCAAAATGCGTAGGCTTCCCCACAGTATTTTTATTGCTCTTATGAAGATTCAACAGTCTAATACTACGTACCAAGCAACGGGTCCCTACACGCGCATCGCACGCAGGAAATAAAACGGCCGTCTTGTATTTCTTTCGCTGTTGTTGACTTGTATCAGATGAATGTTTTTTTTTTTTTTCTCTGTCGAACACATTAATTTTTCTGCACCGTCACTAACGTCTTTTACTAGGTTTGGGGATGTTTGGGAGGCTCACAAAGATCGTACGTGGCTATTTTCTTCAGGCTGTATAGCATACATTCCCTTCTTCACAAATTGGCTTTCGTTATGGCTGCGTGCAGGAAGGTGCATATCCGCAGCGGGCGTTGTTTATTCAAATGCAAATACAATGAAAAGGTTTGTGCTATACGCAACCGCGACCGCGCCCTAGACGACGTTGTTCAGAGTACTCGAAGGCGGCTTTCGTGCTCCGAATTTTTATTGTAACCCTCGTTATCATAACGAACTGACTCTCAACCCGAACAATTATGACATGATTACGGTGTTGAAGGCTTGATATACTCGTTAACGAACGCAATACATAGTGTACGCGCATGTACTACAAGAATCGAAATCAACGAATATTTACAAGCAGCTCTTTATTGTTTTCCAGCCCTTCCAGGCGTAAAGAACAAATCTTGGTCTACTCGGGATGGCGTTCTATGAATTGAAGGAAATTGCTCTTATTCCCTTCTCCTGAACTGAGGACGCGGCCCACTAATCAGCTTGATATTACTGTTAAGTAAAGTTTTCTCCTTTTTCTACTCCTCCTCCTCCTCATGAGGGCAGTTTTCCTATTTCGCATATCTGAATATCGGGGAGATATGGCTGTGGGAAATGTACCGAAATATCCCCCAGGTCTGAACAAACCTAGTGTTACTGTATCTTTACCGTAGACGTGACTCGTTTTGCTAAGTAAACTTACACACTGGTTATAACCCTGGTATAAAACCAGCATGCGCCTGTACACACAGTAGGTTATTTGGACCTCAAACCACATCTTTTGCGCGCCATAGTTGATGTCGGCGTACTTTCATGCCGTTACAACGTAAAGTGATGTGACGCTTTCGAGAGTTCGGCAAGGTTGCAAAAGCTGTTTTACCCTGCATATGATTACCGGGAATCGTAATGCCGTCTGCCAAAGCAGACAGCCCCGAAGGCCGGGAATTTGTTTTGATCTTGTATTTTCGCTGTTGTCAGTTACTAGCAGCTGGCTGTTACTTTTGTTCGAAAGACTGCTTAATGCGGAAGCTGACGCATAGCTCATACTCTTCGCGCTCCGCACAGGACCGGCTTCGCAAGGAATGGGGCGACGCCGGCAGTGTTTCTTCCGTAGCGGTACCCAAATCTCACGCCTTGAGCTAGTGTATGCGATTTGAAGTCATTATTATGATAAAAAGTTATGCACACGCAAAATCTGGGGCGAACAAGCATCAGACGTCAACCGAGCGCAAAGAAACAGCAGGGATAGCGAGCCCGAGTGAAGCAGACGACAAATGCAAGAATCCCTAAGTCGACGTCATGGAGGCGCGCTTCGCAGCGTCGCCTGTGGTCGCGCTCACCGTTAATAAGATTTGGGACTCCTCACCTTTCTCCTCTACCAAAAGAGCCTCCACCATGAGACACAATTCCTAGAATAACGGGCAAACCCATCCCACGTCACATGGACCCGTCCTCAGACACCGGCAGGCGCCGAAGCAGAGCCTTCCATCGTTCCAGCCTATATCATGACACATATTACACAGACGCCACGTTTACAGACAACATACCCACAACTGTCGCAGTAGGTCCACGCGAAGACATCATCCACCAACATTCGAGCGTACCTTCTACAGCTGCTGAAATACAAGCCATTGTCGACTCGATAATGCTGTAATCCCACTCAACTGACCAAATTAGAATCCGTACGGACAGTCAAGGAGCCTTCCAAGAATTCGAAACTAACTCCTTACCTACGCACATTCATCACGAGCTGGCATGCTACATGGCAGCCCACAGTCACTTGCACATCTTTCCGGCATGGGTCCCCGGACACCAGGGAATTGTAGGGAACAAAAGGGCTCATGCCCTCGCTCGTGCGAATCGAAACCCGAGCGATCCTCAACCCTGGCCCCAGGACTACAGCTGTAAAGAAGAACGCGCCGCTCATCGCAAGGCTCGGATGCAACAGCTAAGGACCTTCGCAGTTCCCGCCGCAACCTTCGTCCTCCCACTTCTGATCTTACATGCCGAGAACACACCTACATCCGCCAGGCGCAGGCTCTCTTCCTCCCTTATGACTTCATTCTTCACTATATAATGACCCGAGCTGGCACGCCCCACTGTCAGGTGTAGTGCCTATCCTGACGTCAAACATACTTACTGGACTTGTCCTCGCGCCAGGCGATCGCCCCACTTCCTTCATCTACCTCGTAGTACAGAGCAGAGGGTCGGCAGCCGCTTCGGCGGTGCTTGCACCGAAGTACTGGAACGCTCGTTACCATGGTCCTTACAGCTAAGGCGTGCTACGGAGCCATGTCCATTGACCTAAGCAAGGCACAAATGCTCAAGCTAGAAGTCTTGCACCGAGACTCCCTTCGGGTACGTGGTCACCGACCTCCCACACCACGCAAAAGTTGACCTACATAGGTACGCCCGACTGCCCTCGGCGACCACGCTCGCTGCCAGAAGAGACAGCAATGCCTCGAGGTGAACCTTAACGAATGCTGGCAGGCGTATCATAAGCCTTGCTGATGAATGGGTCAGTCCCGAGCTACACCCACTACCGCTTATGACGTACACCACCGTGGGAGGACACGCTCGTTACTCGACCAAAACCCCTGCCACGGAGACGCAACAAGGAGCGTTACTCGAAGGAAACGGAGGCTCGTGCACGCAGCACCAATGACCCCGAGCTTCAGGCAACTACTGTTTACACAGATGCCGCTTGGAATGAGGAGGCACGGGAAGCCACCCTTGCAGTGGTCACACCCTTTGGGTCATACAAAGGGTCACAGGCCTACAAATATCACGAGCCTAAGAGCACACCACTAGAGCTCCATGCCTTGTGGATGGCGACACTCTTGGTACGCACCGAGGCGGCGCCGCTCACTCCAGAAGACCCGCTGCCAACGGATGATGTTAAAATCGTGCTGCGACCACAAGGAGGCCTCAACCTTACCCAAGTGAACGCAGCCCTTTTGGCCGACACCATCTTCAAGCAGGCCAACCTCACCAACACTCACGAAGACCAAGTCCGAATTAACCAACGATCGAACTTCATAGTCATCAGCACACCGTTTGAAGCACGCGCCCAACAGTACTTGAATCTCCAAACCCTTCCATGGAAACACACCAGCTACGCCTTGGCCAACCATATCCCTCCGCCCAGTACAACCGTAACAGGGGCACTCTTTCAAGTACCCCCCAGCGATGATGACACCACCATTATGGACAGTCTCGTCCAGTACAATCCTACCATCACTGTACTTGAGGCAAAACGAATCCGTGGCACAGGAATCGTTCAAGTGCTCTTTCTCGGCCCATTAATCCCCTTCTGGGTCCGCTACCGTGCCGTTATCCTCCGGTGTTACCCTTTCAAGCGGAAGTCGGAGGCCTGCTGGAAACCAGGCCACAGGCGTGACGTATGTCCCAACCCTTCTCCACAACCTCACTGCACCACTTGCGGAGCTCCAGGCCCCACACCCGACCATCCCTGCAAACCCAAGTGCATCCTCTGCGGCGACGCCTACGTCACCGGAGCGGCATGGATGCCCCAAACGGTTCCAGCCACGCCGCAAGACCCCCGCCACAAACCAGCAGACCACCACTACTCTACCACCTGGGAATCCCAGCACTGCAGCCTATCCACCCCTCAAGCCCATCCACAACAAGTCCTACAGCCAGGCTGCCCAGAGCTCGGTAAGTGCCCGGGGCCTGCTCTCTCCCCCACCCTTTCCACAATCCACAACACAACAATGGCAAGATGAGATGGCGGCACTCCGCCGAGAAATGCAAACGCTCCGCCACACACGCGAAAACGCCCAACTCAAACAGCAAGTCTCCCTCAACAATCCGCAGCCCCCCGCTCTCAATGACTCGTCACAATCTCCCCCCCTCAAAAGACGGGCATCCGCTCCAACTAACACACCACCGGACCCGGCAACGCATGACGGGATTACGTCCCTACGCACAGAAGTAGAGTCCGCTTTTACCGCCCTAAAAAATCAGACCGCGGAACAAATCAAAGCCATCCAAGTCACCGTGCACGACCTCCACCAAGAAATGCTAAACTGGATGCAGGCAGTCATTCTGCAGCCCGTCCCACCTCCCTCAGCTCATACCCCACTAGATGCTCCAATAGAACATGGCGAAGAATTCTAAGCCGCAAATTATATGGCAATGGAATTGCAGAGGGTACAGAACCAAACGCTCTAACCTCCAGGCATTCCTCACCACACTCGACGAAACACCCCTCCTCATAGCGCTACAAGAAACACACACGCCAACCAAACTTCTCAATTACAGAGCACATCAGGATACTCGATTCCCCCAACTAAGCACTCTTGTACACAGGAATACAGCCACCCAACAACACATGCTCAACTCTGACATCCCTCATGTGTTCATTACTCTTTTACCCCCCAAACCAACTACAGTCAAACCCGGGTATAACGAACCCGGATAGAGCGAATTAAGCTATATATCGAACAGAAATATTTCAGTTACGAAAATACATGGGAAACATATTCCTTATAACGAAGTTCACATCCGATATATCGAACTCTGCGCGCCTAGAATGGCCGCCGAAATGCATGGTCTCGGAGCGGCGATTGAGATGTGGATTGGCCGCGACCACGGAGCAAGAGCCGCGACTGAGACATTGCGCCGCGTATGGAGCGATGTGACGCCCGACACTTTCCGTAACTGTTTCCGACGCGTGGGACTCACGACGGAACCCACCCAGTCAGCGAGTCCGGACCAAGACAGCAGCATCGGTGAACTGGGGGACGAGCTTGCCCAGTGGCGTAGACTTCTTATTTTTCCGGGGGGGGCAGACCTGGAGTGCGCCTCGAAGCGGCGAAGGGAGGGGGGGAGGAAACGGCGGGAGGGAAGGGGGGGTCCCTGTGAGATGACACGTCATCACCCCGATACAAAGAGGCTACCACTAATCATCATCATCATCATCATGATAAGGGGCACCTGCAGCAGTGAGGACCTTTTAGATTGTGTCGGCTAACTACGAGGTGTCCCTAAATAAGACGTCCCGCAAATCTATGAACCGTGAACTTCAGCGGTTTGACGCATCGAGTAGAAATTTCTTTGAATGCGTGTTTTACTGGTCACATTTATTCAAAAATATTGCATGACTGAACCATCAGCACAAAAAAAAACGAGTCGATTTGTTTTTCTTTTAATGGACAGTTCGGGGGTAAAAAGAAAGGGACACGAGAAAGGGACAAGACAGGGGCGCTACGTGATGCTATGTTCATTTCCGTTAAGAGCCCCCGAAACGGGTCTGACTTTGACCACTCATTTTTGTATCCGTGTGTGTGTTGTGCCAAAGCGCCCGTCACAAATTCGCTCCACCTGGCGACGTGCCGATGGCGGGGTTGATTCGCGCCTAGGTCAAACCGCCCGCGTCCCGTGCCGCGACTTGGCGGGAAAGGCGCCGCCGAGTCTGCTTTTCCTTTCCCATCGCGACGGCTGGACCAAATCATGCCTGGGACGAACTAATTCCCGTAGACGCGCAGCAAGTAGCGCATGGAGACGCCGCCGCAGAGTCGCCTTCCCTTTCGCGGTCGTGGCGGCTCGGCTGACGCAATCGCTTCGCCTCCATTCGCCAGATTCATAATGCGGCCAGTGATAGCTCCGACTGGACGCATTGGAACTGCACGCGGCTGCAACGGAACCATGGGGGTATAAAACCAGCCCGGAAGCAGCGGTGGAGCGGCGGCATCTCATCGAAGGCCCTGAGTTGAAAAGTGCTATCGCGCTTGTCTTAGCCATGTAACACTCTTGCTACCTTTGTATATATTGTATATAAATGCTGCTTCAAATAACCGTCAGCTAGGCTACTTCGTCGCTATGGTCTGCGCCGCGTCGATAACGGACTGGGCAGGGCAACGTCGCAACAGTAGTGACTGAGCTGGGATGGCCCAGTCCCAACAGTGTATGTGTATGTGTTTTGGAGGCTTGAAGCGGGTATCGCTCGCAGTCGACGGCCGCAGTGCACCCAGTTGCTGCCGGTGCTTGGCAGCCGTTACAGCCCTGTCTAACTGCTCTGGCGTGCTTTGTGACCTCGAAAACAAAGTTTGCAGACAGGCTTTTCGGAGGCGTGATAGCTTGCACTGACGTCACTGTATTCCCGTGTTGGTGCGTTGGTTTCACAGTAGAAATCTGCAGCTCTTGGTTCGAGAAGCGCTGATGAAGCTAAGAGCTATCGATGAAAACATGCGGTGGCGTCGTTATGGGCAAGCAACATCTTTTACGAGACGTTCCAAGACGCGAGCTAAAGGCAAAAACCCAACGTCTGGCGTTGGCGTTCATCATATAAAACGGCCCTTTCACGAGGCCTTCCACAGAGCGACCTTAAACTCGGCACAAGTTGCTAGCGAGGAGTGGTCGCCCCGCCAGTAAACAGCAGATGAAGGTAGGGGAAGGACAACCACCGAAATTCACCGTCGTCGTCAGCTTCATCATAAATGAGAAGCAGCGCATCGGGTTGCCATTCGAAAGCAAAACACTCCTCCAGCATCAAGATGCCAGCGCTGTTCGACAAAATATGCGGAGCGAAACAAGGCGTCACACGCGTTCGACTGGGCATTATGATGTCCGATTAACAACCCACAACCTGCATGGTGGGGCTATATGCTCACTTGTAAATGGACACCACGAGGACATAGTCCTACTAAACCTGAGCAAAAAGTTTCAAAACTGGAGCCTAATAAAACCATGTGGTTGGCACAAACCATGCAGTCAATTTGACGCGAATCACGTAAACTAACAGCGACTGTTTAAATGAGCGGTTCCGCTCATGAAACGACTCCAGAGCATGACATGCATCAATGAAAACTGCTTAAGACCGGAAAAGAGCGACTTCGGTGCGCGTAGTGCATGCATTGTGAGCAGCCCCCACAGCTTCCCCTAAAACAATTTGAATGAAGCAAGCGGAACGAAGCAGCTACGCGGTTCCAGGCCGCGCATTTGTAAACAAAAATAACTGCTCCAATCAACAGGTGCCGTAGAAACAGAGCAACTGTGGCCGCGCTTCCAACCGGGACCTAAACCCCTCGTTTTTCCCTTTTCACCGCGACCCCTTAGCGAGCGACCGCCGAAAAACGCTAACAGCACCAAACAAGGACAGGGAAAGGAGGGAGGTGCAGTTTTCGTTGCCTGATTTTACCATCCTTGAGAGTTAAGCAGCACAGCGCGCGCCACCGCTGAATGTCTCAAACTCGTACACGTGCGTCCAGACTTGAGTTTGTGATAGCACTTGTTTGCACTGCTGTACTCACGAGTGCAAGCATGAGTTCTGTACTCACGAGTAGTGGATTTACCCCTGTACTCAATCGTCATCATACTCACTTTTTTAATATGGGTGTGTACTCACTCATCATCGTACTCACTCGTGAGTTTGAGTACGAATGAGTACAAATGAGTGTACTTACGAGTGAGTTCGCTGACCTATGCTCCCGACAAAATGTCGCTTTGCTGGCGTGCTGCTGAAGCCAAGCTATGGTGGCTAGAAGGGCCACCCTCCTAGCCACATAGCCAAGCGCAGGGCTACATTGTTGTCAACAATCTGCACACTGAACTCACCGTGAAGAAAAGCGACACGGCCCTGCGTTTCCCCCTGCCCATCGGGGGGACGGAAATGTCTTTCAAGATCCCAACCCCTATTGTAAACAATAGTTGGCAGACAGGACGGCCAACAGTCCGATGTTGACGGGCGCAGAGCCGAGCCAAGCCCTTAAAAAAATCCTCAGCCGGGGCCGGAGGGGGCTCTGCCCCCCCGTAAAGCCGTCCGGAGGGGGCACGAGCCCCACTGCCCCCCCCGTAGTTGGCGCTTCTGAGCTTGCCAACGTTCCAGATGATGTCGCGAGTGAAAGCCGTCCGACGATTATAATGAAGCGCTTTCGGCAGTCGACGTGCTCCGCCAATGCTTCTTTGATTTTCGAGGACGCGGTCTCGAACTAGTGCAAACAATGTTTCGTGTAGAGAATGCTATGCTAGTTGAAGCTGCCCAAAAAGAAAGTGAAAACAAAAGTCACCGCTTTTCTTTTTTTTTTTTTGCAAAGTAGGCAGTTAATGCGGAAAGTAGCTTTATTACTTGCAATAAATAGAATATTTTGGGTATGGTAATGGCTACTTTACTGTGTTTGTTTCTGCATGCGGGGATGCCGGAGTTGGCGAAGGCGGGGGGGGGGGGCTGGTGGGGCCCCCGCGGATTGCGAACTCGTAACAATGAGCTCGTTATAGGCGGGTTCGGCTATATCGAACTATTGGATATACCGAACTAATTGCGGTGCATATTGCAGTTCGCTATAAACGGGTTTGGCTGTAGTACTTACTTACACGTCTTGAATGTATACAGCCCACCCAAATCCACCTATACTAATTTCAAAGCGCTATTCCAACAAGCCATACACCATTCCAAAGCTCAGCCACTACTCATTCTGGGCGACTTCAACGCGCCACATATAGCATGGGGATACACACGCACCACCCGAAAGGGCAGAATACTATGGGAAGTTATACAGGAACTCACACTCACAATGCATAACGACCCTCAACAGTTGAGCCCACCAGATTAGGCAATAGCGTGCAATAGGACACAGCTCCCGACCTAACCATAACGAAAAACATATCCAACGCCACATGGAACCCACTTCCACAATCCCTAGGAAGTGACCACTTCATCACTCAAACACAAATTATCTGTAGCGCTCATACACGCCCCCCACGAAAACAACACACCCTTACCAACTGGGACCAATTCCGAACCAACAGTCTAGACAGTCTAAACAGTACGAACCAACACAGAAAGTGAGCTCGAAACATGGATAACATCTATCCTACACGCCAAAGAACAGAGTACCTCTCTCATCGACCCCAAAATCCCCACCCCATACGTTGACCCTCACATTACTCTCCTATGGGAAGCTTATTGCAGCATCAAAAAACGATGGCGTAAGCACAAACACAAAAGAGCGCTCAAACTCAAATTAGCACACCTCCGAACACAAATAGAACAGCATGCCCAAACTCTCGCGCGATCGAATTGGAACTCCCTCTGCGACGACCTCAAAGGACAGCTCTCAATCAGAAAGGCATGGCAGATACTTCGTAGCCTCATAGACCCCAATAACACCAAACAACAATCCCAACACCGCACAACCCAATCAATCCATTCGCTCCAAACACCCCCGGAAGAAACCATAAAAACACCGGACTTGTACATCCCCCAACCGCTACCCGCAAATCCCACTTCAACTTGCTACATGGGAGCACCAAATGCAGCCCTCGATTCCACTATAACTATAGAGGAAGTGAAATCGCCCATATCAACCCTACGCCGGCACACAGCCCCGGGCCACGATAAAGTAACAAATACGATACTTAGACATCTCAATGACGATCTCATCACGCAGCTTACCGATTTCTATAACCAACACTGGACGTCAGGCACCCTTCCAGCAGCCTGGAAACACTCGGACATCACGCTAATACCTAAACCGGGTAAACCATCCTCTATACACAACCTCCGCCCCATATCTTTGCCCTCCTGCATTGGAAAATTGCTAGAGCACGTCATCTACAACCGTATTTCCCACTATCTAGAATCAAACAACCCCATACGTTAGGCTTCCGCCCCGCCCTCTCCACACAGAATGCCCTTTTACAATTCCACCACGACTTAAAAACACCCACCTGCCAAAGATAACTCTGCGGTACTCTCACTTGACCTGCAAAAGGCTTTTGACCACTTATCACATGAGGCGATCCTCGCAGCCATCAGCAACCTCGGACTGGGAACCCGATTTTATATCTATATCCACAACTTCATTTGCCAACGCACAGCCACTATCAAACTCGGCCCCATACAATCCATGCCTTTCCAAATGCCTAATCGCGGGTCTCCCCAAGGGGCCGTTCTCTCACCACTACTTTTTAATATTACTCTCATTCCACTCGCTCACCAACTCCTCAACATCCCCGCACTTCGCAGCACCAGTTACGCAGATGATATCAACCTATGGTTACACGTGGCAGTGATAACCAGATAGAAGACACCTTACAAGCTGGGCTTGACCACGTCCGCACACACATCACCCCTCTTGGCCTAACATGCTCGCCCACCAAATCTGCCCTACTTATCATGACACCTCCCAAAACCCGCCCTTCCCCCCAACCATCAATACGACTATTTGCGAATGAAAACCCCATCCCCCACACTCACGAGCTAAGAATCTTGGGGCTTACTATCACACACAACAGATCTACACTCCCCACACTCAAGTACATTAAGAAATACACAGCCCAAACTATCCACCTCATTAAACGGGTCGCCAACCGCCATCATGGCTTAACAGAACTGGACCGACTACGTTTATTACACAGCTTTATGATCAGCCGCATACTCTACCAACTCCCCTACATGCATATCACAAACACTCAAACAAACGCCCTGGATGCCATGCTCCGCAAAGCATATCGCGCGGCCTTGCTCCTTCCTCCCGGGGCTCCTATACCAATCGTCTTATGTCACTAGGCATCCATAACACCATCCCTGAAATCCTTGAGGCCCACCGGACAGCCCAACTCGCCAGACTCTCCACCACACCCACGGGCCATTACATACTCCAAATCACAGGTCATACACCCCTCACAACATCCACTACCCCCCAACCTATTCCACGCAACTTCCGAGCTCTCATCCGCATCAAACCGCTTCCCCGTCACATGCACCCCATATTCCATGCCAACCACCGAGCAGCTCGTGCAAGTCATCATGCAAAACTCCACCTCCCTGACAAACACACCCTGTACGTAGATGCAGCCAAATACCCACATAAACCGGCGTATGCCCTCGCGGTTACCGGACCTGACATCAATGTCCCGACACACACTGCCCCCATCTCCACCTCATGTGCAACTACGGCGGAGGAAGCGGCCATTGCCCTTGCACTCTCCCAGAGCACCACCCCAATCACCGTCCTATCAGACTCGCAGCAGGCCATCCGGCACTTCTCCAAAGGCTTTATATCCCCCGTAGCCCTCAAAATTCTTCTCCAAAGCCCCCCGACCGACCCTGTGCAACTGGTGTGAACCCCGGCCCACACCGGCATAGGTGCTAACGAGGCAGCGAATGCACACGCTCGAGCTCTTACTTCCCGGGCCGCTGTTTCTCGTACACACGGGCCTCCCGAGACCGAGACTTCAGTCTCTCCTCAGTTTCAGGGAAATTACCCTTCATTACCGCCTCCTCCGCCGTACTCTCCCCCCCCCCCCCCCCCCCATCCACAACTATCCCCCGAGGCTGCCCACATGTGGCGGATACTCCAAACGCACACGTTCCCTCATCGTATGCAACTGATACATACACATCAATTCCACACACCCCACTGCCCCAAATGCGGTCAGCTGGATACTCTGTATCACTCTCTTTGCGAATGTCCTGCTGAGCCATATTCCCCACTCCCCTCCTCATCCCACTGGGAGCACCCTGGGCACCTCCGAGGAGTGCAGCCAAGTGCTGGTCACCTGCCGAGCTCTGGCGGTCGCAGCGGACTTCTGGTCCTCCACCTGGCCCTCGCTAACCCGGTTTTCTTTTTTTTTTTTAATAAAGTTTTGTTCTCTCTCTCTCTCTCTGTTGACGGCACGACAAAAATCACCATAATGTGCGATAACACAGAAGCCATATCAAACGGCTTGAAGGACCAAGCATCGATGGTTCCGTGTGGCACCTCATTAAGAAGTGCAGAGCCCTAAGAAACACCCACAACGACCAGGTATGCATCGACTGGGTGCCGGGACACGCGGGTAGCCTCGGAAACGAGGTTGCTCACGCGATGGCGAGCGCGAGCGCGAGCGCGCAAAGTTATACGCTCCACTCGCTTCCCGAACACCCGGTGCCTGCCACCACTGATTGACGTCGAACCGGCCAGCCTCGTCGAACAAGAGAAAAAAACGAAGGAAGACAAACCTGAGAGACACGACTTCTCAAAATGAGCACCTTCTTCCAAAGGGCTCAAGTTCTGACCTACAAGGCCCGAACATGGGCCGCCCTTACCGAGGATGTGCAGCACAAGTGATTGATTGATAGATTGTGTGGTTTAACGCGCCGACGCAACGCAGGCGATGAGACGCGCCGTAGTGGAGGGCTCCGGATTAATTTTGACCACCTGGGGATCTTTAACGTGCGCCGAAATCTCGTACACACGGGCGTTTTCGCTTTTCGCCTCCATCAGAAAAGCAGCCGCCGCGGCCGGGAGCCGAACCGGCGACTTCGTGCTCAGTGCAGCACAAGTGGCGCTCCTACGTTATAACCCAGAAAGACGCAACGGCTCCGCCGCTCTCATCGACCCGTCGTACCCCTGCCCGTACTGAAAGGTCTCCAGTCAAGCAGGACACTCGACACCTCCTGTGGGACTGTGGGGGCCTCTGTGAACTCTGAGCCCGACAGGCTCAACAGGTACCCATCATACGAAGAGTGTACGACGCCCACGAATCCTAGTCATGCCAAGGAGAGATTGCTCTCCCTGTGGGAGTCCGTCAGAGTCAGGCGTAACCCGAATTCGGGCCTAGGAGCCCTGCACCCCCTTCCAACCCCCCTCCCCCCCCCGCTCTTTGTCAGGCCACCCCTTTTCTCAAGATTTATACATACATACCACCCCACATTCCATACTCATGGGAAAGCTGGGCCGCTCCTCTGCCAGATCTTCGCCCGATCATTTGGCCTCGCCTCACCCGGCACATTGCCCACGTGCGGGGCCCTGACTCCTGCGGAGTACCCGTCTGAGCGCATTCCCAGGGCACCAGAACCCCATTTTCGGCAGCCTGGACATGGGCCGCTACAATCAGTTTGATCTACCTCTAAATATTATCTCTCTCTCTCTCTCAAGCTGCCTGGCCAAGATTCTTGGCGGGTAGTCGCACAAACTTTTCGCCTCCTCTCGCAACATCAGCCCCAACGAAACGTCGCACTCGCCTGGACCCCCCCCCCCCCCTCCGCCCCACTATATGTTGACGGCCAATAATTTTACCCATCAGCAAGCCTGCACACTCTCCTTCCAGGCCCCAGAAGAACAAGTGGAGTCCGCATCATTGGTCACATTTCAGGAAATTGCACAGTACTAGCAACTCAACAGACTATATTTCCAACCTCACTTTCAAGCTGTCCAAATCAGACGAAACGACTGTCAGATCCAAATGAATACATTTGTCCACCCAATTCACCTTTAATTTCCTGCCCAATGCGCACTTTCTACTCTAAGCTTGGTACACTTGCTCACATTTTATTAGTGTGTGCACATAACCCCGACCTACCATCCTTTCGTTCCCCCTCCCCGCCTCTGAGCTGTGGGAGAACCAGATTACCAGAGACCACCTGGACACAAAGCAACTTATGGCATCTAGGGCATCGGTCACCCAGTTATCACGTGGATTCTTGGACTAGGGAACCACTCTACAACTCGAAACGGAATAGCACTTCAAGAGCATTTAGCTGCGCTTGCCAAATGCGAGTAGCCCGCCTTCAGCACTCGCACAAATCGTACACGTGTGCCTCAGACAGCTGTCCCTTTTCTCAAGATTCCCCGATTTGAGAAGCCCTACGCATTTAAGCTTTGCAAGCCACACCACAAAACAATGGGCAGGGCCATTCACAAGTACATCTCGCAAGCCATCAGTGGCAGCACTGCTTCACTACCCCGCTCACTCTGCCAGCCACCAAACTCCACATTTTGGCTGACAAATGTTTCGCCACAGGCAGTGCTGTTTGTTGAAGCAACACAGTGCCCTGCAACAGGCACCCAGCCCTCAACTTTCCTTCCCATTGCATGACACAGAAGGCCCTCGCTCTTGCTGTCCAGCAAATGCCGTCTCCTGTGGATCCAAGGGAGCAGCACAAAGAAAAGACCTATGCTTCCAACATGGCGACATTTTCCAGCAGGTGGCAATCCACAATAGGTTATCTACAATACCTGGAGAAGCAGTCAAATACCCTGTTATTGACGACCCACCCCTCTCCCCATTGACAGCTACCCGATGACAATTTTCAACAGGAAAACATGGAAAATTATCAGCAGCAAGACACCACTACAAAGGTGCATACAATATACAGACGATATTTTATTAAATACCCAAAGAAGAATGCAGCCTCATATAACTATATAAAAAAGACATGCATACAAAAAAGCACAAGGATGCTGGGCACCATACAACAGAAAACAATGAACCTGCAGCTGTTTTAAGGCTTACACATTTCTTGTGCTTTTCAATTTGAATTAAATTAAAACACTGCACCAGCACACTTGCTTTCTCTTGCAGCTGCACTCAAGGATGCAATGCATTTAATTTCCTGATTTTGTACAAAGCCTGCAAAGTGAGGATTCCAAGGTTAACACCTGCAAGCATCAACCACAGACTATGGACGGATTTCATCAATCCCGTCCATCCCTCATGGCCTGAGTGGTGATGACTGCAGACACGACAAACGACACATGATAACGTTACTGAAGTCGCTTTCTTTTTACAAAGTTTTCAAGACGGGGTAGAGAAAAAAATTTCAAGAAAAGAAGAGGGGAATGAGAGAGAAAAAAAAAGAAAAGAAAAGAAAGAAGAAACACAAGCGCCGATGCATCGTCTTGACAACCACCTCGAAGCACAGCTCGCCTATACTTTCATCAGTCTTGCACAATTGTTCTTGCTAGCTCCTCTTCTTGCTTGGCAATGTCACTGGAGCCTTTCTTCCCTTCAATTTTCTACCTCATTCACTTCTGAACACAGTACACACACTCAAACCCCCTCATGATTGGATTGAGTCCATCGGTTGTTGTCGTATTCCTCTGCCGTGTGTCAGTCCGTCTTCGTTTTGTTTTGCCTAAGTTACTCTTACACTTGATATCTAGCCCTCGCAGTGGAGCCTTGTTTGGACTGGGTGTCAGCATGGGCCTGCAGTGGGCAAGGAAACAAGGAATGAGCAAATGGCTATGCTTGGCACACAATTAAAATAGAACAGCCTTCAGTAGCCACGACAGTTTCTCAAGTGAAATGTGAAATTTATGCAAACAAAAGTGTTTCAAGGCCTAGGGTTAGTAGTGTTTACAGGCAAAGTGTTCCTTGCAGCCAGGAAAAGTGGCGCGTTCTCTGCAAAACAATCTATTTCTGACTGACACATTAGTATATTCCACAAGCATAATTAACAATTTCTGTGCATGCTCAATAATGTAGCAGGGCGAGAATTTCTCCCCTCTCAAGGATGTCAGACCCCATAAAGGGCATCCGAACTGTTCGTTCTTTATGGGAGTGATCACACCTGAAGGGACTACTACGAAAATTAAATACTGCACAGTGCCTACGTCGCAGGCTGAGCCAACCTACATAACGAAATGTCGTGTTCCTCATATGCACAGACGGGTTTAGTGGCAAATTGAAACTGAGGGACACCTGCAGACATGCTGCCCATTTAAAAAGATAAGCAAGTGTACTAGCTGAAGTCTGTACTTGTGGCTGCAAAGTACAGCTAAACCTCTGTGCTTTGCTACTTAGCAGAGGTCTAGAGCCTTTATTTGTAATGCACAGAATAGTGACAATGCAGTGGCCTGCAACCTTGGCGTCCCAGATTTTAATTTGACCAGTACCATCGTTATATCGACATTGTTCCCATCCAGGTCATACAGGTTTTACATGCTAGCAATCCATTGAATTTACAGTATGCAGTTTTTCTCGCCCTTTAACTCTTTGTGGTCAGAAACTTTTATCCACTTACTGTCTGTCCTGGTCCGAAACTATTTCGCCAGTTTCTGGCGCCGCGAAAAGAAACGCTAACCGTGGAAGAAAAACTCCCAGGATATTATTTCTTTTCGTGTGTCAACAGAAGTACTGTCTCCACCGTCATGGTCTTCGTCCCTCGCTTCTGTCGAATCACTGCCATCACTATCTGATGGAGGTAAGTAATTCTCTTCCTCACTAAAGTCACCATCGCTTTCGCTAAATGCACCACCTCTTGTTAAACGCATGCGGTGAGAAAGCGGCCATGTTTCTCAGCAAACAGCATGCAAATGAGAATGCCCTGGGATCCAGAAGGTCCGTGCTGAACATTGTGCTGCACCCAAGTGCGAAATGAAGTAAACAACAAACAAAATTCACTTATCCCTCAAGTGATGGCACATCACGTATACAAAAATGCGAGCACATTGCAGCGAGAAAAACTGCGAAATTTAACCTTGAACACCCAAGTCAGGCAGCATCCAACAACAGACTGCTATGGCTGTGTTGCATTATTGGGCAAGGCCCCATAACGGACCACAAAGGGTTAAAGCCAAAGCACTTTTATCTGACGAGACCTAACATGTACAAAAATTTATGGTGGAGTCTGCATTGCTCCCTCAGGCTAGATATTTTTATATTAAGCTATAGCGTGTTGTCAATACCAGAGAACATTACTATAATGCTATTATAAACTAATACTTTTAGACAACTTGAAATGGCCCCTACTTTGTATTTAAACGAGAAGAATAAATTTTTTTTGCCAAAATCTGACTTTGTTGGGTTAGACATACCCAGAAAACAATGTTTTCTAGTTATTGCTTTCATCCCTGTGACAATCTGGAAAGCACACACCTTACCTTACGAGTCACCCTGCAATTGAAAGCTAAAACTCATTTGCCCCTTGTGCGGTTGCTCATGAGCACCTGCAGGCACTGAAGAATTCAAATTCTGTTAAAGTGCACGAAGAACAAAGGCTAGATACTGTTAACACCCGTCAGTTGGCCTTGGTTCACAGAACTCCACTGTTGTAACCGGAAAGCATGTACTTGGCCGCATTTTCAGATTACAGTTGTACAGTCAACGAGCTACAATTTTACTGAACGCCGCACAGCACGCCTATGTTTTACATTATTGGAAAGAACCTGATACACTAGAAAAGGACCAGAACAGGGAGCTCGAAAACCACAGGATACAAAATGGGTTCAGAAGACAGAGCAACGCATTAAAGAATGCTGCAACATGAGGAACAAGCAGTCGACACAGATTAAAGTGCAACACTCTGGTAGTTAAGAGATGGGATTTGGAAGCTTGCATTAGCATTAGATCACATGCAATTTCCAACTTCCTGCATGATTTCTGTCTGAATGGTCGCACTTCACCCATCTTTATGTGAAGAGCAGAAATAGTCTAGTACTCTCTACTCGTACAATTGACTCAAAGGGCAGTTTCACGGACAGTGATGGAAGTGACATTTCATATTATGGAGCAGGTCTCTGAGCAGAAAGAAATGCTAGTCTCAGCATGTATAGCAGCTTTCAGAGCAGACGCAAAAAAAAAGTAAAATGTTAATGAGCCACTTAGGTGCAGACATGATGCAATCCAAGAAGGTTAGTAGTAAATACAGTAGACTCGCAGTAATTCGAACTTTTAGAAGCAAACAACAAATTTTTCAATGTTTTCAATGTATTTTCAAGCCGCTAATTCAAACTGCTCCATTGCATGAATTTGGTTCATTCGTACTTTTTGTTTGTCCTTGCCAAAAATTATCTGCTGAATTTGCCACTAAGGTGCATATCTGCATCTTTTCAGCTCACTGCTGGGATCCACAAGTTCTTGATCAGTGCCGAAAACTCTTGCAATAAACTAGTTGCCCTTGTTGGCATCGAAAACTTTGTTTTGAACTCGCATGCAAAGGCAAACCAGTCACCCACTCACAATTTCTTTTTTTTCAAAGCATGAATAGCACTTCAGTATTGTGCGTGAATATTGTATTAAACATATGAAGGTTTCATTACAACACAAGTTGGCATGTTGCCCCGAGTCATATTTATGAGAACTGATAATTCAAACAAAATCCTGGGGTCCCTTTTGAGTTTGAATTATCGCGAGACTACTGAACTACGAAACATACTAAATAAGTAAAAGAAGTCTAAGCCCCTTATACCACACACACGGATGCAAAAGTGACAGGACAGGTGGTAAAGTATGAATTACTGAGGCAATCGATGAGCTTTCAAATGCAACAGCCGACGTGCAAGACAGGTAAGGTTGGAGCAAGAAATTTACCCAGTCACCGCTAAAATGCAACTAGCAACTGATTTTGTATAAAAAGGGGATCAATTGAATACACTGTTAAGAGGGGACGCTGGTCTTAAAACAACTTCTTTTAATTTTCAAGTTAACTTTGTGAAATTTGTCCGCCTTGCTTCTTTTTCCCCACTGATTTCGAATATGCCATTATTTTTCCAGTTGGTCATTTAGTTCCCCAGACAACTAGAGATAATTAGCCATTTTTGGTCAAACAATAGACAAAGCAGTATTGGTCACAAAACTATAATCTTGATATTTTCCAATACTGTGAACCCTGGCGAATACAAAAATCGAAGCAGTTTTTTGATGCATCGCTTGGAACTTATTTTACAGCTCATTAAACTTCGGTGGCACCAGTGGCAAGGAACCATTTTGAGTGCCCATTTCAAACACTTTAAGTTTAATGAGCTGTAAAATGCAAGGCAACAGTCTGAAGCGAAAAACCCAAGCACTATGTCCTACAACAAGTATATAAAAACGATTGTTATGCCATGCCAGTAGATATATAACACATATGCAGAGGCGTCACTGCATAGTGGACAGTGTCCACTGTTAGGTGAACAGCACCAGCCCATGCATGAGGAAAGAACAAAGGGGGATGTTACTGGCTCGTTAATTTAGACCCGCAAAATTTCTAAGCAGGCAAAATCGGCACATTAGAGCAACAAAACAGGCTTTTGGAGCATGCAGATGTTTGGCTTGAAGCAGCAGCAGTCACACATAGGAAAACCCATAGGAATGCCAAATTAGTTTTCTGAAGCAGAAATAAACCTGTTTATATTGTTGCTTACACTTGCATAACCCATTATGCAACACCTGAGATTGCAAATTTAGTCGCGTCTCTGGGCTAATTGCTGTATGAACATCTACAAGCTTAAAAGGGTCGCAAAGAGAAAATGCATTTGCCTTGTCTTTGATTTTAATCTGAATAAACAGCCTTCTAAGAGCATAAATCCAAACTAGTTTCATAATTCATTGTGTCTGCAATTTAGGAGACGCCTCTGAAATGCTCCTTTTGAGGCACATCACAAGTGACCGTGCGTATCATCGGTCGGCAGCACAACTAGCAGCGACGTCATTTTAAGAACGTTCGCGAGTTGATCGCTCTTTGTGTACATTTTGTAAAGGTGTAAACCCAACATTCAGGGGTGGAACACGGTACATAGCTTTGGGAGAAGTTCTGGGAGCAGGCAAAATAGCCTTTTGTAGTAAGTAGGGCTGGGAGCCGCCAGAAAGGCTATTTGGAAGAGGGCTGGCACAGCAGCCTGTGCCAGCCCCCTGCCAATTAGGTTTGATCCATGTATCTACTATATCAGGCATTCCCTTGCCATCTGGCTGCCTGGCACACATAGGCGATTCCTTGAGGACTGAAGAGTCGCCTACACATGCACGAGTAATGCAAAAGGTTGGCCACTACAGCACAAATGATTTCCACCTAGAGTACCATTCGACACCCAGTGGCAAACTCTTCTGACACTAGCCTGTTTGAGATTAGCCAAAATAAAGGGATTCAGCAAAAAAGAACACCCACCTGATACGGGACAATGTTCCGGGGATGCATGTTTAGCCGTTCCTTCAGAGTTTTCCTGCATGTTAAAATAAAAGAACACCTCTAAGTTTCTAAGCAGCACTGTGGAGGGTTTGCAGAGAGGTTGCACATTGGATGCCACCTACGCTGTAAAAAATATGAACCCCACAAAATGATGCCCCCATACACATACCTAAAAAACTATACCCTTCTAGTTTGCTAAAAATACCTACAGCATGCTTAAGTATACTGCATAAGAGTTTGAAGAGGAGTTGAAAGATCCATGGGTGGGTCCCTTCTCTTGCAAACCTGAGGCTCAGTACATTGCGCATGCCCTGCGTCTCTCACATGTCCCTCGTACACCATGCCAATCGTGCTTCCCCCCGTCTCAGCGGCCCCGTTTGCTCACTCCAGCAGCGGTGCCAACTGCCTGTCGCTCTTTTCGCTGTCCACCAGAATCGGAAGTTTGGCACCGTCATTACCATGCCTTTCTTTTCTGCCCCCCGCACTGGCTGCCGACTCAATTCTATTCAAAATTCAAATGTGGCAGTTTAATGAGCCAAAGCTACACCTGGGCTACGACATCTCGGCACTCGGGCATTTTCGCTTTTCCCCAAACTCGATTCTACGTGTACAAGTGGTGGCACGAGTAACGAGAACCTTCACGACGGCGTGCAAATGAACCGGCGCGTCAGCAGAGGCAAGTGGCGAGCCGCGCTTTGGATTGTCTACCTGGCAACGTTGCCAGTGTTACAAAGGCAGCTTTCTCAAAAGCTCTCTCTCCATGCACCCTCCACCCTCTCATTCCGGGCTCTTCTGTTGCTGGCTGTATTGATTATTCGAAGCGAACATTATCCGGTCATGCCCTATTTATCGCTCATGCTATAAAATGCACAGCAATCCCCATTCTGTCTGCAGCTCATGGGCTTCGATAAGTGAAGTAAGAATCTGATGCAGCTATTGCTTACATTCTAAGACCCACCTTCAAGCAAATTATACTGCACTTGGCCTGTCTCCATATAACCACTAGTGCTATAGCCTTGCACGACAACTCGCCTGTTATGATGACAAGACCACAGTCCTATCAACATTTCGTTAAACTAGCATGGAGATACACTAAAGTGCACTTTGAAAAGTTATTTCATGCCTGCGTAATCATTTTGCTCCGATCACGACTATAGCACCCTGGTCATTGTGCTCGTATTGCACAAACAAAACACTGCCTTCACTGCAACATTTTCACACAAAGGGGAGGGAGGGAGGGAGAGAGAAATAGCAAACTGGTTTGCATGCTAAGTTTTATCCAGGAATGCAGAATTTAGCTTGCCTTGCTCTTTGCAAACCACTAAATGCATTCAAAATTTCGAACTCTCGAAAATGTTATTTCCACATCACTGCAACATACAAAATATGACAGCTGAAATACGCCAGCGCAAACGACCATAGAAAATCGTAGATTTTAAAACTGGGATTGAGGAGAGCGAGGCCTTACAGCCACGCTGAAGTGACGTTCCAGCCAGCCGAGTCGGCGAGCGAGTGGCTGCACAGGGCCGCCCAGCTGGAGCGAACTTGCGCGCAACGCTCCGCCTTCGCCGCAGCCGTAGGATAATTGTGCCCAGCAGAGCTCAACCAGCTCTCCTGGCTGGCCGTAATGCCACTTCCGCTTTACAGCTGTTTGCGTGATCCACCAGCAGGTGCAGCATCACTTGCGACAGAGCTGTTTTAAAAATTTCTCAATGCATCTCCCACCCAGTGAGATGCATTGTTAATTGTTCCAGTGGCTTTGGTGGTACGTACTGCACGTTCAAAGTAAATTTGGCTGAGGTGAAATTTGAGTGCAGTTGGCCTTTAATCATTTATGCAAAAATAGTGAGAAATTAAATTATTATGATGTCTGTTTTTTTAGTGGTTGATTGATTGCAGGGTTTAAGGCACCAATGCAATGAAGGCGATGAGGCGCGTCGTAGAGGAGGGCTCCGGATTAATTTTGACCACCTGTGGATCTTTAATGTGCGCCAAAATCTCGTACACACGGGCGTTTTTGCTTTTCACCTCTATCAGCTGCAGCCGGGAACTGAACCCGCGACCTCGTGCTCAAGCAGCAGAAGGCCTTAGCTACTGAGCCACAGCAGCGGGTCAGTTTTTTTAGTGCTAAGTGCACACTAAACCGATTTAGTGTGCCCCTTTTGTGTGCACAAAATTTGTGCATAGTTAAATTCCCACTTTCCGGCAGAGAAAGCATTTCATAGAATTCCTTTGGCAGTGGCAGTTCTAAAGCACTTGATACAGAGTGCAGCTCTATCTTCAACTCTTCATAAATCAACCACGCGTTCTTTTACAGTGAAAAGCATTAAATGTCCCATTACGTGACAATCTGGCATGTGGCATGAGCTAGTGATAGTTCCAAAAATGACAGATGGCGCAAAAAGCAAAAACAGAAATTACTGACCCTATTTTGATGTTGCCGTCAGCACGACGCACATCAGCAGTCCAGACAGCAATCTTGTCAAGTTTGCCTCGAATCTGCACTACAGCACCACACACATCTTCGCTGAACTCGTCAAAGCCCTCTCCAATCAAGCACAGCAGCTGCAATGAGAAAACGAAAGAAAAACATTTCAAGCACTCGCACCTTGTGTCATAAAACTACACTATAAGGACACTAAACAAGTGAGTCGCAACCAGCTTAAAAAAATAAGGCTTTTCGCTGTTGCAAAGCTAGCTTTAGAAATGTAAGGTTATTTCAAACATCTAGCAATGCAAACAAGTGATGAGTAAGTATGTGCCTAAAACTAGCGAGGTAGCAAGCCTGCACCAACTCTTAGCGGCAGTGAAACAACGGCAAGTGCTTTTCAGAAGTGTTGCCCTAAGCAGTCAATAAAACACAAATGGCAGTATCATTAATACACAAGCCTTAGAAAATGCACAGGCACAACTACCACTAAATAAAGGGATAATTGCACCACTGCAACCAAATTCTACATTCATTTTACCTACCAGTGTATTGAGGCTGCCAACAATACATGCACATGGCGTCGTCACAGTCCAAAATAACCTACTGAGGGGTGTTTGTGGGAGATGGCTGGGTCATGCAGGTCCTATCAAATTTTCTGTTTCTTTATTAAGAGGGTTGCACTTAATGAGCCTTACTGGCACCGACAGCAGCCACCCCCCTCAGCTGGTCATTTACAGAGCAGTTTAATCTCCCCAGCTGTCCCAGGCGTTGGTTAGGAGCTTCCGCAGCTACGAAAGTTTGCGCTTAGATGTAGTAAACTTTTGCTCACTGCTTATGCCCGTCCCCTGTGCTGAGTGAAATAAAGCAGCAACATTTTGGAGAAAATTGCACTATGCCGCAACACCGATCCTGACGACTACAGCTCCAGTATGTGCAATGTGGAGTTCTTGCTGTGGGTCAAGCATGCAGACATCAAGTACTACCTCGTGTATGCGGAAGACCTGAACGCATACAAAGCACGGAATTACGTGAATGGTGGATAGGTGAAAGCCTGTGCAAGGGGGTAAGTTAACTGCTGCAGCATAGTTGTTGGCAAGGTAATATGTAAGCTCTATTTGTGCAGCCTTCAAATGAAAACCGCTGACTGCATTAGTTGCAGTAGATTTTTGCCGCAAGTGGCGGCAATCCCCAGCGATTTCAAGTTTTAGCCGACCCACAACAGAGGTAGCAAATGTTTTGCTGTGGCAATTGATCTCTTCCGCACCTCACTGCATAGTTTTGAAGAGTTGCTTGGCGTGATTGAAAGCCAACCATTTGCAGGTGCTAGGGATCAAAATAACACTTGTCTGATAGGCATGCATCTTGCTGGATGTGTAACATCTAACGCGTAACGCAATCACCGAATGAAAAAACAGTTGTGCCCAGGTTAAAGCAAAAGCAGGTGAGGCTTGAAAGTAACATGCTAGCTCACCGTGCAACTGTTTGATTTTTATGAAAGCGTGAATCTAAAGGCCAAGGTTTCACAACACTACCACGAAGCTAAGTTTTTTTTTTTGTCTTACAGGTAAGCTTATCCCAGGCGTTTTATGACAAGGTGCTGGAGCCATGGTGGCTGCTGGTCAAGGGAATAGCTTTTGGTCAATAAACTACTTTTTTACGCCGCTCTTCGTGATGCGAATTTGTTTATCTTGCAGTGGCTGCTTTATTGCCTTCAGAATACAACAGAACTTAATGGCAGCGACATGTTCTTCTCCAGGCTTTTCTAATTTCCTATGGCCGTTGCAGCTCGAAACGACCCAGTTACCATTTTTGATTGCGCTAAAGGTCAAACCAGCACAGCGAAATTTTTGTCCGCGCTACCTGGGAGCACGGCAGCAGTGCAACCCTCATGTACAGCTCATTGTGCACTGGGACAAACCCACCTGAAATTATTTTGCAGAACCAATTGTACTCTTTGGGGAGTGGAAAAAAAAAAACGGTTGAGTCACAAGCTTGCTGGGTGGATTGCACGAAATTTAAAGCTTTGACCACTTTAAAATACAAAGTACACTTAAGTTCTTCTAGATAAAAATTGGCAACAATGTCCAGCCCTGTTCCTCTGCATCTGAAAGAGGTAGAGTTCAATACGTTGCACTGCTGCCTTTCTTAGCATCCATGAATGGATGATGCCGGACAAGCTGATAAGAATGCAAGCAGCATTTTTTTTCCCACCCCACCTTGGTTTCGTGATGCTGAAGGCGTTTGCTATCAGCACAATGTACAAAAAACCTCCGGCGTCGTGGCTCGCTACCTCCAGATGTTCAAAAAGGGAAAGGGCGGTTGCTTATCAGCACAAGGTTCTGGGGGTGGCTCGCCATCTCCCAAGGTGCGCCAAGCAACAGCAGTTGTAGTTATCGCGAGAGTGCAAACGGAACAAGCGGACTACATGGTGCCTATTTTTTTCGTTTGAGTATCAAGTTAGAGGAGAGCAGGGAGCGTGCGCGCTGCGCCAGATCGCTGATTCCATCTTTTTATTTCTTTTTTTCGCGACCCTGAAACGACGACCCAGCTACACGGGTCGATCAGCAGACCCGCCAAAAACCCGCACTATAAACAACAGTGTTTCGGGCAACCAACTGCGTTTTAAGCAGTATGCTTATGCATTGAGTTCTATGGGAGGCAAACTGGTGGCCACAAAAACCCACGTCCTGCACTATAAACGGCTACATTAAACATGGTCTAAACTGTATTGTGCCACTTTTTTTCTAATCTTCACACTAATTTTTGTTTACCTTCGTAGAGCACTTAATTTTGAAAAATGCGCTACACTGCCGGTCTGTCTGGCATTTCACTCTTTTTTTATCAAATAAACTTTAAACTTTCACAATTTGAAGCCAATTCGCTTGCATATTTTGTAGTTAGAGAACATGAAATACGACTATCTTCGCACTACAAAACAGGACAATGGGGGAACCACAGCAAGCGCTGTTCCCGTGGTTCATCGCTTGTCCTGAGGTTCTCCCTTTGTGCTCTCTTTTGCACTGCAAAAATGAACATGACTATCAGTGTGAGTGGTTTGGAAGAAGCTTCTCTGATGGCAATGTAAGAGGACTAGTTGCCGGGAAATATAGAAAATTATCAAAGTAACATCAAGCCGATTAAAATCGCTGAAATTGCTTCGAATAAAGTGGCACTTGAGCGTGACGGAGTTCCGGCTCCTATGTGGGTGATTGATGGTGTGCACACATTAGTCGAACCTTAATCATGAAATTTTGAAGATAGGCCTTTAAAACAGCCAATGAAATTTTGAAGCTGGGCTTTTAAAACGGCCAAAACGGAGCTCGTTTGGAACTAGCTCACACGGATGCCTTAAGGGCCGTCTGTCCTGTGGTCACGCACCTGCGTGGTGGTGCTCCACTGACCGGTATTTCGTCAAACCATTGCCATCTGTGCAGTGCTTTCTAATCTTCACTCCTGTGTTACTGGTAGGCCTACAAATACTCAGTACACAGTGTCCTTGATTGAACGCACAATAAATGCTGTCCGCGATGTTTAAACCTGCCGCCTCTGTCTCTGTGAACAGCGAACTCACTATGGTCAGCTCTCAAACAGCATGTTGGGGGCAGGTGACCATGGAGTGGGAACAACTAGTGCGAATCCCCACAACTTCAAAGGTTGTAACAGAGCAGCAAGCACTACCCAGTGCTTTTTTGCTATTAGCCTTTGCCCAATAATTTTTGAAGCACACCAAAAGACTGAACCAACAGCTGACACCACTGTTTACATTGAATGACCTCACACACATTAGAAGCCACAATCCACTGTGCTTGTAAGCCAGCCTTCAAGGGGAACTAAGGATAAAAATATGTTGGCACATGTTGATGACTACACTGTCCCCCAATACAAATGTATCGCACACACCACCTAACGCAGGAAATGTCCCAGGCCTGAAAATGATTATCGCAGCCCCATACATAGAAAATTTTCTTTTTCCAACAAAAATTTGCGATGTCACAAAACATGAATGGTGAAATAGGATTGGGAGAACTTGCTTGCATTGCTTTTTAAATGTGCAGTAAAGCAAGAATATGTAAATGCAAAATATATGCTACTGGCAAATTCTACTGAATATTGGATTTTTAAAAACCCATATTTTGACTTTTAAACACTGGAAAGCAAGCAGTAAGCACTCTCAGTTTTGATTCACATCAAATGATTTTTGCCTTGGTGTAATAGTTCGGTCGAAAGAGTTGTGTGGGTGACTGCGACAGCCATCATTCCTTCTTACTACCAAACACACAGCGCAGCCACGTGGCATTTGTGGGAGATTATCAGAGGAAGTGATCAAACTGCTTGGAGGCTTTACTGCCTGCTGTCACATTCTCTAAAGTGGTAGCACCATACAGGCTTGGTTTCTAGCTTCTGCCGCCCAAAACTGGTCACCTCTGTGTTCTGCTCTTTAATGTCGCAAAAACCATCAGAGGAAAATGGAAGAAAGGAATGCCCGCTGCGTTTATTTCTGAACAAAGCCCCATTCATTGTTGAAAAGTTCTGAAACATGCTATTTTTCAGTTTTCTTTCAGCACGATTTTTCATGTCCCCTTAGGCGGGGGCTCACAATATCACATTCCTATGGGACTTGCTAATAATTTATGACCCACCGGCTCAAAAACCACCGTGTACGATATGAAAAGTTTTACAAATTCATAGAAGTGTTCCTAACGGCCTAGCTTGCTTCTTTTAGAAATATATCACTTCTTTACTGAGACAAAAAATAAACAATGCCTTTTGGTTAATCTAGTTTTAACTAGATGACACCAGCTGTCTATAGCAAGCGAGAGTTTGGAATTTTTTATTCCACACAAGTGACACCTCTCTAAAATAAGCAAACTAGGCCGCTGTGAACATTGATATGCATTTGTAAAGCTTTTTGTATTAGTGCACGATGGTTTTTAAGTCCACGGGTCATCGAAAATGTTAACAGGTGAGCCCCCTTTAATGTTCACACAATTCCCTTGCTGTGCACGCAAATGCTTCCAGTATTCTTTCCTCTAACGCTTGATATAAGGGGACCCAAAGGACCACTTACAATTTCCAGCCAGTAGTTGTCCAAGTCAGTAGTCCTCTGGCTTTTGTTCAAGTTGAAGAGCCAACGACCCCCTTGCTTGTTACGGCAGTCCTCCCACATGGGTTTGATGCCATACTGCACAACAAGATGAGACAAGAGACAAGCATCGAGACTAAGCCACCGATCCCGCAATGGGCATGCTGAAAAATTAAGAATGCAAGAACGAGCACGGCAAAGTTCTGCTGAAAACCCTTCCTCAGTCCCTGCCAATGGAAGGCTCACCCAAGGTGCAGTGTGACAAGCATTAACGCCAAAACCTCAGCTCTACTACCCGTCCCTGCTTTAAATATCGACTCAAATTAATTTTCTCCTGAAACAACACAGAATGTGCTTCAGGCTTGAAAGGAGGCACAGTGGCATTTTAAACTGCAGAGCTTGAGATAATTCTACGAGATTGCAGGATGAGATAACTTGCCTTTCAATGCTGAACATTAAAAAAAAGGGGAGCTATTGTAATATATTATAGTTCATCATAATACACCAGACATGTTGGTAAAGCGAGGCGGATGGTCACCATTAGGCCTTCGGGAGCTTAAATTTCAAAAATTTCACTTTCATGTTGACAAGTTGGGCAAGTTGGTACACTTTCATCGTAAAAGTAGCGAGGAAAATGGGATGGGAAAAACATTTTTCAGGCTACTTTCACTGGGAAGACATCCATGTTTAAATAATACACAAGCCTGTTCAATACGACCGCTCTTCCAGTTCAGCCTTCCGAGGAAGGGCATGCTGGGAAACGAGACTGCAGTGTGCGTGATCATGTGCAACAAGTCACATAGTACAGACCGACAACAATAATCCAGTTATTGCAGCTGCTCAATTATTTTTTGGCCACTACATTTTCCACAGCTACATTACTGTGGCTTGTTTGCAGCAAACAGTTCATGCCACCATGATTCAGTTCCTGAAGGTTGTGGTGAACCTGCTGCACTTTACCCCGTTTACTAGTTTTGGCAAAGAGAATCAGTTCACTGAATAATGAACTCGTACTTCTAGTGAACTTTAACACAAGACGAAGAAGGAAAAGACGAAACACACGGTAGACTTCAACTTGGTTTATGCAAAAGGGAACAAGAAAACACGCATATATGTACAAGATTCGAAAAACAAAAAACACATGATCCCGTGGAAATGAAAATGTAATCTTTCACTATTTACATTGAAGCCCAAACAACACCTGGTCACATTATCGGACATGATCTTTACCGACACGTGTGCACACCACTTCGTTGATTGCGCATGATCAAGAGACACCCCTTCTCTGCCCAAAAAGTGAATTTGTTTGGTTGGAAGTGCCAAAGATGGTGCACTGACGCAGTTCTCGCCCTCCCTGTCAATCGCAAAAGCCTCGAAGACTTTCCTATCAGTTTGAGAATGAAATCTAATAAACACGACGCTCGTCTGCATGAATTTGGGCGCGCACCCGCACCTATGGCAATGGTCAGCAAGGTGGCCAGCCCCCATCTGTGCACTCACAGCTGCGCAGCGCTCCCTCAACCCATCATTGATGGCACCTGCCGGTTTGACCGTCGTAGCACCGTTTGTAGTCCAGAGGGATCCAGTAAACGACACCCGTCGCGCACTCCACAAACTTTGTTGCATGTTGCATGAAAGGTGAATGAGCCATGCAATGAGCCCCGCTGCGTCACCAAATTGCGATTAACAGGGAGGGCGAGAACTGCGTCAGTGCACCATCTTTGGCACTTGCAACCAAACAAATTCCCTTTTTAGGGAGAGAAGGGGTGTCTCTTGATCATGCGCAATCAACGAGTGGTGTGCACACGTGTCGGTAAAGATCATGTCCGGTAATGTGACCAGGTGTTTGTGCTTCAATGTAAATAGTGATAAGAGAGAGTGCAAAGATTGCGGCGTTTTCATTTCCACGGAATCGTGTGTTTTTTGTTTTTCGAATCATGTACATATATGCGTGTTTTCTTATTCCCTTTTGCATGAACCAAGTTGAAGTCTAGCGTGTGTTTAGTCTTTTCCTTCTTCGCCCTGTGTTAAAGTTTGCTAGAAGTAAGAGTTCATTAGTCAGTAACCAACTCACCCAACTCTCCGCTTTAACACTTCACTGAAGCAAAGTTTGCATTTTATCTACGCAACCTTGATTCCACAAGTGATACTTTAATGCATTACAGTTCATAAGCTTATTACAGGCCAGTATATCCGAAGATGGCTGTCACGTAACCCATATGTCCCACAAAAAAACTTGCTACATACTAAAACCATCAATTGTATGCAAGAGAAGATGACGATGATGGTTGGGTTTTTATGGCGCAAGGCCGACTAAGGGCAAAGAGCGCCGTATGCAAGAGAAGAGATGTTCATCCACCTCTTTCTGCAAATTACAAATAAATAAAAGCAACAGTAGAGGCCAAACTTTCCACACCACATGCCAGCCCAGCAGCTCCTGGCAAACAGCTCAAACCTGTGTTTTAAGCTAGGTAGCTACACTTGGGTTATGGGGAGTGATGCAGCTAAAGGAGACATAATTTCGACCACTGGGGTATCTTTCCCGTGAAGGACACCTCGTGCTGTGGCCGGCAGAAGTGCAGCCGGCCCGTGCAGCCCCCCTGGCGCACCTTGAACAGGGAGTAGTCACATCCCAGAGGCAGCTTGCTGGCCACCTCAATGTGGTTGTAGAGGGCCCAAAAGTCCTCCACAGTGTCAAAAGAGGTGATCTCCAGGAGATTCTCCTCCCAGCTGCGATTTTTGTCATTCTTGTAGAACCAGAGGCTCCATCGGTGCTGCAGTGGATGCTTCACCTGCAGATCACGGGGCCCCTCTGCAGCCGCTGCAGTCTGCTCAGCTGTTCCGGGCTCGCCAGAGTCACTCTGCGCAAACAGAGGGCACGCACCTTCCTCTGAGTGACACGACGCCGAAGTGGCACCCTGCAGGTGCCTCCTGAAGCATTTGCACCTCAGCCAAAAGCCAAACTAATCAGGTCATGCTCAAACGTCTACATTCATTGCAAAAAAACTGATCACCCTTAAAACGGGATTCTATTTGGTTATGTTCAAGGACACCTGTAGCCCCAACCTTGACCTTGTGAAAACGCTGGTCAATATGCCGGAATGAAAAGACCACAAGGTACAAATTGTGATGCCAAATTTGCGTAAGAGACCAGAAAAAGTTCATAATCTTTAGATCGAAACCAAGAAAAGGGCGGGCACTGCGGCCAGGCGAACATGACGCCACGGCCAGCCAAACAAGCAGCACAGAGAAGCCCTTCTGGCCGGGCACTCTGTCAGAAATGTGCGGTGCAATACATGTGTACACCTGAACCCACAGGGAAAAGCAAATGGAATGGAAATCAACTAGTGGTCTTGCAGCCTGATTTGCACTGAATCCTGATACAGGTATACAGGGGCAAAGCCGGAAATATTTAGGCTGGGGTGTTGTACGCTGCCAGCAGAAAAAAACCTCAAAGGAAAAACAGCCTGCATGCAAGCATAATTTAATTTTCTTATTTTGTTTCGGATATTAATACACCAATGCGAACTGTGAACGGCATGGGTGGGGAAAAAAAAGGGGGGGGGGGGGGGGGGGGGGGGGACGAAAGGCAGAACTTGTGACGCTGAAACAGCCCCCCCCCCCCCCCCCCCCCCTCCCCTCCCCCATGCCCTTGGCAGGTGTAGCACCATACAGTACAGAGCTATTTTAAATGCCTATACATGATCTGCCAGGCACTGGACAGAGCTGCTAGTCCCGTTACAATCGGTTTAGTGGCTTAACGTGAAACTTCACTGCAGACTGTACTAGGCTTGAGCAGCTGCAACTAAATTATTGCTATGCAAGCTCCTAGCACTTGTGCCTTCAAAGTGTCATTTTCTGCAACAATGAAGACGCAAGCGGCACTATCTCAGGGTCTTCACTCTTCCTTTTTACCTCTCACATGGCAGGACCACCCGATTGTCAATACCTGTTGAGTTCAATTGCCACACTAACTATAAGTTATGGCTATTTGCATCCTCTGGCAACTACTAGCTTACGCATTCAAAGTGGTTTCATCCACTGAAGTTCTCATTTTCAATATGCATACCTACCAACCTGTTGACTTGGGAATTCGTAAAGGCTGTTTCTAGCGTTCTGTCCAGATGGAATCCAAATGAGAGCTTAGCGTTCCGTCCAGATGGAATAAAAACCAGCCAATCAGACGTTATTTCTTGTCTTGAGAGTTAGTGTAGAGGCATCGCCTCTGCTTGCGGATGTTATATAGTCGCGGGTCCGATTCCCCATGGTTTGTATTTTTTTTTTTTTGTTGTGGCTGTGCCTAGCGTTTTGTAATAGCTATACCCCATGCCCGCTTTACAATTCCCGCGAGGGCAGTTAGTCTCGATTTTTACTGAAACGGCCGAACAACTACCACTCACTGAAGTCAAGGTCGACGTAACCATTGGTAGCGTTACGTCCAATCATCTGTAATTATTGAGAGTGATTAATAATTACCAGTGACTCTGGCTAGTCAGTGAGCGGAAGCGGTTTGGCCGGTTGGGTAAAAATCAAGAAAGACTGCTCTCACTGAAACTTTGTGAACGTGGTGGCTTCGAGTTCTTTCTGTCCGGATTGAGCTGAATTAGTCAATTCCGTATGCACGCGCATGTAATTACGAATAACGATTAATAATTAACAGTGATTGTGGCTAGTCAGAGAGCGAAAGCGGTTTGGCCAGTTCGGTAAAAATAAAGGCTGTTATCGTGAGTTGCATTTCCTCTGCACGGCACTTCAGTGACCAGACAACTCCAAGTCACCACCTTCACAATATTTCAGCGAGAACAGTATTTCTTGATTTTTACCCAACTGGCCAAACCGCTTCTGGTCACTGAGTAGCCAGAGTCACTGGTAATTATTAATCACTGCCAAAGATTACAGATGATCGAACAACTACCGATGGCTACGTCGGCCTTGGCTTCAGTAAGCAGTAGCAGTTCAGCCAGTTGAGTGAAAATCAAGACCACGGGGAATCGAACCCGCGGCTATAATGTCCGCAAACAGCGGTGATGATGCCTCTACACCAAGCCCCAAGACGATAAATGGCGTCTTGGAACGCTAAGCTCTCATTTGGATTCGGTCTGTACAGAAGGTTATTCGCAGCACTTCGTTCCATTAGATGGAACTGTAGCACTTGTCGTTCCTTTGGACGGAACACTAGACACAGCTATTTGTAAAATCCGCGGACAGGGGTTTAAAAGGATTTAAACATGTATTTTATTCTCACGCTTTCACAACCATACGTGAAAACAGACTAGAAGAGTAATGAGTAACAACTCCATTGGGCAGGAGAAGCAAATTCTGACGTACGATTTCAACGATCTGTAGCACTGTCGCTGTCGTACTACATCGAACACGGAAGTCCTAACTGGCCCCCAAACAACATGCTATAAACAGGCTTGCAGAGGTAGCAGCAAGTTCTGGATGTCGATGTGAAGCCCACCCTAAGAAGACTACAGAAATTGCCGCTTCTGCAGATAGTGATAATAAATTTTAGGGACCTTAGATAACAAGAGTATGCACTGCCTTCTTGTGGCGGCTCAAGGTACCACAGTGTCATTTTAATAGATGTTCCCTTTTTAAAAAAAAAAAAATTCGTAAAATCGTAAGACGGGTCAAAATTCATACATTTTATGGAAAATTCGGAAGAGTTGGCAGGTATGAATATGCGAGGTGGAAGTACCCTAAAACAAAAATCCACCCCAACTGAAGACCGGCGCGACGTGAAAACATTCTCTGGGCCCATTGTGATATCTGTCATTCAGTTGCATACATAGTTGACTTCGAAGGTACCAGCAACTTATATACATCAACAGGCTCTGCTTGTACTAGATGCCATCAACAACAACGATCATGAACATTCTGACCATGTTCGTGCTCCTTGGACAATCTATAGCTTCTGCCCACAATTAAGAACAAAGGAACGACAAAGTATGCTACAGTGAATCGCAAAGTTTACAGTAAACATGTTCACTCTTCACTGATGTTTTTTTCACTTGACCAGAGGAGTAGTCTTTTTATTGAGCATATTCTTTTGACATGATTACCTAGAGCAACTTTATAGGGATGTGCACACCTTAGGTCCTCCCCTTTAATAACCAAATATGCCAGTGCGCATTACATCCTTCCAGTGAAACGAACACCACTTTTTCATTCCCTCTTACCCCATTTACACTGTAGCCAAAAATGTTTGAGCTCACTACTGCTATGAAATGAAAAGACAACATGTAATGTCACTTTTACTTATCCAGATGTAGAAAAATATCGAAAAACACATTTCGTTCCAACGTAATGCTTACCAGTGGCATATTATTCTGAAACACGAAGAGCCAAGCAAACACTGTTAGCAAGGGTTGAAAGCGGGAACAGACAATTTCACCCTCACACTGAATGTACACAATGGTGCACAACAGTGCAAAGAGGATACTATACTCTGGTACACCCAACTCAAGAATGGCAACCGATCCTGCAGTGTATCACTCCACCAAAGCGATGGGCCAGGATGTCAACATGCATATGCGTTTTAAAAGGAGACCGCTTAATGTGAGACATTGTCTGCCTTTCTCATGTAGTCTGTCATCGCTGCAGTAGTTAATAAGCGAATTAAAGCTGAGAAATCACGGAAACGACTCGTGTCCTGTTGAAAATACTAGCAGCAACGCACTCTCTTCACCACGTGGCGGAAACGCTGGTCGCGGTGATGAGGCGCAGGGGCAACTTCTGTTGTTCTTGCAATGTACTCGAGTATATTAAGCCTTATTGTGAATCCTAGTTAGTTGGATTCACAAGCCTGCCATGCCATGCAATCTGACAGAATAAGTAAAGGAGTACATAAGCAAACAGTCCACACACCAATGAAGGTGGTTTCATCTGACAGCTTGCCAGTCTTGCAATTTCACCGCTTTAAACGAAAAACGGATTTGAAAATTTGCAGCAGTATTTTACGTTCCTTGAAGCCTGTACTATATTGCTTTATCTTCAGATTTTACATATGTGGCCACAATTCTGCACAAGGTGTCATAGTGGCACTGATCCTGGCCAGATGCTGAAGTGGGAGCAATTCACTTGCTACCGGCATTCCTTGCAGCTTGCCTTCGTATACAATCATTTTCAGAAAGCCTTTAAAGTAAAAAAATTATACTGAGAAAGGAAACGTTTCACGCAAATAACGAATGAACGAGACAAATTATGGTACCATATGTCCCATCATATGCGATGTGTACGCCATGTGAAATTTCCCGAGGGTCTGAGTACTCAAAATTCTATCAGTTAAAGTCACCTGACCTAGGTTTTTCAGTTTCCCACTGCTCAAAAAGAAAAAAAAACGCCGTCCACCAGAACTGGCTTTGCGTCCGCGGTAACAGGAACACATTTCGCACGAAAAACAAAAGAGTTCAAGCAGAATCACCGAGACTTAGCAGGCAAGTTAGTCCCTGTAGAACTGCCAGTACCCAAATCTAAGCTATGTTGAATTTCGGAAGCCCACAAATAGTGTTTGCTTTGAATCGATAACCTCCGCCAAGTTGCCTACGTGTAGTTTGAGAAAAATCATTTTTCCTCCAAATAAGCTGCATACCGAAATTCACAGCGACAACTCAACGTTGGGAAGCCCAGTACGAGAGGCGCGATTTCTACTTAAAGCGTTTAACGCTTTGCAAAAAAAAAAAAAAAAATATTTGACCCCATTCCATACCACATTCACGGCGTTTAGTCGCTACTCCATCGCAGCGGCCACCTCTAAGCTAGGAAACAGCGAGCCCCACAGCGCCGGGTTCAGTGCCGTGCCACAAACAAGAGAAATGTCTGCCTCGCGATGAGGAAGAATGAATGAACCAGCCAGCGAACGCGCACCGGCAAATCGACAGGGCTGAAAAACTTTCCGTCAAAGGAGAAGGTTCTGGAAAGTTACAAGTAATACTTGAAAGAGACGGGAATCGAAACAGGCGACGAGGCAGCACTGCCACTACGAACGGTGTGGCCCATATCGGCCACAGTACGGCGAAACGCTGGCAGTCAAAAGGAAATGGTCACGCTTTGACGCAGCGCCATGAACTGGCGTTACGCAAGACGCGACACCCCGGCACCAGCACACCACTTAAAGTATGTAAAAGCGAACAAATTCTACGTTGCCGCGAGGCAAACCTTGAACAAACCAAGAAAAGAGAGGTAGCGGCGAACGTACGCAAACAGCTTCCACATGGCGCTCTCACCCAAGTTGGACATGCGACACGTTCGCGGGTCATGCGTCCGAGTACGGCAATATTTACGGCTCAGTCAAAATTTCTCTAGTGGCGACAGGAAAATAAAGCCACAGATGTATTATTGACGCGTCTAGGGCACGCGCTAGGAAACATTTGAGCCCTCACACGGCTAAGTCAACGCTGAAGTCAACGAAAGAGTGTCCGAACAGCTAGGGCGGCTAAGCCTACCGGCGAAGCTAAGACCGAAAAGCCGAAAATCAGAAAGAATTGACAAGACGCCGTCTGCGCCGAACGCAGGGTCTAGGGGTTAAAAACGCGGACTTCCGCTTTCCAACATGATCTCACAGCACGACATGCTAAAACAACAATCAGAAAATGAGGTTGACATACCTCGGAATATTTGTCTTCAGCCGCCATGTTCAGAAAATTTTCAGTATTCCGTGGCTCCGCCTGGTGTAAGAGCACGCGACACGCGACTGGCACGCGGTGACGTGCGCTCGTGGCTGGACGCGGCCACCACGCGGCGTGCGCCCAGCTTCGTCTTTTTCTTTTCACTGTACTCGCTTGATGCCTTGTTGATTTTCAACACACTATCTATTTAATAACCTCACTCATAAAGAAACCGTTCATATTTGCTGGGTTGACTGCACGAATTCGGGGAATCCTTTGAAGTTTAGCGGTTGTAGCGCTCTCACACGGAGCTGTACGGTAACAAAAGGTTTTGAACAGTATAGAGGAAAGAAAGCTGTTATTTTCTTCATATTAAGTTTCTCAGTAAAAGGCTGTGCGTTCCTTAGTAATTTATAATAAACTTTATCTCCGAAGGGAATATGCATCTATGGGAATATGTACGTTACTTCACCCGCTTCCCCATGAAACATGACTTTTGGCTATGGTGGCGGCATCTTGCGGCGTCCCTCAGTAACTGTCAATTTTTGTTTGCTTTTTCGTTTTCTGCTACAGAGAACTTCTGCCTTCTGCCGCTACCGGCTGCGCGCAGCGCAGCAGGCGCGGGTACAATGAACTTGCGCAGGCCCTGGAACAGAGGTGTAGAGGTGTAGACGGTGCAGATCCCATCGTTTGAGGAAGAGGAGGTTACTCGGCTCCTCATCAGGAGTGGCTGTATTCGGCCTCAAGCATTGGAGCGGTTAGGGTGCCTGGATGTTCCTCCTCGCCGCCCCTCCGTGGGGCGGGCGAGGAGGAACATCCAGGCACCCTAGGAGCGGTAGGCGTAGGGCGGCACCTAGGAGGGCACCTAAAGGCTAGAGCCACTAAATAAGCTCTAGTGGCGCCAAGGGCACCTATTCAGCCCTCCCCGAGTCCCTTGTATGTGCCAGGGCCAGGGCCAGAGCAGGATTCTTTGCGAGTAATTTGTTTCGGTGCCGATCACCTGCGCGCCGTCGAAGTCAGTCCTGTGGTCAGCTTTTTCGCAGTGTTGGGCCAATGCACTGTGCTGAATGTCAAACTTGCGGGCGTCGTTTTTGTGCTGTCGGAGCCGTCCCGGGAAATTCCGGCGATTGTGCACAAGGAATTTGTAAACGACCCCTTGGGCTTTTTCCTTTGGCGGGCGCCCTTCGGTCGGGGCGTCCCCCAACCCAAGCGTTGACACCGCGGCTTGTGGGTGAAGAGAATGCCTTCCGAAGAATGCGGGATGTCTCACTCGCCCCTTTAACGCAGGGAAGGGAAATAGGGTGGGTCTTCTTACGGAGGCAGGGGAAGGGTTGTCGACCACAGGATTGACTTTGACGGCGCGCAAGTGATTGGCACCGAAACAAATTACAAAGAATCATCCTCGAGTCCTGGCACATACAAACCCCGTTTACATTGACCCGACGAGGGCGCGTTGAGTCGAAGTAAACAGGTTTTTTGGACTTGCCGCGACGAGCAGATTACCGTATTTGCGCGGTTCTAACGCGCGGGTAAGTTCGCGCAGGAAAATTCGAAAAAAAACTGACGACTGTATTGCGCAGATGAAAAAGACATGGCACCGCGTACCTGGAAGATTTTATTTGGCGCGTGCAGCTAGAAGCCAAAAACGATTGTGCTTCATAAGATTGTTCATCCAGCTGCTGCTGGAAATAAAGTTATAGCGGGAAATATTGAAGCTGTTTGCGATTTCAAGTGCCTTGATCATTATAATTCTAGGCGTGACGGGCTAATTGCACCAGCACAAAAAAACATGCAACAGCTGACCAAGGTATGCGGCATGCCATTGACGAATTAGTGCGCCGAAATTCACTCACGTGGTGTTGACGGATTGTTTTTATCGGATTGAATTGGATTTTGGGGGGCTTCGTGTTCGTTCCGTATGGCAATGCTGCTGGCTGCTTTAAAGCCTATTTTGGTTTTGAGCCCGATTGTAACGTGCACACAAATATTAAGGCTACCTTTTAGCAAAAAAAGGTGCACGTTAGAATCGTGAAAATACGGTAGCCCCTTTTCCGAGAACCCCTCCGCTCCCCTCACCTCAATTATTTGGGTGGGATTCATGTAAACGCGGGAGGGGTTGAGGTAGCTGAACCCGCCAGTCAAGTAGACCCTTTCTTGTCGAGTACGTGTATACGGGGCTACAAGGGACTCCTCCAACGTGCAAGGACAAAAACGAGTAAAAGAAAAAAAACCCATCTTATATAATTTCAATAAAGCTTCGTGTCATGTCGGGCTAGTTGGTATTGAGACATGAGGAAATGTAGAACACTGAAGTTTACAGGACGACCACAGAATAAGGGACGAACGACAAATGAAACAGTTGATGCGGTTGATACAGCGATGCAACCGTTTCGTCCGTCCCTTTATATGTACATGGCTTGCATTGACATCAGCTTAGCTGCGAAAGGACACTTGTCTGATGCTCTCATCTGGGGCAGCGCTGAAAAAGCTGGAAGTTGGTCACAAGAAAGGGTTGTGATGATGTAAAGTGCAAGCCATGTATTCTGTGGTGGTTCTGTAAACTTCAGCGCTCTACGTTTCCTCATGTCTTGTATAACTGCTGCTTGTGGTCGAACTCAGTCACCCCTGATGAAGGAGCCGAGTAGGCTCAGAGCAGTTGGGACCACTTTTAATAAACGCCCTTGGTTGGTGTCTAAAATTTGCCTCTTCGTCAAGTTTACCCCAACCAGACAAAGTACTACCGATGATATCCATTCAAATCCCATCGTTTGTACGAAACACTGTGCAGTGACAAGTTTGTGTAGTTCTCTAAACCAAAAATAAGGCGTCTCAACGCAGCAGCTACATCAAATTCCGTCCCCTGTCCCCCTACTGAAGCCCCCCCCCCCCTGACTTTCTGCGTTCTCTGGAAATTTTGGGTGACCGCAAGCTTCATACTGATGCAACGCTGAGATGAAAACAAATGTTGCAATCAAGGGCCTTATTCGAGGCGTTCCCAATGTTTCGGAGCCTATACTTGTCTTCTTCATCAAGGCTAGGTTTGAACAAGAGCGGGTTTTTTTTTTTTTTTTTGCCATGGCTGACTGGAAGCTGTGGGCGTAAATGGGGGAAGACCCTCTTCCCGGAGTCATTTGTATGTGCCGTGACCCAAGGAGAGGCAGACAGACGAAGAACTTATTTTTTGGTCCTGAGGAACGACGTTGCCAAGGAGGTTTTGAGGCAATTTGTTTCGCCGTCAATTGCCTACATGCATCCAAACTATATCTTATTTTTTGTAACTATTTTGTCTACTAATACCTTGGTCGTAACTCAACTAAGCTTGCCTTAGGATTTTTTTCCCCATGCTGTTCTCTGCAAATATGCATTCCCAGCTGGAGCATGCCTGATGAATTTAGGGCCCAAACCATTCTTTGCTATTTCACACAATTGCAGGTGTACAAAATGTTGCTTTTGTGTAGCTTTCGCCAGTGATTTCCAACAGGCCACTTAATGTCAAAACCATTTTAAACCTTTAATTGCTATTTATAGCAACAGTATTCTATAATTTTTCATAAAACACTTCGCTGTAACCTCACTCAAGGTTTTTTTACCCAGCCAGCTTGGTTAATATATCTTGGCATGAACACCTACAAAATAAATGCCTTATTGCAATACATTCCCATGCCAGTCTTCCAGCAAATCTGCAGTGACAGAAGCCACACGTTTTCAGCTTTCCTGCAAGTGTAGTGCACGAAGGCATCCCTTGCTTATTCGGCCTTTTTTGCCGTGCTGCGCATCGTGCAGAAAAGCCTACTATAAGCTTTGGCATTTTGTTTGGAAAGGGAACTTCACACCACACTGTAGAGAAAGTAGAGCTACACTGACTTTTTGCATAGCCATGGAAGTTTGGCAGAATCGCTGTTCATTGACAAACACCGCGTTAAATTTTCTGGCGTAAGGTGCGAAGCTGGGCTAGTTGGTTAATATTTGACGAAAAAAAAAAAAAAAACAGTGCAAATGAACGGGACCAAGTACAATGATAAGTACAATGAAGTGCACCATGATGAACACAGTGTCCATGTGTTGACAGGTTTTTTTGTAGTTTCTTTTGAGTGTTTTTTCATGAAGATTTGCCAGGGTGCCTAAACATAGCCCATTTTTGTGTAGCAAAAATTTCAACAGCAAGGCACTTATCAATGCTCACATGCTACCCATTGATACCAAAGTATGTATGTTCAGTAGTCATTTTATTGTTGAAGCCATCCATGATACACACTCCTTCCAGCTGTACTGCAACTTTCCCAAACACCAACAAAGACATTCACATCCACACGTAACCTTGGCTCCTGCACAAGGTATTAAAATGTACTCTTGGAAGCGGGCAATGTCAAGATCTACAAGAACCATTCCCTTGTAGTTTAAACAATTTTTAGACGTGTTGGCTTAAAAAATAGTTTAAATGCCCGTTTTGTAAAAAAACCCTGTGAAAAAACATCACCCGTGAATGTGCTTTCTAGCAGCTGGCCTCTGCTGATACTTGCACAGTTGCAAACGAAATGCGAGACTTTTATGCCCCTCAGATTCACTTCAATTTTCAAAAACAGTTTACACAGCGCACAGTTAAAAAGCAATAGAACATGAAATATCCCCTCGCAATTGGAAACTTCGCTGTCTGAGCCTTTGGGTGGTGAACAGGAAGACACCTAAGCACTCTTTACCAGTGCTCGGGATTGACTGCAAGCCTTCAAGAGAAGCTCATCATCACTGGCCAATCTCACTGGGTGGGCACGAAAGTATTGTGGTTTGTTATGTTGAGTTCCAAGCCAAACACAAGAGTAAAGAAGGAACGAGCCAATCAAAATACATACTCAAAGCAGATGCAGGAGGAAGTTTTGTTGCCCAACCGGGTTAGAGGAGGGAAAAAGTACTATAAGTACACGGATATAAAAGCCATGTGGTAATTGTGAACAAAATCCGAAGACACTCGCAGACGATCGTGAGGGTGATGGGCTATCCTATCTATCCTTTGCCACTTCTTTACATGCATTTGAGCAGATAAAAACCTCTCATTAACCTTGCTAGCTGGCAGTTCTCCACGTACCCTCAGTGGAAAATTTCGAGAGACAAAACGTAGATGTTTCCTGTGCATTCAATAATGGCTGCCAACAGATCGCTTAAAATTTGCAGCCCATTTTAAGTCGTACTATTATATCATGAAAACTTTCCACGCGGAAATAATATGGTATTCGAAACAAATTAAAAAAAGTGAACAATAACTGAAGCCTCACTTGTTTGCATTATGCACACCAAAATTCACAGCACTATTTAGCAGAAGTCTCAAACTTGGCCCAAATGGCGGTCTTATCGGCTGCCCTTCTCCCAAACTTGCACAGTCGGAGCTTGGGCCTTTTTGCACGGGAAGCCAGCCAGTCAGCAGATAGTTTCTGCAGTATCTTGAGTAGATGTCATCCATAGACAGACTCCACCCATTCACCAGGCCACCCACGAAAGTGAAGCTGCTCCCTGCATGGCTGCTGCAGCACAGTGTGCACGGATAGTTTCCACGGAGTACTAGTCAGGATTACACTTTTCAGCGAAAGTGGCACTGCCCTGATGGAAGAATTGCAGAAACTACATGCGCGGACGGATTGCGTTCGACGATGCCCTGCGCTGACGATACTTGATTCCTGCACATGCTGACACTGCTTCGCTTGAGTTGTCATGTCATCAAAGCCAGCCACCTCATTAGCCACGACGCGACATGCTGGAAAATACTGATCCACACGTTTTCTCACTGAGCCACCAGAATCAAACCACAAGGCTTGGTATGCAAGTAGTAAGGCACAAGTACAGACAAATGCAGGAGTGTAAAGCCGATAGCACGCGAACTGTTAGACAATATGAAGCTTACAAATTTAACGGCAACAAAAACGTTCTAGAAGCATGGAAAAAGCGGGGCGAAGCAGCCGCTGTGCAAGGTGATAAGGACGCAACGATGTATCAAGCTTGCGGCTCGAACCACAGCCGGAATCCCACGTCGCACACTAACATTAGTTACACAGGCTATGGTTGGGCACACATGCTGTTAACGGTGTGCCAGCCATCCTCGTTTGCACTAAACACAGAAGCGGCATTAAATGATGTAAATAGGATGTACAGTGCGGTACACTGTTAAAGGGAACCAGTGAGAAGTGGCCGCCGCACTCCGAGAAGCGCCATCGCCTAGTGGTGGAGAAAACCGGAGGCAGCCGGCACATGTGCACTGATAGCACGGCAGGGGAGCAGCCGCACGTCATCTGCTACTGTGGGCCGCCGTGCTGCCCAGTCTCAGTGATGGAGGTGGCATTTTACTTCTCGGAGCAGCTGTTGGAGCAGGCAAAATTCCAGTTTGGAGCAGCCATAAGCCACTTTGGAGCAGATGCCAAAATACACTTCAATACAGTTATAAGGGTGGATATAACTCACAAAAAACGTAAAGTTTCCAATATTTATTACGCACCATACTGCATGTAAAAACCAACGATCAAATGCAGTCGGTACATCATTTCAAAAATCTGAACAAGATCTCTGTTGCCTTCAACTTTCGGATAAAAATACTTAGGTACATCACTAAACTGTTCTAGTTTTAAAACGTACATTTCCACTTTCAGCCAAAAACTAAAACAGGGTAAACACAATTAGAGCAAAAGCCACAAAACCACAGTCATCCTTACGTCACGTTTTAAAAAAAATTGAACATTTTAACTTCCGGGTTTGTCTGTATATGTAGTTCGGCCACACCACAACAATGTTGGAGTTAAAACGATGCAGCATGTAATAGAAAATGATTGCAGAAAAAACGTCTTGAAAAATATAAAGCCGAATAATACTAACTCTACAATGTTAACAACACTAGTACACGCCACAAAGAACCGTTCACATGTTCTTTGTGACGAACATGGCAATGCCCCAGGGCGGCCATAAAGCCATAAAAAAAAGCCATGGACGATCACAGATAAAGAAGGCCATGTCTACAGATGCGCAGACACATCGCAGCAAACTCAGTTTACAAGCGGGTTTGACTTTAGTTTCGGTTTTGCACCAGAGAGTTAGAAGTGCTACCACACGCTTTCGAAATGCCCTTTCGGCGCATGTTTGGAGCAAAAATCCCTTCAAATGACCATTTGGAGCAGAAGTTTCGTCTTGGAGCAGTTTGGAGCAATTGGAGCAGCACTTCCATCACTGCCCAGTCGGCAAGAGCTGGGAAAATTTCCCACCCACTCTACAGCTGCATTAAAAGGAGAGCTATACAGTTTGTTCTCGCTGGGGAATAAGCGCACTTTCTTAAGTCTCCTTTACTACTTTAAGCTTGGTACACAATAAGTTACCGTCTATTTTTTTCCCGCTACAGATCATGCATCGCATTTTATGCAATGCCTTTTTTTGTCGCATCTTTGGCAGGAAACACAGGCTACAAGTGACAGTGCGCTTATTTTCCAGCATGAATCAAAAGTGTATTATACAAAACTATCCCGGCACGGAACAAGAACTTCTAGAAGAGCTAAGGATACCGTGGACACGACCAGACGGGGACTCGTCTTTGCCCCATGCTCCTTACACAGGCCCCCCAAACGCCGACCTCGATGCGCCCTTCACCCTTCCAGAAATTGAGGCAGTAGTGCGGAACCTCACCCGCAATACCACACCGGGTAAAGACCGCATCCAGAACAAATACTTGCGCAATCTCGATACAGCCGCCCTTGAAGCTTTATTAGAGTATATCAACAAACAATGGAATGCGGGTACTCTACCACAACTCTGGCGGCACGCGGATATTACTCTTATCCCAAAGCCTAAAAAACCATTGACTCCAGGAAACCTTCGCCCCATTTCACTGACATAGTGTGCTGGGAAACTGTACAAACATTTAGTGCATACCCGCTTGGTAGCACACATCGAGGATAATGATCTCTTCCCAATGACCATGTTTGGCTTTCGACCCCATCTGTCCACGCAAGATATTTTAATCCAATTGAAGTCGGACATTACTGATCGCCTCACATCATCCCACAAGCGCTGCATACTCACTCTGGACATCAAGGGTGCATTCGACAACGTTTCACATTCGGCAATACTTGCAGGACTCGCATCTCTCGGATGTGGACAGCGCATGTATGACTATGTCAAGGCCTTCTTAACGGACCGTACTGCGACAATTGGTATTGGATATCTTCGATCGTCCGCTTTCACGATTCAAGCGAAAGGTACTCCCCAAGGGTCAGTCATCTCGCCACTGTTATTTAACATCACCATGAAGGACCTCCCACCGAAATTGCAGTCAATTCCCCACATTAAACACGCACTATATGCGGATGACCCTACCGTCTGGACACCTACTGGCTCCATTGGAGAGCAGCAAGACGCCTTGCAGCAAGCGATTACTGCTACCTTTCACTACCTCCAGACATGAGGCCTCCAGTGCGCACCCAAAAAATCGGCTTTGCTAACGCTCCACTCCCAGCCTTATCACAAATCTGCTCGAGGTATACCTGAACCTCAACTGGCCATTGCAGGGCAGCCAGTCCCCAACGTCCCGCAACTGCGGGTGTTGGGTCTCACAATACCCAAAAACGGCTCTGGAATGCACACAATTTCCCCTCTGCATAAAACCCTGTCACAACTGATGCATCTTCTGCAACGCATCTCCCACTGCCGCCAAGGCCTTAAAGAGCACGATACCCTACAGATAGTGCAAGCTTTGCTTATTAGCCGCATTACCTACGGGACCCCGTACCTCGCTCTGAAAACAACAGAAAAGGCTCGGCTCAACACAATGATTCGCCAAGCGTACAAAACTGCGCTTGGCCTACCCACTGCTACTGCGACCCACAAACTAATCGCCTTGGGAGTTCACAACACGTGGGAAGAGCTGCAAGAAGCCCATCATTCGGCTCAACTACGGCGCCTGCAATTGACTCCCACTGGTCGACAGGTCCTTACAGCATTAGGACTCCGTCCGATACCCCCGAGGGAACAAAAACAACGCATTCCTCTAGCCCTGCGAGATGGCATCCGGGTGGCCCCAATTCCTCGCAATATGCACGCCAACTACCACCTTGGCCGCCGGGCTGCCAATGCTCGAGCCCTGACTGCGCGATACGGCGAAGACCCCAGCGCCCTATATACAGATGCTACCCCCTACCCTGGGCGCGCCGGCCACGTAGCCTGCGTAGTTACTCATACTGGCCAATGCGTCACTGCCGCCACTACTACCACAAGCTCAATCGATGTCGCCGAAGAAATAGCCATTGCCCTGGCCGCCATTTCCCGCCCTGACCAAGTAACCATCCTCACCGATTCGCAGACAGCCTGCCGAAATTACCAAATTGGCCGAATTTCTTCATCAGCACTTCACATCCTCAAAAACTGCTCAACGACCCCTGACATCCGCATCGTCTGGGCTCCTGGACACGCCGCCATCCCCGGCAATGAAGCGGCACACGCCGCGGCTCGCGATATAATACACCGAGCCATTGCCGACGGTGGCCAATGTTTACCCCCTCACGATCAACTCCACCCACTCAGTGGCTACACGGAGATTCTCGCGCATTACCGGCAAACTCACCGTCGTCTCCCACCACCACACTGGCGCCTCTCCAGAGAGGACGCTACAACTTGGCGGCGGCTCCAAACGAATACCTATCCACATTCCACCCGCCTCCACCTCATCTTCCCCACCCAACAACAACCTTCCCTCTGCGCTTACTGTCCCCAGCCTGGCACCCTCTACCACATCATATGGGAGTGCCAACGAACTCCAGACTTGTCCCCCCTTTCCAACCCAACCGTAGAGCAGTGGAGGGCTTCCCTGGCCAGCCCGGACCCGGATATCCAGCTTAAGTTGGTGACCGGAGCACGGACGGCCAGCCGAAGTCAAGGCATCCCGGACTAGGGACGCCTTCCACGTGGCAACGCCCACACATCAGCCTCTGCTGGAGAAATAAAATTTTTTTCTCTCTCTCTCTCTATTACTCCATCCTTCGAGTGCGAAGTACCCAGTTTTCCCAAGCGGAGCGGCATGGTGGTGTGACGCTCCCCGAAAGGGAGGTGGTGTCACGCTACCAACTAGGTGGGTCCACGCAGAGTTGAGGGGAAATGAGACAACGCAGGCTTAAATATACCATTTAATTAACAATAATTAGTGCTGGTGCCGGTGCGCTCACCCGTTGAGAGGCTGGGACTCGGTAGAGGTGGGTCAGGTGGGCGGCTGGCGCCGGGTCGTGGAGCCGGGAACTCTTTCACATGCGGCGTTGCGGTGTGCACGTGCTCGTCTGGGCCGTTGAGTGGGTACCGGAACTCTTGTGCCGGGCAGCGCAGGAGGTCCGTACTCCGCTGGACCGTGGACGCAGTCCCGAGATGAGGCCGTTGGCTGGCTGGTCAACAAAGTTCGGGAGATTCAGAAGCCGGAGGTCCCCTCGTCGCAATCTCGACCCGGGTTGGGGAGGGAGCGTGCGATCGGATGACTCCTACGGGCGGCTTCCTCGTTCGGCCTGGCCGGATGGTGCCCAGTTGAGAGAGAGTCCTAGTGCCTCGTTCGCTCGCCTTCTTATACCCTCCTTGGGTTGCTACAGGGAGGGCAAGGACGAGCTCGTTGGGGAATACTGGGAACCGGCCGGTCATTGCCCCGCGTGCGGGCGCGCCACCCTGCAAGCCTTCCGGGCGCTTCAAGGTCAACATTTCTGAATACGCGGCGGGGGGGGGGTGCATGTTCCGCGCGCGCGTGGTCTTTCCTTGTGGCAGCACGTGTTTGTCCGCGCACGTTGTCTCGCCACGTGGGAGCACGTGTTGTCCGCGGCAGCCAGTGGCGACGTCCGACCGTCACAGTGGTGTGGTGGACGACTGGTGGAGTTTTGGCTCTCGCATCGTGCGGTCGGTGCGCATGTGCTGGCCGTTTCCAATTCTCGCTACTTCTCGGCAATGGCGCTAAGCGGAGCGCTGCGGCCACGCGTTCGCCGGTTCCCTTCAACTGTGGGCCGCACTGTACATTTAGTGACGTCACAGGAAGTCGCATGATTAGTTTAGCTTCACATCACTTCCACGGGGCAGGAGCCACCGCACGAAGGATCTGTATCTGAAGCGGGGCACAAGCCTCCCATGCACTATGGGATTCGAATTTTCAAATAGTGAAACACCGGACCTAATGCTCCAGACTACTTGGCCATAGGCCAGCATCGTCACGGGTGGGAATATATGTCAGGGATGGAAATAAAGTATATATTGTATAGCCTGTTTACAACTATTTTTTGAATAACTCGTGCAGTAAGCATCCCAAAATTTTTACAAATACCTTATCTCTAGCGACTACATTCCTTAGGCAGAAAAGTGATCGTAAATGTGTGGTCATGCTGCTTGCCGCTGTGCTAGTTCACCCGGCGCAAGTGCTTCCCACACCTTGCTTTTACGCTTGTACAATAAAAGTTTCAGTTGATTTTAATTCCTTAATACCTATATTAGCCCTTTCAGGGTCAATGACATACATGTACCAACACCTTCAAAATGGTCAACGACGTATATGTACATCACAACTTGTATGTTTAAAAAGCGCGCCTTTTTCGATCATTTCTCTTGCTTGGCATGTGCTGCCACACTGCGAAAATATGTGAAATTTATTGCGCCAATGCCTCTTCATTTATGCTTTACTACAGCGGTGCGCCGGCTAACACTTTCGCATATATATATGGCCATGTGGGGATGCGCAGCGGCTAGTTTTGGTTTCGTCCTCTGCGCACTTCCCACTTCTTGCGCCCGCAGAACTGATGCCCTTCTTCCGCTTCCCCTATTGCGCCCACGAAACTTCTTTCGAATTTTTCTTGTGTTACTCCTGAATAAACCACGTGTATTTAACACAAACGATTTTTTTTTGTCTTTATGGTCATCCTAAAAAACTCACGACAATTTTTTTCTTGGAATAGTTTCATCCAAAGAATTTATATCAATAAAAAAATTGACCCCAGGGGGGTTGCATTTGGCAAGAAAATCTGACCCTGAAAGGGTTGACTTGCCCAACTCTTCTTCCGGAAGCATTTAATTGGCCTTCGATTTTTCTACTACCGTACCAGTCAGCGAAGCGTCGCATGTGCGCTCATTTGGAGTGACTTGGACTTATAGCTTGATAATCTACAAACTAACAAACTACAGGCACATTCTTCCAGGCACTAACTTGTCGTGGCTTAGTTTCAACTGAGCGAACGAAATGAGATGACCTGCCAGTGGCTGGCCAACTGAACACCGGGCCATAGCCTCCTATATAACCTACTGTGCCTGCTCTATCGCCCCGAAACCCATTGCAGCAGCCCGTTCCCTGTGGGGGCGCCAAGTTCCCAGGTTTTTCGATGGCCATGCCGATGCAAACTACTGTTTCAGGCGGAGGTGAACTGAAACGCACCTCGGCGTCGTCTGCTACACGAAGGCGTCTTCGAGCTACAAAAGTCCGCAAAACGGCGAGCTTGAACTTCATGAGCCAGTATTAAAGACCAAAGCTTTATGGGTGGCGTCGCAAACCTACTAAACAGCGTTCAGTGTACTGTTTCCGCCTGCACGTTCGCCCTTTTGGGTTCGCTACGGCAGTTTCCCAACAAAATGTAAGCATGACCTAATGGTTGTCACTGCGATAAGAGCCAGTTAACTTTTCTCCCACTGATAAGTGAAAAGTTGATAAGTGAAAAATAATGATTCTAGATTCGATGTTTAGTGATAATTGAGTCATACTAATTAAATTTTGTTTCAAGAAGCCCAAACAGTTGAGCTCCCTTTTTTTACTTACGAGTCCATTAAGTATTGTTCTGCGGCTAATACCTTTTGGGTCCCCGAAAAGGTACGCGCCCACCCTCCTCCATCCCTTTCCTATTTCTCCGTCGCTGCTGCTCCAGGAAATGTTGCCATCGCGCATGTAGTAGATATATTGACGACGCGGTAATCGGCAATGCCTGGCTCTGCTGCGCAAATAATGACGACTTCAAGCTATAGCTCAAGGCGATGCTCAGTATTTGAGAGCCCCTATATACGCTTAGGATAAACATTCAGCGTGCACTTAGCTTGTTTCTCTCGCTACTTCTCCCCGGTACATTCATTCTTACCTCACCAATCACATACCGAATAACCGATCAATTCCCAGTGGGTCACAAACCCACTAGTAAACTCACCCGTAGCATTTCTGGCCGAATCGAGGGAAATGCAGAAAAAAAATTTTTGCATTAAATTATTTACGAACGAACAAGATAGCCCGAAAAATATCATCTCTTTTATAATTACACTACAGTATTAAGTTCTAGCGTCACCCTAGCTAGATGGCTTTATTTGTGGCCTCGTGAATTTCAGAGCCAGAAACCCCTTTATAGAACACGTATTTTTTGTTTGCAAAGGGTCTTGACAACTTATTTTTAAACCACTCATTGTTGCCAAGTGCGTAGACAAATGTTTACTGTGCCCTCGCCAACACAGGACAACCTGGGATTAGGGCGCCACCAGAGAGAACGGCGGAATTTCTGGCACTGAGCAGGCACAAGCCGTTATGAAGGAGGCTATGACCGGGCAGACAGATTCTGTTGGAGTGTCGGCGAGCCGTGCAGTAGTGCAGTCAAGCCAAGCCATCTTGTTTGAGCGTCATACGAAACGTTGTAGGAAATCGGCAAGAAGGATGCGAAGAGGAGGACAGCACATTTGAATTTATTTTTATACTGTATGAAGTCATGTAAATGCACAGAGAGTGGTCGAAACACGGCCTAGAGACTTCAGACTACAATTTGCGCTAGTACAGTACAAGTCAGAATATAGGTCGAGCTGGAATATAAGTCGACCCCCTTACCTTGCGGTCGAGGAATGGGAAAAAAATTAAGCCAATGACTAGCATGTAGATCGAGGGGTGACTTTTTCGCAAACTTTTCAGTGAAAAATCTCAACCTATATTCCGACATATACGGTAATCCCACAATGTTTACAAATCACTGTAGTGTCCCTTAACCCTGTCACTGCCACTCCCTAGATAACTTGGGCGGTCACGCACGCACACCCCCTACTACTCCCAAAACAACTCAGACAAAAAAAAAAGTATTGCAGGCGTGCGACACCATCTATGGAGAGTTCACACAAACGCATAGAACTCTTAGATGAAATTTTAGACAACGGAGCCCGTGTTCCCCCCATTAGCGTCACGTCATCGCAACAGTGCTGCCATGGCGGACAACTGTGTCAAACACGTCCGCGCTTTGACGGATGAAGGAATCCAGGAACTTTTGATGAATTAAGACTCCGAAGAAAATCCCAGAAAGAAGGGGAAATGCGACAAATAGAGTTTCTGCAAGAAAAAAGAATGCAAGCCTGAAGAGCATGCTTTCGACCCACCTTCTCCAGGAATATTCAGGAATAAAAATGTTTCCATGTTGTGAAGAACGTCTTAATAATTTACTAGCGCGAAATTTCGATGAAAGTAACATGCAAAAAAAAAAAACAGGAAAAAAACCCAGCAGCGAGTGTGAAGCCGCCACGAAAAAAAAAAAGGAAAAAAAAAACCCCTTCGCAGTGAAGGGGTTAAGTAGTATGAAGACACGCGAGAGGCATGCATGCGCTATGCATAAAAGCCACTAGAAGTTTAATTGCACTATTGGGCAGGCACATTAAAAAGACCACAAGGATATTGTGGAGTTCTAAAATATATATAAAAACTGCATACTGCAGCACGTGCGGTTTACTAGGCAGAAACTGTGTCAGGTGTTCCTTGGTCCGAGGTGCTTCTTGATTTGGGGCTGCTGCACCTCCTTTGGCTTGCCAGCCCGGCAGCGGACATTTTCCTTGTCAATCTACAAGAGAGGGTAAAAATAATAATAAACAAGCCTTAAAAAAGCGAACATTTGGTGATAGGTCCCATTACAACCCAGATTTGTTCTTGTTCACGCATTGGTGAAAGTCTTAAATACCACGTCTTTTCATCCATGAAGTCAATTTTTCATGCAGGTATTTCAGCACCGATAGCCGGCACTGCAAACTAGGGCAATGCTAAGAACATAGCATTTAAAGGGACACTGAAGTGAATTTGTCAAGCTCCCGTTTTTGCTTGCACTGCGTAGACTGGCTCAAATTAGCACACTTTTCATTGTTTATCCGGTTGACAAGTCTAATTATTTTACAAAGCGCGAAAGAAGAAAAATTACCATGCGCGGTTTGCGGCGGCCGCACCAACTAAAGGCTGTGACGACGGGAGGAGACGCACCGTGATGGGTTAGCATTCAAACAAGTTTCGGTTTCGGTTCTGTAAAACAACATGCTTGACATCCGACGGCATCGTTGGATGGGCATTCTCAATATCTCAGGAATCGTCGTACCGCGCTTCTGCCATGTCGGCTGTAAAATGCACAAGATAAGCCTCCCAGGACGGCTTGGAATCGTAGCAATCACTAGACGAGGCCTACGCAGTGGATGAACGCCCTCCGCGTCCCCGCAGACGCTCAAATGCCATGCGCTTTTCCCCCATATTTGGAGCTGGCCTGAACACACACTCGCACAGTCTCTCAAATTGACCAACTCTCTCAAACGAACGCATATATCTACAAATCTACATAAGCAAATATGTTTGGTAGAAAGTGTTCGACATTACCTTATAAATGTGCTCAATACATGGAAACAACCATTTTCTTCTATAGTTTCTGGGGAGATGTATGACAATCGCCAGCGGTCCAGGAGTTTTGAACGGTTACGACTATATAAACTTTGTTTTTCGAAGCCTCTGTTTGGGTACGTTACGCCGCCACACCGTGGGGCTCTGCTTGGGTCAGTTATGTTGCTACCCGGCGCGATTGCAGGGGTGGCTAAACAGTGTGACAGCAAACGAGCTACGACGACAAGGCAAGACCCTAAAGTGCTCTGCACTTTAAAAAAATCAGGGGGGGGACAGAGACAAAAATGCTCACATCACCTGCCAAGCAGCAGAGAGGGGATGGGGAATGCGGCAAAAACTAAACGAAAACGCACCTGAGAGAAGCGAGACACATCAGCGGTCACCCTTTTTTCGACCATTGTCTGGATCCGGGAGAGGTCGTGGAGAGACACCTCCGGCTGGAAAACAAAGATGGCATGCATAGCATAGCTTGCACCACTGCCAAACCCAGCTGTGTTCTTTGCGACAAAGAGGCTGGGCAATTTCTGCCCAGCTGGTTGCTTCCCAATAAAACTAGCAGCAGTGTACGCTTTGGTACTTGACAAATCCACCGAAGCTGGGTACAAAGCTCACAATTACCGGTCATCATTGTGCTTCTGCTCCACAACAGATAAAACATTTCTGCTATTGGACAGGCTTTGTCCCACACCTTCGCTAGTGCGCAAGGGTCATTTGTACACTCGCAGCTGGATGCATAGCCAACCACACTTCACAGCACTGCCGACAGCACACTTAAGTGCCTAGCCTGCTTGTCAATGTTGGCGCTTATTTTTAAGGCATCGTCTCACATGATGTGTCGCAAAATGTGCCCTCCAAGTTGGCGAAAGGATTTGAGTACACTATGTGGGCACGCAGTTCCTTCATTTGTGTTTGGAAATGATGTGTGCGCCTGCAACCATTGCACTAAAATTCCAAACAGTAGGCAACAATTGCCACTGACGGCAGAACCCTTTGTGTTACATCTACATTTGCTACATTTCAGAGATTGGAAGGTGTAGCCCCGCTGATTGATGGGCACATTACTGCAGTTACACAGACTGCACTCGAGAAAAGAATGGGACCACAGGAATGCAGGGGTTCGATTTTGGGGGGGTGTCGGTGGGATGTTTGGGGGGTGTATGAATTCCTAGGCAGGGTGCTTGTGGTTGTGGAATCGTTTTGGGGGAGTGTCGAAGTTCTACTGGGGGGTGTTAAGGGGGGGGTGTTAGGGGGGTGTGTATAAATCCCTGCAGGAATGCAATCAACGTGCCAAGCACAGCGTTGGCTTGAACTGCTTTGCTAAACAAATGATAGACTGCATTTCAAGCTGCAAAGTGAGCACCAATGGCAGGTTCCCTGAACAAAGAGGAACATTTGGTTTTCCTTTGTGTGCCCGGTTCAACAAACCCAGCCAGGTGAATGAAAAATGGAATGGATAACTTTATTAGGAGGAGGCCAATAGGCCCTGTTGTGGGACACGGAAAAAACGGTATGGGAACATGGTTCATATGAATCTTTCCACTGCGCTGTGAATGTTCACTTAGCACATTATGTCTGGTTACGCCCAAAGAGGTACCATACGCACAGTTGATGTAGTGGCAACGACACCAATACGATAATTATCCAGGTATCCAAAAGGAGCCATTTAGGAGCCACAAAGGGAGTGTCTGGGGGTCATCTTGAGAGAGGGTGAATGATCCTCCATCATACTACTTTATAGAGACCTGTTTTTATACCGAATTCTGTAATTTGTAGTAACATTTGGGGGTTTGACATGTTGGACGTGTTCTTCTGAAGTTGTTGGGCATACTTGCGTTGTAAGGAACTGGTGGCGGTCAGTTGAGTAAGCTGAACATGCCCAAATGAGGCGGAAAAGGTTCGGTGTATTGTTGCTGCCGCAGTAGGGGCACCGAGCAATGAGAAAAGGAGGTGCTCACTTTGGCCAAGAAATTGATAGCCGACTTGGCGGCATCTTCCTGCATAACAGCCACATCAGCGACAAGGTGTTGCGACGATTTCAGCAGCTCCTCAGCATTGCTGAAAAGGATGGGGAAGGCACGGCAAATGACAGATGTTATGTTACCAAGGTGTCAAAAAGAACGAGGAAGTAGCTCATCCCCACAAGGCAAAACGACAAACTACCCAGGTGGGTTCATAGCACTTGAATATAATCTCGACACATGCACGCAAGACCTGCCGCGTTCTTGCATTTGCGAGACGACATCACATGAAAATGAAAACCATTCACAGAATTTGTCATTTGGGAACTCCACGACAGCATGTAACCATATAATTGTTAGGCACAGCAGTAACGCTCAATGCAAACAGCGATCAATAAAAATGGACTAAGCCCACTAAGACCACTTGGACAAGACCAATGCAATGGATTGTTGAAATGATGTTTGATAAAAGCCCGTCTGGCCGGGAAGGAGCAAGACAAGAGAATAAATATGCTGACCAAAAATACTTTGCTATATTAAAATATGTTATGGATCCCACATTGAAGCCTTGTTTGCAATCAAGGCTCACATGAAGCTGAAATTTATTTTACCTCGGGAAAATATTTTGGTCAGCATTTGTTCTCTAATGTCACTATAAGTTGTGCAATCATTTGACATGGGCGCAGCAAACATGCTATACCCACAAAGTTAGAGAGCTCTGCACTAAAACCATTAACTTAAAGTACTTAATTCATTCAGTGTCCACAAACATTGTGCAAAAGTCTTTCATAAGTCAAGACGTACAAGTCAACTGTTGACTATTACTGCGCTCTACAAAGCATCATGAAGAGAAAGCTGCATCTTGAAGGAAACCATTTTTGGCCTTTGTAATCAAACAAGACGACATAAGACACTTCACTATAACTGCAATGAGATGAGGCGTGCAATTTGTACAAGAGCAATTTTACACAGCTACATGTTATAATGCAATTACAAAGGCCAGTGCAATGTAAAATAACAAACACACATTGAAGCTGTTTGCCCTGCAAAAACTTTAACATGACAATGCCCATACTTTCGTGTGTACAACTCAAGCCAATAATTGATAAATCTGATGAGTACAGTTGTGGTGCGGGTAAAACACAAATTTTGCTCAGAAATGCAGCTTCATCACAATGCAGGAAGCACTAAAGACTAAAAGTGCAAATGACATGTTTAATAGTGCAGGCAGTATGTAGGGATTTTTTTTTTCTCAAGGAGAAACATGGTGGTGTGGTTATATGTGCAAATTGCAGTAGTAACAGTTGTGCAAGCTTTGTAACAGTTGTGCAGCCTTTGAATAGCTACATTTGTCCAAGGTTGAAAGGTTTAGTGATGTTAATTGCCTTGGGTGCTCGAGCTTCGGTCTTGGAAGCATGCCAAATTAGCGGGGCATAGAAAATTTAGAATCACAAACTGAATGTTGCCAGTCCAGCGCATGCGTACCCACCCCTGCATATAACCCACACCCACATTGTCAGTCCACAAATATCTGCACGTATTGCCCGCACATTTTTACACAGGAAAGGCTGGGCCAAAGCTACTAAGCAATAAGACACATTTGTTGACACAAAAACTTACCTATATTTTGCATAATGAATAAATTTTCTGCACGGGCTAAGCCACAATAACTCATGGTCACTGCTCTCACTAGAGCTATCACTTGGGCCGCGGTCATCACTGTCGTACACAATATAATTTTCAGATCCGTCCATGCTGTTTGTAACGCAGCATTTCTTAAAGCTCTTGCAAACCATCTTGCCTGGAATCTTCTTTTACACCTTGACCACGGTGTAAGATATATTAGGTGAGGACGCATCTTACAAAACAAACGTTTACTCGTCGTTCTAATAAAGTCGCCAAACAGACGCCGCTGAGACAGTTGACTGCAGCGCCCTCCAGCGGCAAAGAAAAGCTTCCCAAGCACCAGCCACTTGGAGGTGTTCAGATCTTTTCGCCTCCTTGAAGGGTCTTCTCAGCAGCTTTCATAAGCGGTTGTCTGATGTCTGCTTGCCGCAGCTTGGCTGGTTCCGCCAGCCGATGGAGCAGACTATAATTTAGAGAAAGTGTGCGAAAGCATTTGCGCCCACTGCAGTGTTTTAACCTGTTCTGGACAGGTTTTGAGTCGGCAACAATAGAAAAATGGTATAAAACATTAAACTGAAGTGAATGTGTGCCGCGGTAGCCGTTGAGCACTCACAAAAGTGAGATATGCCTGCGCAACGAAAAAACGGGGTGGTGATGCTTTGTAGAGGATATACTGCGATGCCAGTATGTGCAGCTGGCAAGAAACCGTGACATTGTGCAAATTAAACAAATGAATGCGCGATCTGCAGCAAACCCCAGCAGAAAATGATGCTACTTGCAGTCGGCATTTCTCTGAGAGTGCGCATGTGAGAAACGTTGCCTTTTGGAGGTGGGAGGGGAACTACTACTCAACGTTGAAGAGGTGCGCTCTCTCAGACGATGCAGCACCGTCGATTTTACAGTTGGCTACAGGACCCCAGCTACACAGTACAAGCAGCGGCAAAAAGGAAGTGCCACTGCGGGAACAACGCAAGGAAGGTAGCTGAATTTCTGGAATGGATTAAACTAGCGGCGAGTGCGCTGGTGTTTCTTCATCGTAAATGCCGTTTTACAACTCGGGTAAGTTAACGCACGAAGTAGCGGAGACAAAGTGATGTCAAAGTCACTGGCGGTTACCAATGTTTATAGGAGCTTTGGTGCGGGTATAAATAAACTTAGGACGCCCGCACTCTTGCAGCTGTTTTAACAATGCAGTGAAATTGTGCGTTAAGCTCGCGTTATGTGAGCGCGAGTGAGCTCCCACAAACAACGTTGCTTTACACACATGCTGCTGGTGTCTGCGAACAACCTTGCTTCGGACAGTCGTTGGTGAAGCAATGTGAAGACTAGGACGCAGCAAAGCTAAGTGAGGAGTTCCGCCACCAGATCTCCTTTCAATCAAACGGCCACTGTGTCCACACCTAAAAGGATATCTTGCACCGTGACCTTGACGATCCACTAACAAAACTGCGCAACATCAGGCCTACGGACACGGCCTGTCGGCGTTAAGCCACAGAAACCTTCAGTCATGCATTTAGTGTAAAGACGCTTGACTTATCCTTGGAATGGTCTATTTATTGAAACATCAAGAGGCGTGGCTGCCTACCATTCCTGTATGAAATACACATGAACTGCATACACATGCAAAATACAGTTGTTATACAGCAAGAGGTGAAAGTGAGAAACTGCATTAAATTAAAAAGACCAATGTGGCGGCCAAAGCTACTGCCTCATTTCAAACAGAATCCAAATGCTACCCATCATCATCGTCATAGTATGAAGCAGTGTTTTCATGGTGTTTGAGTATTGGCACTCCACTTTACTCTGCTTGCCCTTTGCACTTTTCCTTTGCAGAACACTAGCTGACTTGAGCAATATTTTTTCTCAGGTTGTGATACTGTTGAGCTCTTTGTGAAAAATGAGCACTATCAGTGAGATAAGAGTGGCTTAGTCGCTATTGCTGCTCTACGGGTCGCACGGCAGAACGCGCATAGCCGTGAAGCTGCACCGAAGCAAGAAGGTCTCATGTATTCCACACCTCTATTTTACCATTATAATTCTCGCATTTTGGGTACAGCTTATACGCCCCAAAATACGGTATATAAAAGATAATCTTGGTGAGAGTACCTCGTCAAGGCAGAAGCTTGGGCAGAGCATGCTTCTGTGCTCGCTGCTCTGATGCCATTGATCTGTGGACAGAACACAACAGGCACTTGAGCAATAAGATAGAAAAGAAACCTGTGAAGGAAAAATTGGCCATTGCAAGCCGGCACTACTAATGCACTTGTCAGTCTGTTTATGGACTAATGCAATTCTACAGACAGCTTAAAGACTAAACTCAGTAAACAATGATGCCACAAACTGCAGCCTTTCATGGTTGGAAGTCCAGCACCCAATGCAAAACACACAACTGCACATCAAGCACTCAGTGCGACCACTGTCAAAGGGGCACGTTGCGCTCGCCCAAAACCACGCAACATGAAAAGTGACAGAGCTGACCCAGCTGATGGACACAGAGCAGTCAGACTGGGATTTGTGGAAGGGTCAATAAGACCTCATCAACAAACTGTCCCATCAAAAGGCAGGAAAATGCTTGTAGAAACTTTGTTCTCTTTTTATCTATCGTTAAGAAAACTCAGTAATACGTACACACGCCCCATTTCAAGGTTGAATTTCTGTGAAATGCATAACCTATTTTGTACACAGCGTTGAAGTAGGAAATTTGTTAAAAGGTAAATTTATTTTGCAATTTAATAGCAGAAAAGGCATGTGCAATATGAATGTATTTCTTGCTCTTATAAAAGTGGATATTGCCTGCGAGAACATAAATGTATTACTAAACCGCCTGTGCACAAATGAAAATATCTACGACTGCTTATTCAAGCGTTATTAAAACATTGTTGTGAAAGTTCGGTATCGATCTCATTTTCTACAGGCACCACCTTTTCTAAAAGATTTAGCTCCCCACATGAAGACATTTGAATAATCAATTCATTTGTTGTGCTCAGTCAGAATATAAAATATACACAATATCACTGTTTGTATGGAAACTCTGCCTTAGGAGAGCTTGTTTTTCTGTTGCTTGATGCAATCACAAAATAGCCAGACGATTGGTAGCATATTTACTGTAAGGATGTGCGAACAGTTTCTGAAAAAGGCCCACCTGTCTACTTCGGCAGTGCTCGCACACAGGTAAAAGCGTGCGCTGTCGAATTGGTGAAGCACGTAGAGGAAGCCACTTTTAATGAATGTGCTTTTCATTTTAGAGGGAAGATGTCTATTGAAACAAGGGTAAAGGCAATAAGGTTAAGGAGTCGTATGTGTGCCTTCCTCTCGTCTTAACTTGTGCAGTTTACCCTTCTTTCTGCATGTATAGTTCAAATTCAATGGTCTCTCCACGTACTCTCCGAGAAAGTAGATGCCAAGGCGATGTTTATAAACACTGTGGAGATTCTCTGACTAAACACGGCATGTTTTCTTTGTAGAGAATTGTAAAAAGTGTTTAATCTCAAGAAGGCAAGGCGGGAGGGGGGCCCACTTGTATTTTTGACCTGGGCCCTCAGCACTTAATTTGGCCCTGACAACAGTTCAAATCTTGGGTATTCAATAATTCCTTAACTGCAGGAGCAGGTATTAGGTTTCAAGAGATGTTTTGCAGTATGGAGCTTGTCCAACATTTCTCAGTGTCAAAGGCGAGCACATGAAATACCTAGTCTTGCCAAAAGTGACCAACGGCTCTGGAGGAAGGTTTGCCACCATGCACGGGGAACAACATGGTTAGATTCGTCGATGTCGGTGGCTTTTAGAGAAAAACAAGAAGCTCACCACGAGTATTCCTAGAACACAGCTGCGATCGTACCTGCACTCGTGCCTCCCTCTGTGTGGTCTGTGATGACGTGAAGAACTCCGCAAAAGCTACCATGTGCTGTAGGAGGGCAGAAAGCTTCTGAAATGCAAGAGAAGGAAAGAGGGACAAGGTACCTCTGGCTAAATAATAGAAACCACACTGAGAGGCAGTGTGTCTTATCACACTCGAAAGCACTAGCACCGCAGCGAGTGCCACCTTGATGTGGACACAACTATGACAATAGTGATGTCTCGAATGCACGACAGTTGACCCTTGCATGGGGCAGGTGCTTGCTAAAGAGACACTGGCATAGTCTTGCAATCTGGTAGTGGCAGTTAAGTTCACAGCAGCGTACGTTGGTTTTAAAACAGTATGCAACTGCAGAGAGCCCAGGCTACTATACAACCAGTGTGACCTTCGGCTTTACACCCCTCCCCCCCCCCCCCCCCCCCCCCCCCACTGTGTGTGTGTGTGTGTGTGTGTGTGTGTGTGTGGGGGGGGGGGGGGGGGGAGATTGCACACCACAGCGGACAAGCATGCAAGCAAAGTGGAGACCAGCATTTTCCCTGATGAATTTCTTTAGATAAGAATGCAGCAGAACAGAATAAGAATAAGTAAGAATAAGCCCAATGGCGTAAACAGGTGGGAGAGACTTGTTTTTAGGGCTTAGAACCGTCTTTACACATCCCACTCACAGCTTCATTTTCCAAGTGGTTGCACTGCTTCTCTTTCTTTTCTGATAAAAGACATGTTTGGATAATGTGGTATCTGTCTCTCTGAAGAACAAATTCGAAGTGCTCTGCAGAAGCATGCGAGGAGAGACTACTGCAAGGGCAATGTCAAAGTGGCCCACCTCGGACTCCTGCCTGCTCCGAGACTCCTGTGCAGCCAGTAGCCCCTGCAGCTCCCTGTCTCTAGCCTGCAGACTCTGGCGCAGCTGGGCATTCTCCTCCAGCAGGGAGGCCGTCAGCCGAGTCTGCTGGTCGTGGTGTCTGCCCACTGCCGCAGAGACCAGGCGGTACTGCAGGGCAGTGCGGTGGACCATGCAATGCAGTTGCTTACAAGCCAAAGCTCTGCCCACCTGTCATAGCTTGGAACAGTCATTCTTTTAAGCTATAGGAGAACTGGCCTCGCACAGCCACCTCCCTGTTGAAGCAAATATGGGGGAATTCACAGAGTTGGGTGGGAGCCTACCTGTGTGCACGACCAATACGAAGTTTAGTAACACCCCTCAAATTTGACGAAACCTCATTTTTTTTGTGAGAGTATGTGCCTCAACAGCCAGGAGAAAAAAAAAAAATAATAACTGCGACATTTAGCATAATTCAGCATTTAGCATAATATTAGGAAATTTGAGGCAAGTATTAAAGGCTAGCTCAACTGATGAAAAATCAAGGATGTTAATTATGCGCAGACATAGTATGCTTCCCCCAAGGCCACTCTCAAATATGTCAACATTCAACGGCATTGTACGCACCTGACAACGTTTATTAAAAAAGGGGGGAAGAGGGGGCGGGATTGGATCTAACCTCACCTTTTCTAAATGTCTGGTGCAGTTAAAAACAAACACCTCGTACATGCCTGCCTGTGCACACGAAGCAGTTCCCCTGCTGCCTCCCCGTCCTTCCCACCTCACTGGCCCAGTGGCGAGGAGAGGTACGCACCTGGCCCCTCCCCTGAATCCCAGCCCATCTCACGACTAAAAGAAACTTCGAAACTACAAGGTGGGACAAAAGTGTGACGGGCAGCCTGAGACAATTTCCCCCCTCCCCACGAGCCAAATGATTACGAGTAGGGTTGTTCGGTTTAAGGTAAAACCTGTTTCAGGAGAATCTGGTTCGACCCGATTTTTCCCCGCATGGGCAGTAGCGACCTGCACAACTGTGGGCTGACGGTATGCCGTTTGCAACCAGTACTCGCTGGAAGCAAGTCCCACAAACACAGCTGTCGAACTCGAGTATTGGCACGACTCTGCCGCTCGCTACCCTAGGCTGCCCAGTGCTGGACAGGCGTTGTGCCTAGCTAACGGAAGCTGTGATATCGAAAGAACTTCCTCTCAGCTGAGATACTGATCCGCCAGGTCTCAAATGGAGACCGACATGTTGCGCATGCAGAGATAATGTGTGCAAACAAGGATGTGTAAAAAAAATCGGACCAGCTTTTTGTGAATGAAATATTTCATTTCTTAGAAATTGTCAAAGCTGTTTACTGTCATCGTTACTGATTAATTTCTAAAGAAACACCAAATTTCTGAGAGTATTTGCTAGAAAACATAATGTCCCCCCCCCCCCTCTCAATTACCAGCTTAAAACAAACACAAATTTTAATGTGTTAGAGTGAAGAAGCTCGTGATACCTTCTGATAAAACAAACCGAGTATTGCATAGTACATCTGTAGATTGAACCTGAAAAAAAACTAGAATTTCAGAATAATTTTACAAAAAAAAAAAAAAAAGATCTTTCTAATTAACATTTTGAAAAATAACACCCCATTTTTACATCCCAATTTTAGAAAAATATAAAACCCAGGAACGAACAACCCGAGTTACGAGGTTTAATCATACCGAAGCTACACAGGCGATGAGGTGCGCTGCAGTGGAGGGCTCTGGATTAGTTATGGCCACCTGGAGATCTTACAACTCTTTCGTGACTGCGGGGAAATTGACTGATTTTTAGGGTCCCAAGAAAACATTTTTTTTCTGCTAAAGAAATTGGTGAGGCACTAATCACAGGAACACAAAATGCAGATTATTTAACAGCCTTTCATATAACAGTTTTTTTTAAATATTTTCATATATCATACTTGCAAAAAAAAAATATCGAAATCAAAATTTGTCAAGTTGTTGAAAAAAATCATGAAAAAGGAGTTGTGTATAACCAACGGTAGTTGAAAAAAATGAGAATATACATTTTGTAGGGAAACATTTCAAAAACACACCCTATAGAAAATGTCGACTTGCGCAGAACAGTTTGTCAGATAGAAAAAAAATGTTAGCACGCGCAGTGCTCGCGTCATGCGGTGAAGCCCAACCTCCATTTCAAAATGTGCAATTTCAGGTGGTTCCCTGGAAGAAATCTGGCGGCTTGACATTATCAGAGGCACCAATTTGCCCCCACGTAACATAAAAACATCTTGTCAATGACTAACTTTGCATTTACAGCCAGCACAATATTTGGGACAAGCATGCGAAGCGAAAAAACCTGCATGAAGTTGAAAACGCAACTCCGTGGTTGATGCTTGTTGACGTTCACGGTCAGTTATCGCTCAAAACGTAAATTTGCACTTTATTATAATCTTGCGAGTCGCAATCGCAGCCTTGCTTGCAGGAATGAGGTGCGAGGCGCTAGCCAGCACAACGAAAAAGAAGTAATGTTATTTTCACAAGGATCCCCTACTCCGGAGCTCCCGGGATAGCTGACAGGGCCTTCTCTGCGCGTTCAATGAGCGTCCTTTGCACTTCCACGCTAGAGTCTGCCAGCCTCCTTTTCCATGAAGGGGGGGCAGGATTGGGTATGGGGGGAAGGTTAGGGTTCTGTGTACATGTCCAGAGAGTGATAGAAGCTAGGGTAGTCCCCGCAGTTAGGACACTTGGGGGTACCCGGTAATCGTTGGAATCGGTGTGTTAAGTGTACAGTAGGTAGCGCGTTCGTCTGAATTTGCCTTAGTACAGCAGATTCCCGATGAGCGAGTGTTTTCTGTGGTGTTGGGCGCTTTTGTCGGCTTCGACGAGCTGTCCGTAGCAGATTTCTGGTGTCAACTGGTTGTTGAGGTCGTGGTTGTGTCCTACATTCCTTTGAATGTTGAACGAGCCTCCTCCATTGCAACGTCACCTAAAATTTTTGGAATGAAACAGCACAAAAACTTATCGGAGACTCCGTCCGAATAGACAGCAACACTAGACCCCCGGAGATACCCTCGTATGGAAACGAAACTGGCAGGCAAACAGCTAGCAGTGTGTAAGGGCAGTTTGAAGCGCTGTCCTCCTCGGAACAGATAGCTGGCGACTGGGTGTGATCTTTTGACTTGCATCTGAAGTTCTTATTGCAGAAATCGGGTTAGGATTGGGTGAAATCAGGAGCACATGCTTTGTTCGATGATCAGTCGCGGACACTCAAGGTGCCATGGCAGGTAGCCTTGAAGTTGGGTAACTGCGTAGTAGCACTAAATATGAATTTCGCGATGCAGAAACGAAACCGAAACGGTTGTAAACTGTTCACGAATGGTCCTGGGGTAAGCAGAACTACCACACAACTTAGTACAATGTGCGCAAAGGCAAAAAAACTGCCTAAGATCATAAAGTAGCTTTGCAACAGGCATTGCTTGACATTTTCAGCCGATTTCTGGGATTACTACAGTCAGAGTGCTAACCTGACGATTGAAAATCGTTTGCTTTTTCACCATTCATGCCCTAATAACAAAAAAACGCTGATGCAGAGTAATTACGAGTGGCACGCATTCTTCTTTGGCAGCAGTGACACGCAATGACCATGCCCCTTTTTCACATCCAGGTGATTCAAACGCGTGTCAAAAATCACGTTTTTGTTACAAAAATGAAAACGAAACTGATTTTGAAAGGCCATTTTCTGATCCAACTCCAAACAGCTTTACTTGTTCGAGCAACGCCTGGAACGCTATGAAAAGGTGCTGCCAAAGTATCGTTCAAATTGAACGATTTGGATCGGCGCAGTCATGAGAGAGTTAATGAAATCTCGAACACCAGAGCTTTTTCGCTTTTCGCCTCCATCAGCAAAGTGCGGGGTCCTTGGGCTCAGCAGCACAACGTCTTAGCCACCGAGCCACCGCAGTGGGTCCCCACTCCAAGAGCAATTCTACCGACGTGGAGCAACATACCCCAGGACTTGACCCTGCAACCGTGAGGATGCTACAATGTACACACATTTTAGGTTGGAGCCAGGCATGATATACAATATATAGAAAAAAAGAATGTGACAGGCCTTTACAACTCTGAACAATGTGGCTACACAATGTTAGAAGCATCGCAAAAAAACTTTCTGCACAAGGAATGGTGTCTGATGGGTAAACAGTGAATGGAGCGAAATGCTTACTGGGAGCACAATTTCTTCACAAATGACAGCAAAGTTTGACCTCCCCCCTTACATGTTAGTACAGTGGGTAGCATGCTGAGTGGGACCATGATGAAGCCCCTGCTCACCATGTACACATCAACCCCACTCCTCAAAATGTGAGGAACTCCGCTAGGAACCGGATCCCGCACGTGCTAATCACCAAGGATGAAGGCACACACGCACACACACTCCACATCCTTGTCCCATTTCACCTGCTGCACTGCCAGCATGACCCCATCCCACCCAGCCCAGAAGAGGGTGTGGGAACTGACCGTGCTGGCGGCCTTGCCCACCACTGCTTGGGGTTGGGCCTCACTCTCGGCCAGACGGGAGCACACCGGCTGCATGCACGCTGACACCAGGGACCGGCACAGCTTCTCCAGGAACGCAGTGTTGCTGGCCTGGGAGGACATTGGAAGCAGAGTCAAGCACCTTGAAGCTTGCCAAATGTAGAAAGCTCTGCAGAGAGGGCTGTGAAAGATACGCACTAGGTCGGCACCCGACTGGGTGGCCTGCTGTGCTTGCGACACCTGTACTATCGACAGCAGCGACGACAGGACGTCCGCACTGATTGCGGCACTATCGTGCGCAAGCCGCCTCGACTCCGACGTGAACGCACACATGGCAGCCTGGTGCTGCCTGATGATGTCGCGCAGCTGGTCTGTAATGGGGGAAGGGAAAGAAGCGGAGAGAACTCTGTGGCACTGAGAAACGACCAAGGGAGCATCACAAGTCTACCGAGGTCACAAATTTATGCGCGAGTAGCGGAAAGACTCAGAAAAAAAAAAATACTGTTGAAGCAAAATGAGAAAAGTTTTGTACAAGAACTACTCAACCACTGGACCAGCGAGAAATGAAAGTGAGGTTATTCAGCCATTCAGAAATCACAAGAGTTGCCATGCCCCAATTGCAAACTATTTTTCTGTGATAAGGGATAGAAAAATAGTCAAATATAATGAAACTACCAGTAAAGGAACCACTAGTGGAAGTAATCATCTTGTGCTCATGATTTCTGACCACAATACCCTGGGATGTACGCGTCCCATTTGCACAATTTTTGTTGCAAACCTTATGGATTGGATAGTGCAATATGACCACAAAGATGCTACTTTATACCTTAAGATACCCAGCATAAGATACCTTTATGCTAGTACGTAAAAAACTTTTGTGCAGTTCATTTTGTAAACACAAGTATTTCCAAACCTGGTTTTTAACATGGTTACAGCTCTTTCAGTACAGAACACGAAGTTGCCGCTAGAGTACATGCACTAGCTGCACTCCCTCGTCTTTTGAGTGCTTAACCCATGAAGTATTGCAGTATGTAATGGGTAGAATATACGCCTCGAGAACTGCCTGTAGGGGCGCCACTGAAATTCCCCTAGCGGCCCGTTTAGAAAGCAACCACGGGGCAGTCCGGCCCTATCTACTGTCGCCGGTGCTTTTAGGGCCCGTTCAAGACTGAGTTTTACCGTATGCATGCATTTGAAATACATACTAATGTGGAGCAGTCGTTGTGTTCGCAAGTGCGGCGTATTTAAGAGTAAGCATTTCTGGTGTGATATATTCTGTCTGTATGAGCACCAGATGTGCGTGCAGGTGCCGGCTTGCGACGCTGGTCTGCGACGGTGCTGATTTTAATTCCACTGCCCTTAAATTTACTAACGGTGTCCCCGTACGTAGTGTTTCCTCAGATGGTCATGCTACAGCTATGCACATGATGTAAATCGGTTTTGCGCACTTGCACAATCTAGCGGAGCACTCGTACCTGACAGCCCGCCAGTTACGCTTGCCAATATCATACCTTGGATATTGATCACTACCCTGGACAAGCAATGTTGCACAAATTTCACGAACATTCCATGAAAGAAGTATGGTGGACAATACAAAATTATACTCAGGGATCAGCACCCGATAAAGAATTTAATGTTGGGTCGTCTCGTCCTGAAGTGAGCGCTTGTAAACATTCATCATATACCTGCCGCGAGCAGCGCGGCATAAAGTAAGCAGGGTCCGCGACAAAATGCACCTTCGAAACATCCCCGTATGACACAGGGAGCCTGCAGAAAGTACCACAAAGTAAAATAAGATGGCCTTATCTAATGCCACACTCTTCCAACGACACTTTTTATCATTTGTGAACTGCCTGCCTGTACTTCAAAAAATGTGTCCGGCGAGTGAAGATCCGTTCATTGAAGTTGAAAAACAAAAGGAAAGTGAACGCACAGTTTGTGTGTGTGTTTGATTACTGAAACGTTCATTCCTTGATTTTGTTCTGCAGTTGGACACAACGATAATTAAAACATTCCCCCTACCCCTTATGTCCTGCCAAATAGCAGTGCATGTCACATCTAGTAGGGTCTAGCGAGTCCTACCCGGCTAAGTCTAGACGAACGTCTTCAGCATTTCCGAAGCCGCACTGCCCTTTTTTTCTTTTCTTTTTTTCATTCCCATATGAGCTATTCCGTTTAGCCGACTTGCAGACCATTTATTATTCCGTGGTTTCATTAACTTTCCTTGGCTCTTGCTATAAGGCGCGAAAGTATGCATACCTAACAACGCAGAGCCTTGCACTATGCTTAACATTGTCGCATGGCTTATTTTTCTACGCCATATATATTCGACACGCTGCAAGATGAAACCAACCTCTCACTGTGCCAGTGTCACGTTTAAATGAGGAGACAATAGAATTCACTTGTACCAGCCATTCTTGGAGGTGACAGTGGGGTTATGTTCCTGCCGTCGCTGACGCCCGTACGAGCGGTCAGGAAGCACGCAGAAGTTGATTGATTGATTGATTGTAGAGTTTAACGCGCCGACGCAACGCTGGCAATGAGGCGCGCCGTAGTGGAGGGCTCCGGATTAATTTTGACCACCTGGGGATCTTTAACTTGCGCCGAAATCTCGTACACACGGGCGTTTTTGCTTTTCGCCTCCATCAGAAAAGCGGCCGCCGCGGCCGGGAATCGAACCCGCGACCTCGTGCTCAGCAGCGCAACGCCTTAGCCACTGAGCCACCGCGGCGGGTACACGCAGAAGTTTGTTCCTGGATAGCTTTTGTCGGCATTCGAGCACTCTACCAAGCCGCAGCTGTTTACTGAAGTGCCCTAAACATATATTTTTCTTACAAACGTGACCATAACAAGTTCAGGGCACGGAAAGGCAAAAAGAAGCAAAAGAGAAGCCAAACATCGCATGAGCCTCTATCAGCCACCCAACACTCACCCATAGACGCCGCAGAAAAGCGGCGCCAGGCAGTGCAGCCATCGCAAAGCTTGAGCAGTATGAGAAAGGTGGCCACAAAGAAATGACACCTCAGGCTGCATAACTTAACTTGAGCCACATATGCAAAAATTAACAGGGAGTTTGTGGTTAAAATGGTAAAACAAACTGTAAACTCAAGTGCTTTGGTTAAGAAATTGAAATGTTATTAAGACAGTACCACCCACTTAAAGATAATTCCATATGACTAAATTTGGCATTATAAAAATTTTAGAAAAGAGGTCTCATTTCTAAGCATAAACATGAAGCTTGGAAACAAAAAGAAAATTTCGCTGACCATACGAGCTTCCGATGCCTTCGAGGGTCTCCTGCTGGGTGGAGAGCTTTTCAGTGCAGGACCCTCCCACCTGGCCAAAGACTGTGTTGATGCAGGATACAAACTGCGACTGCCGCTCCCTGTTGGTCTGGGCAATGGTTGACGTGCGCTGAAGCTTCTGCTGCAGCAGTTCAATGTCACTCGTGCTTTCAGCGATGGTCACCAGCTGCGATAGCAATGAACGGGTGCAGTTGTGGCGATCACTGTGCACAAGCTGCGTCTACGTCGTGTCCATTACATGACGAATGCTTCTCCTAGCTAATTGTACATCAATTAAACGGCCCCAAGAAAAGCTGAATCTGCCGCTAGCCATACAACTGTGATTGAAGCAGTGCAGCACCCTTAAAGGGACACTGAAGTGATTCGTAAACATTGCGGGATTAGGAGCGCAAATTGTAGTCCGGAGTCCCTAGGCCCTGTTTCGACCACTCCGAGCGTGTTTACGCGAATTTATTTAGTAGAAAAACCAATTCGAAAATGCTGTCCTCCTCTCTGCACCCTCGCCCATTTTCTGTGGCATTTTCGTGTGACGTCAGGAGGAGAGGAGCTGGTAATTGGCTGCGCTACTGCACCGCTCGCCAACCTTCCAACAGAGTCAGTCGGCACAACATTTCGTCCGCCGGCCGCCGACGGGTCGGCGCAATTAAGTTTGCTCACTTGAAACGAAGCCAGGACATGTTTGTGAATGAACGAATGTGCCTTTCTTTACTTTGTTAGTTTGTACACTGTATCTAGCTCCAAGTCAAGGTCGCTTCACACAAGCGCTGCACAAGCGTACATGCGACGCTTCGCTGACTGGTACGCCAGTAGGAAAATATAAGGCCTCTTGAAGGCGGGAGAAGAGTCAGCGAAGTCAATATAGGTACTAAGGAAATAAAATCAACTGATACCTTTACCGTACAGCGCAAAAATAGGGTGCAGGAAGCACTTTTTTTGCGCTAGGCGAACAACCACAGCGGTCAGCAGCACGACTACGCATCTGCGAACGCTTTTCCGTCTAAGAAATGCAATTGCTAGACGCGAGATTGTGGAAGTTTGGGGGACACTTACTGCACGAGTGCAGTACAACAAATAGTCACCTAAGCTGCTTGAAATGCTAAAACTAAAAAGTGTAAACTGGTTATACATTATATACCTTATATTTCCAAGGTCAGCAGAGCTTGCTCCTGTGGCCGAGTGGGCTGGAGCGCTAGGAATGTTATTGAAAGTGTTTTGCAAGTCACGAGTTCGAATCTCCGAGGGTAAATTTTTTTCTTTTTTTATAAGTTGACTTTTTCGTTTTCGGCCGATGTTTTCATTTCTGAGTTCACCTTTTTTTTTGGCCGCAACGTTCGCTGCTCCACGAACTAGTTCACAGAACGCGCGCAGGCTGACACTGACACGCTAGCGAGTTCTCGTTGGCGTGCTGTTGCCATAAGCACCGACGGCTTGTGGGCAGTGGGCACAGGCCAGAATCAACAGACCCTTGGCCTGGTGCGAACACACTTTTTACGATACAGGCATGAGTGAGGCAAGCTCCAAATATGGGGGAAAAGCGCATGGCATTTGAGCGTCTGCAGGGACGCGGAGGGCGTTCATCCACTGCGTAGGCCTCGGCTAGCAATTGCTACAATTCCAAGCCGTCCTGGGAGGCTTATCTTGTGCATTTTACAGCCGACATCATGGCAGAGGCGCGGTATGACGATTAGTGAGATATCGAGAATGGCCATCCAACGATGCCGTCGGATGTCAAGCATGTTGTTTTACAGAACCGAAACCGAAACTTGTTTGAATGCTAACCTTGGACATCGTCCAATCATGGTGCGTCTCCTCCAGTCGTCACAGCCTTTAGTTGGTGCGGCCGCCGCAAACCGCGCATGGTAGTTCTTTCGCGCTTTGTAAAATAATTACAGACTTGTCAACTGGATAAACGATGAAAAGTGTGCTAATTTGAGCCAGTCTACGCAGTGCAAGCAAAAACGGGAGCTTGACAAATTCACTTCAGTGTCCCTTTAAGTGTGATTGATTGATTGATTGATTGCGGGGTTTAACGCGCCGACGCAACGCAGGCGATATGAGGCGCGCCATAGTGGAGGGCTCCGGATTAATTTTGACCACCTGGGGGTCTTTATCGTGCGCCGAAATCTCGTACACACGGGCGTTTTTGCTTTTCGCCTCCATCAGAAAAGCGGCCGCCGCGGCCGAGAATCGAACCCGCGACCTTGTGCTCAGCAGCGCAACGCCTTAGCCACTGAGCCACCGCGGCGGGTTCCCTTTAAGTGTGCATCATGGCTAAGGTGCCTGTGCGCTTGCTAGGCACGACATGTACTGCCACACTGGTCGCCTAGTGCCTTTTGTTGGACGAGGCGGCTGCATTACCTGCTGAGTAGCAACTGCAAGCGCCGCTTCGGTCTCACTGTGGGCTTGGACCAGGGTGGCCTGCTCTTGCTTTTCAGCGGCAGTCTTGGACAGCACCTGCAACCAAGCAGCGAGGCGAGCTCAACAGAGGCTGCTGCTGCGACAAGGTAGCCAATGATTGTCAACTGCCTCCATGCACGACACCAATAGGGGATCAAGCACACACACCAGCCAGTGTGAGAAGCTCGTCAGGGAAAGACTTTAAAAGGACGACGCAGAGACGTTTGCCGACACGCTACTCTGCAGGGAAAGGAGGAGAGGGAAAAAGGTACTAGGTGTAGTTAAGAAATGTAGCAGGAGAGAGAGAGAGAGAGAGAGAGAGAGAGAGAGAGAGAGAGAGAGAGAGAGAGAATAATAAAAATAAAATAAAAATAAAAAGCTCGTCAGTGATGTTAAAGGGACACTAAAGGCACCTAGCAAGTTGGCCTCAGACAAAAGTTCAACGGCCCCGTAGCCCTCTCAGTGTTATACAGCAGCGAAAGATGCTTTAATTGCAGGGAAATCGGCAATTGAGAAACTCATTTCATTTCTCACACCATTTTACCTAAACAGAGGCCAGAAGTGAGCGAGACAGCGGTATGATTTAGCAGGAAAACAAAAACCTAGCAAGCAATCATCGCAGCCGCAGGAGCCACTAGTCGCATTCTCGGTGCATACGAAAAAACAAGCTCGCCCGACACGTCCGCAGGTTGCCGCTCTGCATGCACCAACTTTGGTGTTGCATGGGACGTGCAATGGTGGATAAACAATGTGAATGTGCTGCGCGGCCTTTTACTTCACCTACAAAATGTCTAGTGGACAGCGCAACCGCAGCGAAAACAACAGGGGCACTCTTCTGATTTTTAGTCTCGTTACGGATAGTCTGGTTTTAATCGCTTCAATGCACTGGGCTCGATACGTGGTGCCACCTATTAGTTCCACTTGTAACTGCGCCCAATGCCTAGTGTGAAAAAGAGCCCAGGTACTCCAGTGAACGAGCAACTTAAAGGAGCTATGAAGACAAAACAAGTTTGGTTCATTCAAAAGATTGCCACGTTAGGATCATACTGACACCACTTTTAATGTAAACTTCGCTCAAATAAGCTAAATAGTTAGGGAAAAAGGGAATGGCCATGCGACCGACTAGCTCATTTCCCGCAACAGAACCTATGATGTCATACCAGCCTACTCTGAAACTTGCAGAGGCCGGCAAAAGCAAACGCAAATTAGGCAGAGCTTATAAGCATGCCGAACAAGCTTTTTGTGCCTAAATGTAATTCATATTCATTTTACAGCAGTAAGAATGGTGTGGTAAACAACAAAAGTTACGAAAATACACGTAAACATACAAGTACCGATGCACACTGCTGTTGGTACTGGGCGCACTATGCTTGTTTTAGCTGCACAGCAGTCCGCAATTTGGAGTTGTCTTATACGACGCTGGATGACTGGCATAAGAGACGTTGCCTTACGTGACCCTGTTTGTCAAGCATACCCCATGTTTCACGAAGCGATTACTTTCTACCGTAACAAAAACAAGCCAGGTGTAAATACAGCCAAAAACAAAGCAACGGCGGAGTGCTGAGTATGTTAGCGCCATCTGGGAGGTTTGAGGGCAAGCAAGGCTGCAGAGCCGAATGGCGCAGTGGAAGTTTGTATACGCGCCGTTATGACTTCATTGTAGAAGTCACCAAAACACACAATGTGGCGGGAGAATCAAAATTTTAACATAAATTGATGAATTTCTCAGTGCATACGGCATCATTTCCTGCCACGCAAGCACTGGGGACACTATACGCCTCGAGATTCGTGATCACTGCGCCGCCTGCCGCCGCTTCTCCGCGGCGTTTGCGGGATTAACGCTGCGTTGCTGATAGGTGGTCATGCAGTGTTTTGGTTCTCTTTCGCTTCTCTTTGCCTTTCCGCGCGCTAAACAACTTGTTATGGTGACGTCTGTAAGCTAACTGCACGTTTAGGGCACTTAAAAAAAACAGCTGCGTCTTGGTAGAGCGCTCTAACGCCAACAAGAGCTGCCCGGGGAGGCGGTTCTGCGCGCTTCTTGGCCGCTCTTGCGGGCGTCGGCGACGGCAGCAGCATATCACCGCTGTCACATTCGAACACGTCAGAACAAGTGAATTCTATTTATTGTCGCCTTGTTTAGACCTGATATTGGCACTGTAAGAGGTTGGTTCGTTTTACAGCGCAGACAACAAATTCGGCTTTGCTTCGAATATGTACGTCGTAGAAAAATATGTTTCGGGGATGTGATAACCCATGACAAAAACTTGTGCCTTTTATGGGAGTATAAGCCACGCGAAAATGTTAAGTACATTCAAAGGCTGTGCATTGTCAGATATATGCCCACTCATGCCTTATAGTAAGAACCAAGGTATATGTTAATGAAACCATGGGAAAATGAATGGTATGCAAGTCAGGAATAAATAGAATAGTCGTACGGGAATGGAAAAAAAAAAACGAGTGCAGCCTCTGAAATGCTGAAGACGTTTGTTTGGGCAAGGTAGTATTCACCAGACCAACTAGATGTGAAATGCACTATTTCGCTAGACATGGGGGGGGGTGAGGAGGAGGACGCTCAACTACGGTTGTTTACAAATACGGAGCGAAATCAACGAATGAACGTTTTAGTAATCACACACACAAGCTGCGTGTTCACTTTTCGTTTGTTTTTCGCCTTCAACGAACGGCTGATCACTCGGCGGACGCATTTTTTGAAGATTACAGGGTAGGCAGTTCACAAGCGATACGAGGTGTCGTTGGAAGAGTTGATTGATTGATTGCAGGGTTTAACGTGCCGACGAAACGGAGACGATGAGGCACGCCGTAGTGGAGGGCTCCGGATTAATTTTGACCACCTGGAGATCCTTAACGTGCGCCGAAATCTCGTACACACGGGCTCGTTGGAGTGTCGTATCTGATAAGAGTCTCTGGGCCGTATTCTGAGACCCTCCTCCACTCCATTTACTCCCTCCACTCGGCTGGGGGGAGGATACCGCAATGATTATGCATGGGCAAATCGATTTCAAGGATCTCCTCCACTGCAGGCACGAGCGGAGGAGGGACTCAGAATACCAGGGTCTGATTTCGGTGTATGCTAGATTCTGCAGTCTCCCTGTGTCATATGACGATGTTTTGAAGAAGAGTTTGGTCACGGACGCGGATTACTCTATAAGCCCATCTTCGCGCTTCTGTGGAGGATAAATGTAACAGATGAATCTTTGCGAGCGCTCACCTCGGGACAAGACGACACAGCATTAAACTTGTCCTCATGTGCTGACTCCGGAGTGTAATTTTGCATTATCCATTGTACTTCTTTGGTACAATGTTTGTGAAATTTATGTCGCATTGGCTTGTTCATGGTACTGATCAATTTCTGATATGTGATATTGGCAGGCGTAACTTGCGTGCTGTCAGGTATGAGTGCTCCGCTGGATTTTCTAAGTGCACAAAGTCGATTTACATGATAGTGTGTATGGCCGCTACATGACCATCGGAGGAAACACTGCTTACGGAGACACTGCCACTAAATTTCAGGGCAGCGGAATTGCAATCAGCTGCATGCAAATGCTGGCTTCGGGACACCGGCCTGTGACACACGCCCGGCGCTCATATACATCTCACTAAGATCGCGTCATAAACGTTTATACTCTCGTGAACACACCACGCTTGCAAACAGAGTGCCTGCTCCGCGTTATTCGGTATTTCGAACGCGGACAAACGATAAATCGCTGTCTTGAACGAGCCCCAAAAGCAACGGCGACAGGGGGGAGTGGGCCGGGGACTCCCGCGCCTGCTTTCGAAACGGGCCGCTAGGGGGATTTCAGTGGCGCCCCTACAGGCCGTGCTCGAGGCGTATAAAACGCGAAATCTTTCAAATATAAAACAAACGTATTTTGTCTTCATGGCTCCTTTAATGGCAGTACGTGCGGATTTGAATGGTATTAGTTTGCCGGTGTGCATGTGCACATTCTAAGACATTCTAATTTATGGCTCTAAAGATGGACTTGCATTGTGTAGCCTTGGTATGCAGTCCAACCTCATTACAAGGGACACTCAAGGGACCCAGTAAACGTGTCTCTTGTAACCAAGGTCTTTTGTCTTGTATGCGATGTTGCTAGCATGTCGAACATAGGAGAACAAACCAAAGCACTTTCATTGAAATGTCTCCTATAACCAAGTGTCTCTTGTAACAGTGTCTTGTAACGAGGTTTTACTGTATGTACAATTGGAGGCAACAGGCAGGTAACTATGCCGAACCTGCAATAAAAATCGCAACCGCTACTGGCGCCGCGGCTTGGCAGCTTGCGAATGTCTGCACACCTTGAATTGTACCTGTACATTTATAATTGTTTAAAAGACGTGAAAGTTTACGTGCAAAGAACGATTTTAAGTGTTTCTTTGAGATCTTGTGGGCGCTTCCCGTTCTGTTGTTCCTCGTACGACTCTTGGCACATCCGCTCAATTGCTGTTTATGTTATCTCTGCTGGGCGAGTGAGCTTCATTTTTTTATTATTTACGAGATTTTTAAAGGTACTGCCCCAGAGACTGGTATATTCGTTTTCTGGGATTGTTATCTATTTAGACAAATTTCGGTTGTGTCTTCAGTGTCCCTTTGAAGTTCTGCCGAAAGCCCTCTACAGGTACATCACACAAAAGGGCAGCAGCAAGGAAAACCTCAACAAGTAGGAGTACACAATTTCCATCCTCTGTATATGTATAGAATTTAATTCTCGGGCATTTTGTTTACAGGCTCTTTGCACAGATGGACACTTCTGTGCATGCAATAGACAAGCCAAGCCTCAAGAAAGATGGATATACAAAAACAAGGCATGAAGGATCATCAAGTTCGCCCAGTTACCAACCTGCTCTGCTGCAGCCAAATTGTGCCTTGTGGTGTCAAACTCAGAAGTCGCCATCTGCAGCAGCTCAGACTTCTCAGCAGCCTCCTGCTTAGTCTTCTTGAAGACTTCCTGGAGCTAGAAGCAACGACCAGCAACTGTTAAGGGTCACAAATCTAGGACTATGGTTTGATACACTCACTTGTTCCATATAGAATCTGTGACGCAAGGGGCCCCAAAAGAATTATCCACATTCAGATATCTTCCCTGTAGCATAACAGCAACTGTTTTACTTCCCCTCGCTTCACAATAGGGCACTCTGCTCTGCGGCAAATGTTGTGATGAGGCATCACAATGTCACTCACGAAGCCCATGTCAATGCAGTGTCCCCTAAAAGACACTGCCAAATCTGCAGCTTATCCTCAAGCCAAAGGGCTGCGAGGTAGCACTTAACCTGCTTTCTCATGAACGCACTTGTTCCACTCTCAGCCGTGGCAGAACTACCCCATCCTGCTGGCAATGTCCCACATCAGCACTCGCATAAGTTGCAGTGTTTATGTGGCCAGGTCGAACCCAGCAGAACAGTTGCTTGCCAGGATTTCCCTGTTGGGATGTGGCAGCTAGTTCCAGCGGGCAAGATTTGGACAAGCGAGATGCGACAATTCCCACGTCTGCCCAAGCTGAAGCTAATGTTAAACAAAACCAAGAAACTGGAAATTTGAAAAGCTCACGTGCCATTTGTATCAGTCAGACAATACAAGGCACTAAGGTAGGCTGTGTACGTAGGCTAAAGGAGATTAAGCCGCCAGAGCTGCGCCAGCTCACTCCGGCAAAAGTGACCAGAAGATAAGGACGAGAGAGAGAGAGTGCGAAGTACACCAGGAAAGGGACTGGAACAGCTGAAAGGAATAATTTGGGAAATAGAGGCTGTGCTGATAACAGAAAGAGAGAAAAGTTTAGCCTGTTTAGCAGCACGTATACCAATAAACGCAGGAAGGAGGCACTCAGTGCAATACTTTGAAAAGAAAACAGTTATACGAGTTTCCTTGACATCACCTCTGCCAATTAACACGGAAGCTTGTAGCTGATTGGAATTCCTTACCGAACAAGGCAGTCTGTAGCACAAGATAAATGCTAGCAACAGCGATTCTTACATTCTGGAACCTTGCTTTCAGGTCCTCTATGTGGGCTTCCTTCTCCAGGATTTCTTGAGACTGGCTGGTCAGGCGAGTTTCCATCAGCCTTGCAAAGAAGCACCAAACAAATAAACACATCACACCGTGGTGCAAGTTTAAAAAAAAACTAGAGAAGCAAGGAGCCCAAATAAAGTTAGTACAATCAACTAACTTCTTGCATTAAGGAGACGCTGAAATTAGGGTGCCTGTTCTAGCAAGAGCGTGTCCTCTTGATTTTCTGTTAGCATCCTTTCAGTATGACAGTATGAGAGTAATCTAAATTCTACTGACAATTATATCGGTCCCAACATCTTTTTTTCCCCCTAACGTCCTGAATGTTGAGTTAGTATAACAATACTCTGGCAACAAGGCCAGTGAGAACAGAAAAAGTATAAAATCCACAAGGAAGCACTGCTCAGAATTCAGAATTCACTAAATCATGATGCACAGAGCCCGATACCACGTTTAGTACCTGTAGTTTTCCTGGTCCACGAAGATGCCATTCTTTTCCCTAGCGGCAGCCAAGTCCCTGCGGAGCCGCTCGATCTCTTCTGTGTACTCCTGCAGCAAAATTCGAACAACACACTGCGGCAGGCCACACGGAAACTGACAAAAATGGGAAAATGTTTCACTCAACACTCAGTTACAGGCAAATGCTCAATTGCAAAAGGGCCTGCAAAGGGTAGAAGTGGCTGGGATGGCACGGCAAGATTAGACAGAAGAGCAGATAAGATTAGAGAGGGCTGCACGTGGGTTCATGAATAAACATTGCAGCCACTATAGGTTCGACAACGAGCCTTTGCAAACTATGAGAGAGCATCCAGAAAAGAAAAGTCAAAGTCCTTGCCTTGATGAGTGCCCTCTTGGTCATCTTCTGGTTGGCTTCAGGCCGGTTGGTTATGCTCTTGGCCCGATAGGCATAGTCCAGGGTGCTCAGGGTCTCGTCTAGGCCAGATGCACCAGGCGAGATGGTTGCAATGATGGAGGCCTTAGTCCGCCCACCAAGGGAGTCTTGCAGCAGTCTGGTTAGCTTGCTCTCCCTGAAAGCAGAACAAGTGAGAAACACTTATGCCATCACCAAAATAGAGACGGAGGAAATGCACAAAGGTTGTACGCTCCCAAATGTAATTTGGGCCCTCTCCTGTGCCACACCATAGAGACACTGGGTTGCATAACAAACGAGGTTAATCGAACCATAAATACCAAGCTTCTCTCAAAGACCAGGCTGATGCACACTAAAACACTTTGTCAGTACTTTGGGATCACTGGGAAGGAAAGAGGGAGGGGGGGGGGGAGTTGTACCGTTACATGCATTGGAGGAACCAGTCACTCCGTGCATCTCAGGTGCGTTACTTTTGTTGTTCTCTGAAGCTTCAGTCCTCTGATGGCTTCTACCTTATGTGACTGCCCCATGTTCGGTAGCGAAACAGTTTACTGATTTGCTTTGAAGAGCGATATTCTCCAATAACTGCTGAAACAGACTAGTCATTCCGTCTGGAGGTGCAGTCTGGTTGTAACAGTAGCGGACCAAGTTCGAGCCCATCCATAAGCAGAAGAAAAAAAAAAGTTTAGTCAAGAAATTTGTTTATGGAATACATGTTCTCCAAGATCAATCTATTTATGTAAATAAAGGATTCGGTATTTTCGGTTAGTTTAGATGCAGGACCTAGCGCACATGGAGCAGGAAGAGCCAGTTCTGTGTTATTCGGGAAATGGAGTGTTGCTTTCCAGATACACTTTATATTTATAGGCCGCTATGTCAGTGGTCCGCATAAACAAGCCAACGCCACCTGTATAATCATTGCCTAATGTGTGAGCGAAAAATACCCAAACAGCCACTCTCCTGCTGCTCTCTCCTACCCATTCCCGCTCCGTAGCCTTTCTGCGTACTTTCATGTCCGCCAGCCAGCACCGCTTCTCGGAAACTATGCAAAACAGTTCAGTTTGTCTAGCGTTCCCCAGGTGGCGCTCCTATGCCTTCTTGTTTATAACTATGCCTCTCTGTCTTGGTCTGTTGCTGATAAAACCAACTGCGCCACGGCGGACACAAAACCACTCGTAATGCCGCAGGCTGATGCCGGCTTTGCATTCTTACGTACTGGGATCACGGGCCCCGAAATTTTCTGAGTGGGGCATCCCCCCTATGTCCCCTCTTCGTTTCAGCCTGGTTTTGTCCACGCTGTTCGCACTCTGCATCAGTACACAGTTTTAAAATTGAGGACTGTACTGTAGAACCACCCTTACAGCGTGGATGGACCCTCAACTTCTTGTCCTTTTGTTTTCTATAAACTCCTGAAATTTACAAGCACGAGATATTTTACGCACGAGAGTGCTTGAACAGAAAATGTGCACGCAATTTTTTCTTCCCTAAATCCTCCAGGGAAAAATATCAGTAAAATACTGGGGCAGTACCACCCGAAAATATCGTTTCTATGTTTGCTATTTGTCTACCTGACAATAATATGTTCTTGCACTATTTCCTACGTCAGTCATCTTACGAAAAATGCAGCAGGTATGAAGCGATCGCACGACACGTTGAACAAGATCCCCAGTGCGCCCCAGAACTAGCGCCCCGTCACGTCTAAGATGTGAGCGAAATGGCTCTTGAAACCCAGCAGGCAAGCTGACAGACACACGTCGTAGAAGTGCGTGCAGTGTTCGTGACTCGCGAGCAGTGACGCAAGGCGGAACGTCCGCCGGTGCGCGCCACATAGCGGGTGAGTGCCTGAACTAAGCGTCCCTACAGTTGCCATTGGAAAGCGGGCGACACATTAGGCAATGTTTATACAGGCGGTGTTGGACAAGCTGTGCCCACCCGTTTCACTAATCGCGATACGCCATGCCACAAACCGCAATGCGGAAAAGAGCATGAGCCAGCAATACCCATTTTCGCACACCTGGCATTTAAACAACTGCTGCTGCCGGAAGTGGTACATTTGTATTGGTGGCACTAACCTATGGACATGAGTAATTGCTTTCGCACTTTGGTGTACCTTGAAGCTGTGAAGGGGAAACAAAGTGTGCTGCGCAATAATGAGCATGTGTGCATGTATGCACACACTACAAAGAGGGGAGCAGCACAACACAAACGAAACACATGAAGAAAGTGACAACCACGAATGCCGATTTACAACTGGAATTTATTTTTCGGCACGTTGCATATATACGCTGACAGTAAAAAAATACAAGCAGAAATAACATGAATGCTGGTGATAACCCAGGCAATCGTCACACTACACCAATGCCATGTGCCACAAACACGTGCTGAACTATCTGTGGGACAGAAAATTAATCTCTTTTTGGGAGAGGAATGGGGGTACGCTCACACAGTTTTCTTTTCGGCGCCATATTTCTGCAGCCTCAATTATTTCTCTGGTTATTTTATCTTTGCGTTTTGCAATGACCTGTGTTGCATGAAAGACCGGGTCACAGCTGTCGAACCCGCTGTCCTGTGGGAAAACGTATGTAGGCCAAACGGGACGATGCCTTAATGAAAGGTCAAAAGAACATAACTATAATGTACAAAAGGTGATTAGTGGCCACTTAGGTGTCCACTGTAGAGATTGCCGAGGCTGCGCCCCAATCTTTCACGCAACACAGGTTATTGCAAAACACCAAGATAAAATAACCAGAGGAATAATTGAGGCTGCTGAAATAGAGGACCGAAAAGAAAACTGAGCGTACCCTCGTTGTCCCTCTCCCGAAAAGAGATTAATTTTCTGATTAATTGATTGTAGGGTTCAACGGGCCGACGCAACGCAGGTGATAAGGCGTGCCGGAGTGGAGGGCTCCGGATTAATTTTGACCACCTGGGGATCTTTAACGTGCGCTGAAATTTCGTGCACACGGGCGTTTTTACTTTTCGCCTCCATCAGAAAAGCGGCCACCGCGGCCGGGAATCGAACCCGCGTCCTCGTGCTCAGCAGCACAACGCCTTAGCCATTGGGCCATCGAGGCAGGTAGATTTATTTTTTCTGTCCCACAGATAGTTCAGCACGTGTTTGTGGCACATGGCATTGGTGTAGTGCGACGATTGCCTGGGTTATCACCAGCATTCATGTTATTTCTGCTTGTATTTTTTGACGGTCAGCGTAAACATGTGACATGCCGAAAAATAAATTTCAGTTGTAAGTCTCAGCTCGTGGTTGTCACTTTCTTAATGTGTTCTGTCTGTGTTGCGCTGTTCCCCTCTTTGTAATTATGCACCGACTTGCCCAAGCCTTCACCATTGTATGCACACATGCTGACAGCACACACGTAAATGGGATTTTAGGACGAAGCACGCAGTTTTGAGCACTCACTGCCCAAGTAGCGGCTATGTTACCTGTATGGCACATGAGGAGCCTTGTCCACCAAAGCTGTGATGACACGCCCAAGGGTCAGCAGGGACTGGTTGATGTTTCCTGCATGTTGCAGTTGAGAACGGGTGACCAAAGATGGGCACTTTCTATTCAACAAGCTTCGAAATCAAAGAAAGACTGGTCATACTACGCTCTTTTGCAAACCTAAAAGGCGCAAAGAGAAAGAAAAGAAAGGCCACAGTAATCAGGCATTCTTAACAAAGCTGTCTGTTGCTGGGCACCAATCACCATTTACAGATGACCCAACATTGTAAACCTTTAGTATGAAGACAGAAGGGAGGCCCGCACTTCAAATAAAGCTTGCGCATCTTGAAAGACTGCTGCACCATTGTAGGCACTGCTTCACTTATTTTGTAGCACTTAGAGCTGTCACTAGGCAAAGTGCATGCCACCTACTGTAATTGCAGGAAGATGCAAATTTTGACATCAGCAATGTATCATGCTGCACACCTCAAAGGAATCACAAAATATAAAGGCGTGCAACTTGCCAGCCTCCCGGGCCCTTTTTTCCAGGGCCCCCGAACGACCGATGTTTTCGCTGCCTGCCAGGTCAACCTACGAAGGACAAGAATGGAGATTTAAACAAAAAAAGCATTTAACTAGTTAAATCTGACTGCAGGGGAGACGCAGTTCTTTACGAATTGCATGTGGACATTTTGGCTGTTAGGAACTCCACCGAACAGTATTCATGTAAAGCACATGTGGATGGTCTTCTACACAATGGTGTCACTGGCAGATCCACAATTTCTAGCTTTTTTTTAATAGAAGACAACAGTCAAGCTTAATGGCACGCTATGAAGAAAGTAGTCGCATAGTATTTCCAAAGACAAAATCGCAGTCAAGGCAACTCACTAGATTGAGCTTGCCAGTTTTCACAAGCTCTTCGCCATTGGCGGTGGTCTCTCGGATGTGTACCGTGACTGAGAAGACCGTGTGGCTCCGCGACGATGCAGCGTTGCGCAGTGTGGCCGATGTCTGGCGCTTGGCGGCCCCTTTCTCAAGGATGAAGAACACTTCCTCACGATTGTGCACAGTGATCTCTTCTAGACCCTGGACGATCACAGAGCCCTGAAAGCACAAAGGAATGCATGCAGCCTCTCAGTTAACATTAGTCAACTAGGACTAACAGCACCGCAATGAGTTTTTACCAGGGGAAAAAGAGTTTGACAAGGGCACAAAACAGAGCTCTTGGATGGAACTTTAACTTTATTCTGTCCCCCTCCCCATGCCCAGTAGTGTCTTTGTAATGCCCTGCATGAAATGCCTTCGGGCCCTTAAAGGGGCCTTACAGAACTTACCACCGACTACTCAATGTATTTTGCAATAAAGTTTGTTGTCCCAGCAATCTCTTCCCGCAAGAATTATAAAAATGAGTCAATCACCGAAACTACGCGCAATGAGAAATCATGCATAATCATCCCCTCTCGACTGCAGACTACCTATGCAACGAAAGCTGCGGCTCTCTCCCAGATAGGGGGCGGCTCATAGCGTTCCCTTCGGCTGCCTTTGCTATACCACAGGTCGGGGAGTTTTCTTTTTGTCCGCAACTTGGAGGGATCTATTTCCAGTCTGGTGCAACAGAAAAGCAGGCATGGCTGCCTGCTCACCAGCGCGCACTCAGACTGGGAGGGGATTTTTTAGGTAATACACGTCAGTTATCGAGTGGTCTGGTTGAAAGGGAAGTATTCAATGAGTTCACTACTCAAACTCCGCACGCACTCAACACAAAAGGAACCCCAAAATTGTTAATACAGGTTCAGGCATAGAAGAGGTTGGTGCACAGTTGCCAACGGTGGCGGATCATCTCGGGAAACGCGAGAAGTTGGGCGAGCAGCAGCCAGTGGGACAGCCACCACTGTAGCCGTAATTACAGCGGTGCCAGTGGTGCATAATGAGGGAAATGGACCTTTTTCCAGTAGCGCTCTGCACATGTGCTACTCTCGCTCCCAGCTACCGATCCGCCATTCTTGGGAGGCAAAATGTAAACAAAATGATGCCATATTGGATTATCCAGTTGCGAACGCCGAGCCCGCTAAGTGCTGCTTCGTTTTCTGAGCCCTGAAAGCGGCCGACATTGAAAAATTTCTCTACCGCCAAAACCATGCGTGGCACCTGTGACGGCTTCCTCAACTGCGCAGGGCAGGCGGGAAAAAAGGGGGGCGTTTTCTTCCGTAATCCCCGAAGTGTGGTTCGGGCGGCTGCCGCAAGAGGGCTACGTTACTGGAAAAAGGTCCATTGAAGAGTGCGGTTGGTTTTCCCCGAGTCTTTCACAGCGATTTGTGGGCTTACCGCTTCACGCGCATGTGTAATATTTGGCTCAGGTGATCCTGGCAGTGTAATCTGAATATTGCGCAGGTTTATTTGCACTGCTCAAAGTGTGTTGGAGGGTCCCTTTAAGGAACAAATAAATGAAAAATTCCAGATACAGTTGATGGGCATACCAGAATGTTTCGGTTATTGTTTATCTCCTATGATGACATTACAGTGGCATCGCACTCCACAAGCTTAGTGCATTGCTTGCGACAAAAATTTATCAATACAGGAGACCCGTGATAATTCAAACAAATTCCAATATTTTGGTTGGCCCGCTATGTTTTCAAGGTATTTTGAAGCCACTTAATTCATGCTGCTCCGTCCACTCTCCAACTCGATAGATCACTCGCCCCCACGGTTACGGCAGACCCACATCACCGACTGGCCAGCATTCAGGGAGACCTGTCAGGGGCAGGAGCCACCCGACGATGATATGTCGGTCCAGAGTTGGCTTAGTAGCCTTATAGATATTAAGATAACTCATGACCTCCCTTTGGACCCAGTTATTCCTTCAGAAACAGTCGACACGCGTTTGCAACATCTATGGGAGGCTTACACAAGCCTCCAAACGCGATGGCGGCGACAAAAACACAATTGCCGTCTACGACTAAAACTAGCCCGCCTCGATAAAACGATTGAGACCTACACAGCCGAATTAGCTCGAGCTCAGTGGGGGCAATTTTGAGACAGCATGAGAGGTAACCTCGGCATGCGTCGTACATGGGCTATTTTAAGGAACATGCTCGACCCAACCCACTCTAAAACGACTAGCCGAAATCGTCTAACTACAATCATACACAAATTTGACGGAACTAACGAGCAACTTCTATCAAGACTCCGGGACCTATACCTAGCACAGGGTACTCAGGAGCCCCTCCCTGTTTACGGGGGCTCTGAAAACTCAGACATGGATCGCGCAATCACGGTTTCGGAGGTTCGCGCCGCATTAATAAAAATTCGCCCGGGTTCGGCACCAGAGGAAGACGGCGTTACCAACAAGCTCCTTCGCAACCTGGATGATCAATCCATCGAGATCTTAACACGCTATTACAACCATCACTGGGAAGCCAGTACCATCCCCCCCGAATGGAAGCATGCAAAGGTCTCGCTCATTCCTAAACCCGGCAAGCCTCTCGACCTCGCGCATCTCCGGCCCATCTCCCTCACCTCTTGTGTAGGAAAAGTCCTTGAACATGTCATTCACACACGCTTGGTTCAGCATCTCACCCACACAGGACAATTCCCCCACACCATGTTCGGCTTTCAGGCCGGACTCTCCACTCAGGACGTTCACCTCCAACTAAAGCACGACATTATAACTCCCCAGTCTCGTGTAGACTCTGCAGCGATACTCGCCCTCGATTTGCGAAAGGCTTTCGACCGAGTCTCCCACAAAGCCATTCTGCAAAACCTGACAGCCCTAGCCCCGGGGGCTCGTGCTTACAACTACATTCGCGATTTCCTTACCGATCGCACTGCAGTCCTTCAGATCAACGACCTGCGCTCTGACATAATACACCTACCCTCAATAGGTATCCCGCAGGGCGCTGTCCTGTCACCACTGTTATTCAATATAGCGATGATTAATCTCCCCCAGCAGTTGAATAACATACCATCCCTTCATCACAGTCTTTATGCCGACGACATCACCTTGTGGACGACCGGGGGCAGTGATGGGCACATTGAGGATACCCTTCAACAGGGAGCAGATGTCGTCGCTGCCTACGCTCGTGGCGTTGGACTTGAATGCTCACCGGAGAAAATGGAGCTACTAATCCTTCCTGCTAAACGTACCAGCAGAGACACTTCTCCTCCGGACATTACAATCCGAGTTCACGAACAGCCCGTTCCCCAGGTGCAATGCCTGAAAATCTTAGGCCTATACATACAGAGCAACCGTGCTAACACCACGTTCATAGCACACCTCACTTCTCAGGTGAATCAAACTATCAATCTCATACGTCGTATAGCTACCCGAAATCAGGGGCTCAAAGAGGCAGAGCGCCTTCGGCTGATACAGGCTTTCATTATTAGTCGCATCACTTACCCTCTTCCCTACTTGCTACCTTCGCCCACCGAATTAGCTAAAATTAATTGTCTAATTAGGAAAGTTTATAAAACAGCGCTGCAGGTACCTCAGAGCACATCCACTGCCCGCCTTGAATCACTTGGGGTCTTTAACACCGCCGAAGAGTTGATTGAGGCGCATCTCTTGAGTCAGCTCACTTGTCTCACAGCCACGCTCTCAGGCAGAATGCTTCTCCGACGGCTGCGCCTTGACAGCCCATTCCTTATCGACGCGCCCATTCCCCTTCCCAGCCACATTCATGAGCTAATAACGGTGAGACCCATATTGCGCAATATGCACCCGACGTTTCATCGAGCGCGCAGGGAGCACAGGGCGAGGACGTTAACCAAGCGGTACCCAATCACCCCCTCCACCGTCTATGTCGACGCTGCGAGATACAGGAGCCGTGAAGCTTATGCGGTAGCGGTCATTAATGGCCCTGACGCCCCTCCGCTTGCTTCCCTTACTCTGTACACTAACTCCCCGGCGACCGCGGAAGAGGCGGCAGTAGCCCTAGCCTTTACCCTCAGGCCGCCCCCCTCCATCGTAATCTCCGATTCCAAAACGGCCATTCAAAATTTCGCCAAAGGAATGATCTCGCCTTTGGACCTCAAAATCCTTCTTCAAAATTCTCCCACCACCCCCGTCGAGCTGGTATGGACTCCGGCCCATGCGGGTGTGGGGGGAACAAGGCAGCACACAGGGCCGCTTGAGAGCTCACCGTCCGAGCTGGTCCTGGCCTTGAGCCCTTCCACGGAGCCCTATCAGCCCGCGACAGACTTGTTACCTTCAACGACATAACCTCGCACTACCGCCTCTCCCGCCGCCAACTACCCCCAGCCGCTCCGACCTTCTCCAACGAAGAGGAACGCCTATGGCGACTCACCCAGACACACGTACTCCCCTGCCGATATCGACTTCACCTAATCTACCCTTCTTTGTACCCCACCCCTTTGCGCCCCGACTGCGGGTCCCTCGATACCCAAGACCACTGCATGTGGCAGTGCCTCCAAAACCCATTCCCCCCTTTCACAGATGGAGAGCACTGGGCGAAGGCGTTGTGCAGCTCGGACCGTGAGGTCCAGGCTAAGGTCATTCAGCGAGCTGCAATGGTCACCGGCCGGTTACCACCGCCGGTCACCCGCCACCCAGACTAGCCCCATGGGGCTCAAATAAAGTCTCTCTCTCTCTCTCTCTCTCTCTCAGTTGCGTAAATCCAGTTAATTCGTACTTTTTGCTCGCCCTTGCCGGAAAATATCTGCTCCATTTGCCACTTCTAGCTGCACATTTGCATCCTTATATACGAACGAAAATGTCACAAAGAATTAACTCTCGCTATGAAATTGCTGCCCTTGCTGGCAGCAAAAACTTCAATTCTCATGCAAAGTCAAAGCAGTCATCCATTCGCGATTTTTTTGTTTCAAAGCGTGAAGAGTTTTGTGCGTGAATGTTATTAAAACACAAGTTGGTACGTATGTTGCCCTGAGCCATATTTATAAGAACTGATAATTCAAACAAAATCCTAGGGTCCCGTTCAAGTTTGGATCATGATCTGTTGTGTTCCTACATTACAATTGCTTGCGACCTGGAACTCCCCTCCACCTTACAATAATGAAAAGGGGGTGGGGGCTTGGTGGCTCGGCAAGGGCGCTGCTGTACCTATGCTTCTGACCTCAATTTTGACAAGCTATACTGCACAATCAACAGTGTGTTTAGGCAAGGTAGAGTCAGCTTTAGCACCACAGTTGTGCATAGCTGCCTGCGAATGAAAAGAATCGCCGCGACACTTGCCTTCTTGGTCGAGTCCCCGTAGATTTTGAGCCGCGAGGTGTCCCCGTGCGCACTGAGCAGGTCGAAGAGTTCCTCGTTGTACAGCTCCAGAAAGGAGACCCGGATCGTGAACTCGAGGTCCTGCGACTGGAGCTCTCAGCTGCTGCAGTGTGCGCGGAATTATCCCGGCGGACGGGTCCTCCGCCCAGCTGAGGTTGGCGTTTGACCGCTCCCCTTCCATGGTGAAGGTCTTGCCCGTACCCTTCTGACCATAGCTGGAGAGAAAAAAAAAAGTACTCGGTCTTTCGGGAAAAGTGCGACGCATGCACGGGGGCGTGTACCATCTTGTTACCGCGAACAAGGCACTCACGCGAATACAGTGCAGTTATAGCCCATCATGACCTCTGCTATTGTGGATCCCATGACAGCCTGGTACACGTCCACCTGGGAACACGAAGTCGCACACAAGAAAAGGATGACGGGACAGCAAGGCCAGTTACGGCCGCGGGCTTACCTGCTTCGCTTCGGGTCCGAACACCTGGTCAAATATAAACGACTTGCGTATGGCGCGTTCTTGCGGGAGTCGGTCGTTGACAAGGATTTCCTTCCTGTCTGGAACGACCTCGACCGCTGTCATGAAGCCCATCTTCTTCTCCTGCGCGTTCGGAGGCCTGCAGAAATTGAGGAACACGCTGCCGCAACTTCTCAAGTTCTCCACTGTGAAGCCCCAAGAGAGCGCACTGTGGCCATGCGCTAAAGAAAAAAGTCGTAAAATTCGACTGTGATCCTGCGTAGGCTCGATAACGCTTCAGGTGTACTCACCGGCACCGCACAAACACTTGGATGTGTTGGTTTGTCGACTTTTTCGAGGCCATAACGCCCGGGAAACAGAGGACAAACCACTCTTGAAAATGGCCCGAAGCAATAAAGGTCCACGCTTGCTTCTGCCAGAGCTACGCGTGCTTCGAGCTGACTGAAGCTGCTTCGAATTCTGCGCCCCTGCCCGGTCCGGTGCATCTCTTGCTTTACTTTTGCACGTGACGGCCCGCCTACGCCCCCCGCTCCTTCAGCACAGAACAGGGAGGGCCGATGATGATGATGATGATTAGTGGCTTTCCCTTTGAATCGGGTCGTCGGTTGTCAGCAACCGACTTGCCTGTTTTATTACGTTTACATGCCCTACTCCCAGGTTAACCTATAGATTTGCTTCCTCCCTCCAATTTCTCCCTCTTTTCTGTTTTAAACTCATCGCCCCCACCCCCCTTTTTTCTCCCCTCGCTGTTCTAAATTTTCGTCCGCATGGTTACTCCACCTGCGTACCCATCCCTTCCCTGCTTTTCCTCCACCACCACTCCAGTCGCCTCTTCGTCACCTCGATGGCCTTGAAGTTGAGGTTCCTCCTCGCCCCAAATCCCAAAGCCTCCGCCAGCGTCGTTTCCCCCTCACCCCACGGTGGCCGTATCTCTGTGCAGCTCCTGACAATATGTTCTATTGGCGGTGAGCGCGACCACGGGCGGCGCTGCGGAGCGCGCCTCCGTGACGTCGGCTTAGGGATTCTCGCATTTGTCGTCTGCTTCACTCGGGCTCGCTCTCTATGCTGTTTCTTTGCGCGCGGTTGAGATTTTGTGCTTGTCCGCAGCAGATCTCGCGAATGCGCAACTTTTTTTTCGTAACAAAAGATTTAAAATAGCGTAAACTAGCTCAAGGCGTGATTTTAAGTATAGTTTTTGATACCGCTCCGGAAAAAAACATTGCCGGCGTCGCCCATGCATTGCTGCGAAGCTGGTCCTGTGCGGAGCGCGAAGAGTCGGAGCTAGGCGTCAGCCTCTGTGTTCGGCAGTCTTTCGAACAAAGGTAACAGCCGCAGGCTGACAACCGACAACAGCGAAAATGGAAGACCAAAACAAATTCCAGGCCTTCGGGGCTGTCGGCTTTGGCAGAAGGCATTACGATTCCAGCTAATCGTATGTAAGGTAAAACAGATTTGGCAATCTTGCCTAACACTCGAAACTATTGTATCAAGTCACTTTACGTTGTCACGGCATGAAAGTGTGCCGACATGCACTATGGGGCACAAATAATGTAGGTTGATTTCCAAATAACCTGCTGTGTGTATAGGCGCGTGCTGGTTTTATAACAGGCTTCTAACCAGTATGCAGGCTTATTGAGCAAAACGAGTAACCTGTAAGGCAAACGTACAGTAAGGCTATGTTTGTTCAGATTTGGAGGGATATTTCGGTACATTTACCACAGCCATATCATCCCAATATTCAGATAGGCGTTATAGTAAAACTGCACTCAAGAGGGGGAGGACCAGGAGGAGGAGAAAACTTTAATTGTAAAATCGAGCTGGTCAGTGGGCAGGGTCCTCAGTCCAAGACGAGAGAGTAAGATTCATTCTTCAATTCACCGAACGTCATCCCGAGTAGGCCAGGATTTGTTCTTTGTGACTAAATGGGTTGGAAAACAATAAAGAGCTGTCTGGACATATTCATTGGTTTCGAATTGTGTTATACTGAAAATTGGCATGTATACTATTTATTGCGTTAGTTAGCAAGTATATCAAGTTTCCAACACCGTAATCATGTCATAACTTTTCGGGTTGAGATCGAGTTCGTTACGATATCGATGGTTCGATAGAAATTAGGTGCACAAAAGCCGCCTTCGAGTACTGTGGACAACGTTATCTGCGCCGTAGCACAGATCTTATTGCATTGAATATCACACGAATTTTGTGAGCCTCGCAAACATTCCCAAACCTCCTAGGACGTTTAGGACGGTGCAGAAAAATGAATGCGTTGGGCACAGAAAAAAAAAACAAAAAAAAAACGTTAATCTAACAACAACGAAAGAAAAACACCCGTTTTATTTCCTGCTGTGCGACCCGCTGCTTGATGCGTAGCATTAGACTGTTGAATCTTCATAAGAGCATCTCAGAAATAGTTAAGGGAAGCATACGCATTTTGAATACTTATCGAGGAGCTCTAAGCGCTGAAACTCGCAAACACGCTAGATAGGACGAGGGCGAGTTACACACGATTGTCTGAGCGATGCTCTCTGAAAGTCGTTCTCTCTCTCCTCGTGTGTTGTAAAATTGTGCGGGACAAAGCTTGAAATTATTCAGAGCCGTCAGAATTTGATTGAAAACACGCTTTTTAAAGCACCAAAGCATCAAAGCGGGCGATTTCTAGCAAAGGCACTGCTGCCAGTCAGAACCGGACGACCGCGGCGCGGGTGTAGCAGCGGGGCGAGTGTAGCAGACGACAGCGGAGCGGGTCCCTAAGCTGACGTCAGATCCAGGGGGCGCCACTCAAACATCTCACCGCCAATAGTTTCCCGATCACTGCCGCAGCATGCACACGTTTCATCCTGCTGCCTGTAGCTACCCGTGTATGCCCGGGTTCTCAGGCACCCTGCCCGTGCCTCGAAGAGCAACGCACTGCCTCTCGTATTGCCATAGAATCCCTCCTTCTTAATTTCCAGTTTCTCTGTCCTATTAGTCTCAAGGGTTTTTTCGCTTCCATTCTCTCTGCCCACTTCGTCGTCTGTGCTGCCTTTACCTGCTTTTTAACTGTTGTGTAAACCCCGCTTTCCCCTACCGACTTTCCGTACCGCTTGGTCAGCTGTCTGGTCCTCCGCCTCCACCGCGTGTCCACGCTCCTCAAATACAGGTACTTAAACACCCTCGCGGCCCATTTTTCGTCCTCCATGTCACGAAGTCGTTCCTCAAACTTTATCTTGCTCTGCGCCTCCCTCGCCTCGAAAGACGACCAGCCCATATCCCCTTGTACCGCTTCATTTGTAGTTTTACTGTGGGCCCCTAGGGCCAATCTGCCTACCGCCCTCTGATTTACTTCCAGGCCCGCTTGGGTCTCTGACTTCATGCACAGAACCGAATTAGCGAAAGTTAATCCTGGTACCATGACCCCTTTTCAGACTCCCCTTACCACCTCGTATTTGCTGTATCCCCAGAGGGCTCTATGCTTCATTATAGCCGCGTTCCGTCTTCCTTTCGTCTTAAGGTGAGCCTCATGCGCCTGCGTGTAATCTTCGCTGTTGTTCAGCCATACTCCTAAATATTTATACTCTTTCACCAATGGTATTTCTACTTGCTGCACTGATACTGTTTTGTGCTCCTCGCCGTCATTAAAGACCATGATCCCCGATTTTTCTCTGCTAAAGGATAGCCCTAGGTGCGTTACTTCACCGCATATATCCATCAAGCCTTGCATACTTATCCGGTTGTCCGCCATCAACAATATGTCGTCTGCATACATTAGTCCCGGAACCCGTTGTTCCACCACCTGCCCGTTTTTCATGTAGGATAAGTCGAACCCCATCGTGCTGACTTCTAGCTTCCTTTCTAACCCCGTCATGTAGATCATGAACAGCAGCGGAGAGAGAGGACATCCTTGTTTCAGACCCTTGTAGGTGTATACAGGCCTATTGTATGTTACCCCCTCCCACACTATTTGCACTTGGTTCTCCCGGTATAGCTCCCTGAGTAAGCTAATGAATTCTGCCCCAACTCCCTCGTCCTCCAGGATACTCCAAAGCCGCTCCCTGTCTACATTATCATAAGCCGCTTTAATGTCCAGAAAGGCTAACCACAAAGGTCGGTTTTGCATTTTCGCCACCTCTATGCATTGGCTTACCACGAATAAGTTGTCGTCTAGTCTTCTGTCCTTTCGAAACCCATTTTGAAGCTCCCCTAATATCCTATTTTCTTCCACCCACTGCTCTAGTTCGAACTTCACTGCCTGCATTGCTAACCTGTACAGCACTGACGTGACGGTTACTGGCCTATACGAGCTTGGGTTTGTCCTGACTCCTTTGCCCTTGTACACTAAGTTCATCCGGCTCATTTGCCACGCGGCCGATATTGCCTTTTCTTCTATCCTTGTTCTGATGGCTTGCAGTAGCTTTCCCTTGCTCTTTGGTCCTAACTGGTTAATCAACTCCATCGGTATCCCATCCGTGCCTGCCGCGGTATTCTTGGGGACCTTTTCCTCTGCTCTTTTCCATTTCAGCTTGTCCCCATCTATCTCCAGACATTTCGGTCTACCCGCCGCGACATCTCTGTGTCGCTGCGGGGCCCCTTCATCCACCTTACCGAACTTCTCCGTGATGATTTTGTGCAGGTATGCTAATGCTTCCTCTCCCTTGAGCATCTGTCCCTGCTCGTTTTCTATAGTACCGCCTTCTGTGGGACTCGTACGTTTCCCTAATGCCTGCACATGGTTCCAAAACCTTTTCGGCGCGTCTCTACCCCTTCCTCGTATTTGCGCTACCCATCTCTCGCTGTCCCCCTTTATTTTCGCCTGCACTAATTGATGCACTTCCTGTTTCATTTGCTTATACTGCTCCCATTTTAGGTCCACCTCCTCCTGATGTCTCCCCATCCTCTTGGCCTGTCTGTGCTCTCTAGACGCCTGTTTACGCCTCTCTATCGCCGCCTTTATTTCTTTGTTCCACCAGCTTTTGGGTGTTTTTTTTTTCCTCTCCATCGATTGGCCCCCTCTGCCTTGACTATTTTTTCCTGCATAGTCTTGATGAGCCTGTCATATTCCCACTCTTCTCCAGGATTTCTTTCTATGTCAGCCTCAATGTTTTTGGCTATATCCGCAATTTGTTTGCTGTTTAACTTTGTGCGCTGCTCCGGTCGACCCGTTTTTTCGCCCCCCCAGTTTCCCAAAACTCAGGTTTATACGCTTGTGGTCACTGCCCAGACTGTGGCCCCCTTCCTCATCTATGGTCATGCCATCCAACCATTCATAAAGTCCCTCTGAAATAAGGCAGTAGTCAATACTCGACTGTCTCCTACCACACTCCCACGTTATTTGACCCTCGCATTTTTGTTCCCTATTTACTATGATCAGCTTCTGGTACTCACACATATCTAGCATTAGATTTCCGTTGAAGTCGGTGTACCCGTCTAGATCTTCAATGTGGGCGTTCATGTCCCCTACCAATAGTACCTCCCCGGAACGTTTCAAATCTTCGATGTCCTTTTTTTGACACGCCACCAGTTTTTCGTTTTGTTCTTTGCTATCCTTACCCGTCCACAGGTAAGACACCCCTAAAGCCATCTCTCTACCCTCCACTATCCCTTTCATCCACACATGTTCTTTACAGTCTTCTTTCACTCTCTTCCAATTAGTCCCCTGCCGTACCAGCATACCTACTCCTCCGCCTTTTCTCAATCCAGCCGTCCTGTTACAACCTTCCCATACATACTTCCGATTACCGGAGGTTCCTCCAAGTCCCGTAGGTGCGTCTCGGTCACAGCGTATACCTGGATATCTTCCTCTTCTAGCTGCTTAGTAATCTCCATCCACTTCTCTCTTTTCCTGCCACCCTGCATGTTTATGTACGCGATATTCAGTTTTCCCCCTCTCTTCTTTACACGCCGTCGTCGTCCCTTTCGTTTGCCTGCACCGATCTGCACCGACCCCGCTATCTCCCTTTGCTCCTTGCATTTGTCTACGCCATCTTCGCAAAGGCCTGTGGGCCCCCTAAAAAAGCCACAGTTCGCGCCGCGTGTCGTCTTCTGATGGCTGCTCCCACCTGCCCGTTGAAATGCACTCCGTCACGCTGGAACGCCCTTTTCCGGCCCATCCATCGGACATCCCTGTTGATGCCTACGACAGCGAAACTCAGCTCCTTGCCCAGTGTTGTGCCAGAGCGCCTGGCCCAAAGGCGTTGCACGAGGCGACGCGCCGACAGCGAGGCTGAGTCACGCCTCTCCCTTTGTCGCTGCGGCGCGGCCGACTCCTGCATCTCGAAACGCTGCGGCGCGGCTGAATCCCTCAGGGGAGAACGACCCAAACAAGGGCATGTCGCTACGCCCGGAGGCGAGGTCACGGAGACGGCGGCGGCATCGCTCTCCCTTTCCCCATTGGCGGCGCAGCTGACTCACCGCTTCGCTACAATTCGTCGGAATTCAAACTTCAGGCAGCGAGAGCCCTGATTGGAGCATTTCGAACTTCTTGGGGCCACAACGAACTTCCCGGGCTATAAAAGAAGCGCGGAGGCTCTCATCGTCGGCTTTCCTCGGCGGCTTCTCTCCGGCACCAGTCTCTTCGGAAGCACCGAGTGAAAGGGTGCTGTCGCCTTTGTGCGAATGATGTAACTTTGCTTACCCTGTACATACTGTATATAAATGTTACTTTAAGTTTTCGACGGCTCGAGAACTTCTTCGCTCTGCTCTGCGCCGCGTCGATAGCGGACGGAGCGAGGCAACGTCGCTACACCGGTGACTGCGCTCGGATGGCCAGTCGCAACAGCGGTGACAGCGGTGGGATGGCTGATTCCCAACTTCGGTGACGAGCAGGAAGGCGAGTCACAACCTTGGCGACCGCCCTGGGATAGTCATTCCCAACAGTGGTACCAGCGGGGGATAGCAACTTCCCAACATTGGTGGCAGCGGTGGGATCGACCGGCAACGGCTACTACCTGATGTGGTAAGCGCTCGACGTTTTCTCTCAGTTCACCAGACTTCTCTAGCACAGGTTATGGTAGTTTAGAGAAGGGCTGGGTGAAGCACTGTGTATAGCTTTGAGTGTTTCATGCCTAGAGAGTGTGTTGAAACCAGAGCTAGTGCCGAGAGGTAAACAAAGGAGCGTAGAGAATTACTTGCGCGTGCCTTACTAGTAGCTCGATAGTATAGGAGCGGCAAGGGAATTCTAACGCGGGTAAGCAGCAAGAGGCCAGTGCAAACGATGGAGGACCTTAAAGTGAAGGAACTCATCGAAATTTGCGAGGAGCTGGGCCTTGACTTAGGCCGTGCGAAACGGAAGCATGCGATCCTTGAGATCATGCGGAAGGAGAACGTAACGGCTGAGGAAGTCAATGAGGCCAGGGATGATATCAAAGAGCGCCGTGAGCGCGAGGAGGCTAGAGAGCGCCGGGAGCGCGAGGAAGCCAAACAGCGCCGGGAGCGCGAGGAAGCCGAAGAGAAAGAGCGCCGCGAGCGCGAGGAGGCCGAAGAAAAAGAGCGCCGTGAGCGCGAAGAAGCCGAATGGCAGGAACGGGAAGCCAAAAGGCAGAAATGGGCAGCCAGAAGGCAGAAACGGGAAGCCGAAAGGCAGCTCGAGCTGATGAGGCTAGAGTCGGAGCTCCGGCAGGGTTCGCCGGCGCCTAGCGTGACTTGTCCAACGTTTCAGGCGAGCGGTCTGAGAAGTCAGGACCAACGGCCGCCGTTCGTTGTTGAGAGGTCAGAGCCGGAAGACGGAGCGTCGCATGGCAAAGGCGAAGCGACCGCACTCGTATTCTTGGACAGAGAAGCGAGCCAGGAAGGTGAGAACGGCGCGAAGGCAGAGAAGCCGCTTCGAAATAAAGATTTCGAAACGCGCGCAGAGTCCGCGAGCAGTGGCCAGTGCAAGGCACTTACGAGTTCGCAAGCGGGGAAGCTCTCGGAGAATGTTGACTCTTCCCTAGCGAGCGAGACGCGAAAGGACGCCGAGCAGCTTAGCCCGAACTGCGAGCCGACGGAAAACTGTCGCGGTAGGTTAGTCGAACCGCCAGCGGCTGAGGCGGTTTGCGTGAAACCCTTCGGTGGAGAAACGGAGCCGGGCGACACGGAGAGTACGTTGTCACCGTTTTCCGATCAGCCGTTACGCGAAGACGAGCTCAAGGTCGAAGCGCTGCCGACAGAGAAATCCGGTGAGCTCGTCGCGAGTGACGTTGACAGAGACCGTACCGCCGTCACGGAGAGCAAAGGGGTGCCTAAGCGAGATAAAGCACTTGCTGAGACGACCGACAGAGGGCCGTACGAGTCCGCTGATCGCGTTCATGTGTCGGTCTCAGGTTCAACGATCTCGGCAGAACGCTCAGAATCAGAGGAGGCCTCAGAGACGGCTTCCAACAGGATCGCGCACAGTGCGCGAGATAGCGAAATTTCTCGGGAAACCTTGGACGGCGAGGCTAGCCAGACGAAGCCGCTAGAGCCCCCGGAAACAGAAGGTGTTCCTTCGGGTGTGAGCTCTAACGCGGGCGATGTGGTGGCAAATCCTGCGAGCGGGACACGAGAGACGAGCGAGCAACGAAGGCCGAGCGGTGAGCGGACCGAAAGCTCTGGCAGAAGCTTAGTGAAGCCGCCGACGGCGGAAGGGGGTTGCGTCATCCCCATCGGCAGGGAAACCCAGGTGGCCGAGTGTTGCGAGGCGAACTCGATGTTGTCCCCAGTTCGCGATGACTTGCTTGAAAGCAAGGTGGGGCACTTTCACCCGCATTTCAAGCCAGTGGAGCGAAGACGCACAGGGCGAAAGCGAAAGTTGAGAGCTTTCTGCTTTGAGCGGAAACGCGATTCGGAGGCATGCGTGCAGGCCTCTATGTTGGCCTTGAAATCAGCTCCGCGCGAGATAACGGGCGTCAGATTTGCGAGGCTTGTATATGACCGGGGAAAGAGAACGCGCTTCGAATAACGAAACTAGCCTGTGGGGAAGAGCTAGTTGTAACGCTGCGTTCTTCGTTTCCCCATTCGGAACAGTCTGTTCCGTCATGTTGAGCTTCGGTCTCAAAAGCGCGCCATATTGCTTCTCGAAACTAACGCATCGGGTGTTTCGTGGCCTCTCAGAGTACGCGCTGGGTAGGAGCAAGTAGAGCTCTTACGAGTCGTGCTGAGCAGGCTCAAAGCAGGCCTACAGTCAAACAGTTAAAAGTGTCACATAAGTTACGCCGAAGTGACGTATCTAGCGCATGTGGCGGTGGTAGCGCGGCCGACGCAGACCGTCCGAAATCGAAGTGGCCGCAGTCGTGGACTATCGCCGACCAACCACTAAGTCCGAGATAAGGACTTTTCGGGTTTGACTGGATAGGGCTAGACTTAAGTGAAAGATCACTCCACACTTGCTGGTCCGTTACTGACGCTCTCAGAACGACTGAGCCAGTTAAGGTGAATAGGGCACAGAGTAGGAGGACGCGTTTATTTAAGCGCTGAAACGAGCCTTGAGGGAGGAGCCAGTTCTAACGGTCCACGACTTTTCGAAAGGTTCGTTATTCAGTTCGATACGAGCGATCGCGGCATGGAAGCTGTACTATGCCAAGGGGATGCTAACAGCCGGGAACGACCAGTTTGTACTTAGGTCGCAAGCTAACTTGTCGGGAAGAGGCTTACAGTACTTCCGTAAAGGAATGTGGCTGCGTCGTGTGGGCAGTGCAGAAGTTTGCGTGCTCTGTAGTCGGTAACGCAGACGCACTAGGCCGGGCGTTCTAAGTAGGGTCGCCTTCGTCCTCCCCGTGTCTTTCGTTTCGTCTCTTCGTGAGCAGCTTTTATCTTAGCAGGTAGATGGGAGCAAAATTATTGCCCTCATTTGCTGCCTCAGTTGATTATTTCCGCACCGCGTGATTTCAAGTAATCAACCTTAGTTATCATTTAATGTCGTGTGTTACGTTTGACACTTAGTGTGAGTTCTTCTTTTAAGAGTTCTACGTCCCGCATGGGTCTCTTGGTGTAGAGGGTCCAAATTGGGATAGACACTTAGAGTCTGGTGTTCTGACGGAGGACAGAGGGTGCTTGCTTGCGCTGGGTGTTGCCTGTTGTCGGTCGGTTCTTTGCAAGCTCCAGAACGATGAGCAACCGGTGCTGAGGACAGACCGGAAGAGCCGGACGAAGCTGGTCGAGACACCTGGGCAGCACGGCGAGGTACCTGCGATCCGGACCTGGCAGGCGGTACCCGTTCATGGAGAGGGACCTGGTGGAGTCGCCCTTTTCCTGGGGCACTGGAGGTGTACCTGGATGAGCCTGGCGAACGAGCGCGCCCAGCATCCGAGCCACGTGGAGGCAGCTCGTCTTCACGGCGCATTGTCTGGCGGCGGGGGTGCTGTTGTGCCAGAGCGCCTGGCCCAAAGGCGTTGCACGAGGCGACGCGCCGACAGCGAGGCTGAGTCACGCCTCTCCCTTTGTCGCTGCGGCGCGGCCGAATCCTGCATCTCGAAACGCTGCAGCGCGGCCGACTCCTGCATCTCGAAACGCTGCGGCGCGGCTGAATCCCTCAGGGGAGAACGACCCAAACAAGGGCATGTCGCTACGCCCGGAGGCGAGGTCACGGAGACGGCGGCGGCATCGCTCTCCCTTTCCCCATTGGCGGCGCAGCTGACTCACCGCTTCGCTACAATTCGTCGGAATTCAAACTTCAGGCAGCGAGAGCCCTGATTGGAGCATTTCGAACTTCTTGGGGCCACAACGAACTTCCCGGGCTATAAAAGAAGCGCGGAGGCTCTCATCGTCGGCTTTCCTCGGCGGCTTCTCTCCGGCACCAGTCTCTTCGGAAGCACCGAGTGAAAGGGTGCTGTCGCCTTTGTGCGAATGATGTAACTTTGCTTACCCTGTACATACTGTATATAAATGTTACTTTAAGTTTTCGACGGCTCGAGAACTTCTTCGCTCTGCTCTGCGCCGCGTCGATAGCGGACGGAGCGAGGCAACGTCGCTACACCGGTGACTGCGCTCGGATGGCCAGTCGCAACAGCGGTGACAGCGGTGGGATGGCTGATTCCCAACTTCGGTGACGAGCAGGAAGGCGAGTCACAACCTTGGCGACCGCCCTGGGATAGTCATTCCCAACAGTGGTACCAGCGGGGGATAGCAACTTCCCAACACCAGCTCCCGTATGTCTCGGTTTACCGCTACAACTTCCCTTTCCACATGTACCCCTCTCCCAATTATCTCTGGTACTGTGCTCACGACGACCTGCACATGTGGGCACACCGCCCGAAGTTCCTTCACCCCCTTTTCTAGCTGCTTGCGCGCTCCCGCGCCCCTTCCCTGCATAACGTGGTTCCTCCTGCGATAATCACTAGGTTCTGCCCCTGCATATTTTCCCACATTTTATCCTTTGCCTTTTCTAACACTACCCTGACCGTCTGCCCCGGGAACACGCCAACCTGCACTCTCTTGTCCTCTCTCACCCGGCCTCTAATCTCCCTTTATGAGTACCGCATGTTGGAGTCCCCCGCCACGATCACCATGCGCCTTTCTTCCTTTTCCTGGCTGCCCCCCGGCGCGGCCACCTGCTCCCGCACCAGCTGAGTCAGTGCCAGTCCGGGACCGTCTTCCGGCGTGGCGTCTTTGTCCTCCTCCTTTCCCTTCTCGGGGTCAAGCACTGCCGACACATCTGCCTGGTGACCTACTTCATCGTTTGTTGGGATGTCACCCTTCGTCGCCATTTTGACCTCCATTTGTGCCAACCTCGCTTCGAGTGCCTTCCTCTGCTCTTTTCCATCCTTCAACTCCTCCTGTAGCTCGCCTACCTGAACTCTGAGCTGCTCCTTTTCTTCCTCGAGCCGGTCGAGGCGCGACGCTAGCACACACACTCTGCACATGAAGTCCTGTCCTTCCGCGTCCTCGACCGACTCGAATCTCGTCTCCTCGAGCGGGTATTCGTGCTCGCACCCCGTGCACATCACACCCGGCTTCTTCCTCTGAGGCATGGTACTGCCCGTCCAAGGCGTGCCCAACTCTGGCTTACTTCACTGCCGCGTTCTCGCGCGCTCTCTTCCAATCTAAAAGTAAGCCGCAACGTGCGATTCTCTCCTACAGCATCAATTCTTCTTTCACGAATTACCAACGCTTACAAACCGCCACGTGCAACCACCGCGCGACACCTCTGATTCGGTCACTTCCCTACGCTAACTACCGCCCCTTTCAACTAACCTACATCTCTCTCTAAAACATGGTCACTCTAAAAAAGGAATAATAAATTTGAAACACTTATCCGTTTTCGTCGTCGATGCCTCCGCCGCGCTCTGTACGTCCGCACACCTCGACACCCCGCACACCTCGTCCGCACACCTCGACAGCCGGGGCCATGGCGTCAGCGCCGCTGACGGCCTCCTGTCAAACCATACCGGCGGCGTTGATACCACGCGCATCACCTCCTTTGCTTTTTCAATGCCTGCGGTAGGATCGATCTACCTGCAGATCGCCGGCCTATTTCCCTCACCCACCGCTCGGTGGTGCAAGTAACCGATCCTTGTTCGAAGCACGAGCGGCAGCGGAGGTGACGGCGCGGAAGACGAAAACGATAAGTTTTTTTTTTTTCGTTCCTTTGTTTGTGATAATGTTGCAGAAGTAGGACTCGACTTAAGTAATAGAGGTTAGCAGGTAAAAGAGCAGTTAGCGTGAGTTAACAGGAATATAAATATGTAACAAGTAGTAAAGCCACGTGGTAGCAGTTAGTGCTGTTTTTTCTGGTTGTGTTTTGGCGCAGCGATAGGGATGTTTTGAGGATTAGGAGCAACGTGGGTGACAGCACAGGGGCGACGCGACAGGTTTTTTGGTGTTCGAGTGAAAAAAAAAACAATTTTAAGCGGGCTTATTAAATTTGTTTGTGTGACGGGGCGACTTAGGCCTAGGGGTTGGCCGAACGATGGCCCCGAGGACTAGGGACGAAGACCAAGTGCAGTGCCAAGAGTGCCTGCGCTGGTGCTACTTGGGAAAGACCGAGTTTGAGCGTGTGGCCTTGCGAACGAACAAGGCAAGGCTTCGAGCGCCTCGAGAAGCAGTGTAATGCTAAGGTGGAGGAGCTGGAGGGGTACCTAAGGGAGGAGAGAGAAGCGCGGATGGCTCTCGATACGCGGGTGGCCGAGCTTGACAAGGCGGGGCAGGAGAAGACCGCCCAGTTGGTGCGCACGATGGCCGAGCTGGGCGAAGCGCGAGAAAGGCAGGCCCAGTTGGAAAAGCGGGTAGAAGAGCTCGTCACTCCGGCGGTAGGAGACGACGTGAGTGCGCGGCATCAGCACGATGAGCGGCACGCCGGCAAGAACGCAGAGCTCTGCGCACAGGGAGCGACTGATGCTGCGCGCAAGAGCGGTGTCCGTCAACGCCGAGCGGACTCGGGTCGCAAAGAAAGCACCGAGGCTTCGCCGGAAAGTGGTGGATCGCCAGCCAGGTCGTTTGCTGCTGTGGTCAACCACAGTAGACCCCGAACACCTGCAAAAGGGCCGGTTAAAGGCGAGAGGAGGCGCCAAGTCATAGTTGTCGGCGACTCCAACATGGCCAGGGTGGGAGAGGTGATTAAGGGGAGGGTGGGAGACGACGAACGCGTGAAGGTGAGTAAGCTTCCCGGAAAAAGAGTCGGGGAAGTAATGCAACAAGCAAAGGGGCAACTGTGGGATAGAATGGAGGACCGCAGCTTGGTAGTGATAATGGGGGGTGTGAACGATGTGTTGCAGGGACGCGGAGGAGGGTTCGCAAAGCAGATTGCGAAGGGGGTCACCGAGCTGAGGGCGGTCTCGGAGGATGTGCAGATTGCGGTTTGCACGGTGCCGGAGGTGCAGAAACAAGGGGTCCACGTAGAAAGGGCGGTGGTTGCGGCAAACAGGGAGCTTTGGACCCTGGGTAAAACGATGAAGTTTGAGGTGGTCAACCTGAACCGGGACCTGGTCCGTGCAGGCCACAACGGGGCGTTTGTGTTCGACGGCATACACTTCAGTGGCCGTCTAGCTGAGCCTGTAGGGCACCGACTGGCAGCCCGCGCAGTGGCTTTTTTAGGGGGGCCCCGAACGTTCAAGAAGAAGGCGGACTGAGTGGAGGCGGTATCGAAGGGCAGGACGGAGGGGGCACTGATGCACGGCGGCGGAAACGTAAAGCAAAGAAAAGGAAAATAAACCGTGGAACTAAAATTAGCTACATAAACATGCAAGGCGGCCGCAAGCAGGAAAAAATTCCCCGCATTTCCCCGAGGGGAAGAATCTGAAAGTGCGAATGCACGAGTTGAATTTGCGCGGTTCGGTAATGTTCGCGAAAGAGAGATCACACACCCACACACAACTACAACGAAAGAAAGATGCATTTATTCACAGACACCTATTTGTGTTGTCGTTGTACTTGATTGCTAGAGCGGATCTCAGCTTTGAAATTTCGTGTCAGTACTCCTTTAAGCGGGTGCATTAGCCCTTCTCACGCCCGATTCCTGGCCAATCCCCCACGTGGGTATGTGCCATGTCAGCGGCCAGGCAGCGCGCGCCCATCTCCCCCCGTTGCCAAGGAAGACGAGGAGATTCCTGGCCAATCCCCCACGTGGGTATGCTATGCGGACATCGCCGGTGGACGCAGGTTCAGGGTCGCTTAAGAAGTGCATCGCACTTAAAATGGATTGAGATACAAACCCAACTCGAGAAAGAAGAAATTGACGTGTACGCCCTGACTGAAACCCACCTGCGAGATATGGAGGAGCCACCAGTGATGGATGACTACGTATGGGTGGGGTGCAACAGGGCAGCGGGAGAGAGGAAAGGTGGGGGCGTCACCCCCCGGGCGTGGGCATGTTGATTAGGCGAGGAGGGAATTGGCAAAGGGAGAATCAGGGCTGTAAGGAGCACTTATGGGTTTGTGGAACGGTGGGTGGAAAAAAGACACGGTTGGGAGTGGCCTATCTGTGGACAGGGAATGACGCCAGAGAACAAAATAAAGAGTTGGTGGACTGCCTCAGGAAGGACATAAAGAAATTTAAAGAATCCGGCGAGGTGATATTAGTAGGTGACTTAAATGCCCACATTGAGGATCTAGATGGATATACGGACTATAACGGCTCAATGGTTCTAGATATGTGTGAAGAACAGCAACTAGTAATAGTTAACCGGGAGCATAAATGCGACGGGCAGATAACGTGGCAAAGCGGCAATAGACAGTCTTGCATAGACTACGGCCTGGTCTCGGAGCACACGTACGAGCGGTTGAACCAAATGACGATAGATGAAGGAGAAAACAGCCTGGGCAGCGACCACAGGCGTATAATCCTGAAATTTGACAGTGGAGGGGCTAGGCAGGAAACACCGGAGGTTGGGCTCCCGAAATTGAGCGAAAAGCAGGTAGTAGACATTGTCAATAGCATCGAAAGAGAATTAGAGGCCGAGCCCACGAAGGTGTAGGAATATGACGAGGTTGTGAGTTGTATACAGAAGGAAATATACAAAGTAAGGAAACAAAACCGCTGGAGGGGTAAAAGGAAACCACGAAGCTGGTGGGACAAGGAAATTAAACTGGCTATTGAAGAGCGACAACGGGCTTCTAGATTGCACAGAAAGGCAAAACAAATGGGATATCAGGATGAAGAGGTGCAGCTACGGTGGAGACGGTACCGAGAAAAGAAATTTGAGGTGCAAAAACTAGTACAAGCAAAGATTAAAACTGCGAGTGAGAAATGGGTATCAGGTATACCTAAGAAGGATAAGAGCGCCCCCCAAAAATTCTGGAATCGTTTAAAAGCATTGGGAACAAAGACTAAAGAGGTGCAGACTCAGATACAGGACGGGGACGGTAACGTTCTTCTGGGGGACAGCGCATTAAAATACCTACATGGAGTCATAGCAAATACTTTCGGCCAAACACGCGAGATATCGGCTACCCGGACACATGTGGCCAATAGAAGAGCGACAGATAAAGAATTTAATATCGAATTTTTGGACTGGAAAAAGGCAGAACACAGTGTTCCCAAACGTACGGCAACAGGACCGGATGGTATCCCAATAGAGATTATCAACCATTTGGGACCAGCGGGAAAGACGCACTTGTATAAAGTCATCGAGCGCGCTATAAAATCCGACAGGATTCCCACGCAATGGCGCGAAAGCAGAATGAGTTTGATTTATAAAGGCAAGGGAGAGAAGGACAAGGCGAGCTCTTACAGGCCGATTACATTCACGTCAGTGCTCTATACACCATTTTCCATAAGCAGCCGGGAAAGGAGGAAAATACTCTCAAACCAGTTCTCTCGGCGGCCGATCAGCGTTGCCTGAGCGCGCTGGGCTGCTAACATCGCTCGGCGCGGTGTGCTCCGCTGCGTAGGTCAGGAGTATTTCGCAACGTGTGCTTAGTTTCTGCGGAACTTTCAACTGTTTTAGCCAATGCTGCGATGCCGTTCAAGGCGCAAACGTCGCTTGGTCAGCACTGCGCGGTGGCGGGTTATTGAACAACCAGTGAAAGCGAGAAACAGTCGCTGACAGCACGCATGCGCACGACACTGCCTGGAGAAAATGCAGTGCGGTTGCGGCGTGTTTTTGCGGCATCGCTTCCCAACGCACACCGAGTTGACATATCGGTGGATTCCGTTGATAAATCGCAATGACTTTGTACCAACGACCAACTCCAGGGTTTGTTGGGTGCACTTGGACGGCAAGCAGACGGAGCAAAATCCATTTATCACACGCAAAGCTGCGTCAGGGAACGGAACCCCCTGAAATGTTAGAAGCAACTTTATCCTTTACAATATAGCATTGATTGGTTGGTTGATTGATTGATTGATTCATTCATTATGGTGTTTAACGCCCCAACGCTTCATGGGTGATGAGGCGCGCCGTAGTGGAGGGCTGCGGGTTAATTTTGACCACTTGGGGATCTTTCACGAGCGCCGATACAATACAACGCTACAATAACTTCTGGTTCCTTGTAGTCAATTTAAAATACCATATATTTTTTGGTCATTGCAGCCGATTGGCATTAAACAATTCCCTTTTCATCAAATCCAACCTTTAAAATCACGGCGTTTTGTTTACTTTTTTTCAGGCCAACGCATTACACTGCCAAACGATATGAAAGGATAACTTTCTCCATCGCATACTGCTGGTCGATAGCAGGATAAGCGGGCAGCCAAATGTGGAAACGCAGCTCGACATACGCGTGAACGCTGCATTTAGAAAATAGCTCAACCTGTTCACAACGCGGTCAAAGGAAAAGCTTCTAATCCTTTTGCGTTGCCACGGAATCTAAAGTATTACAATTACAAAACAGTTACTCCTGGTCGCGTAAAGCATTTGTGGTGCAATCAGCGGTTTCACAAAGGTGGGCTCCGAGCGACAGGCCCCATGCGCTGCGCAGAGTTAGGTCAATCATGATCACGATCATGATCAACCAATATTAACTCGCCCGAACGTCAACCCTTTTGCTCAACCTTCGAAAAGTAATTTGACTGGTTGTGCGGTCGTGTTATTTTTCCGCCCGGGTAATTTCGTTTCGTCAGTAACCGTCATAAGTCTAGTTAAGAAAGATTATATTGCATCGCAATGTCAACAGCGTAGCAATCGCCTCGTCGGAAGTCCATCGCGAGCACGGATCACCGTGACCCACATATGCTGTGCGCGCTCCGCATTCGACGTCCGCGCTTCCGTAAACATGACTAATCGGTGAACATAACAAGGACGGTGGCATTGAAAACACGTATTTACTCCCCGATATCGATTTCTATGTCAGTCGGTGCCATACCGGTACGTTTGCATCGCAGAACTGCGGAGCACCACCGGCAACACCACCACACTGCTACTGCTGCTCGCAACCGCCGGGGTCGGAATTTCCCGCTCTGGCAGCAAATTAGGACCTAAAATACGTCCACAGATGATGAAAACAAAACAGAACACACACACACAAGCACTGCAACCGCTAACGTAACGCCAAACCACTACGGTTCACTCGGTAATGCACGGATACCGAGCAGACGCACGCAAAGAACGCGCACTTAACAGCCCAGCGCGGAGGTTTCGGCGGTCGCTTCATAGACGGCGCTAGCGTCTGGTCAGAAAAAGCAAATGGCGGCGCCCACCTCTAGCAAGGAAAATGGTGTATACACCATTTTCCTTGCTAGGGATGGGCGCCGCCATTTGCTTTTTCTGACCGGACGCTAGCGCCGTCTATGAAGCGACCGCCGAAACCTCCGCGCTGGGCTGTTAAGTGCGCCGTTCTTTGCGTGCGTCTGCTCGGTATCCGTGCATTACCGAGTGAACCGTAGTGGTTTTGCGTTAAGTTAGCGGTTGCGGTGCTTGTGTGTGTGTGTTCTGTTTTGTTTTCATCATCTGCGGACGGCTTTTAGGTCCTAATTTGCTGCCAGAGTGGGAAATTCCGACCCCGGCTGTTGCGAGCAGCAGTAGCAGTGTGGTGGTGGTGGTGCCGGTGGTGCTCCGCAGTTCCGCGATGCAAACGTACCGGTATGGCACCGACTGACATAGAAATCGATTTCGGGAAGTAAATACATGTTTTCAATGCCACCGTGCTTATGATGTTCACCGATTAGTCATGTTTACGGAAGCGCGGACGTCGAATTCGGAGCGCGCACAGCATATGTGGGTCACGGTGATCCGTGCTCGCGATGGACTTTCGACGAGGCGATTGCTACGCTGCTGACATTGCAATGCAATATAATCTTTCTTAACTAGACTTATGACGGTTACTGACGAAACGAAATTACCCGGGCGGAAAAATAACACGACCGCACAACCAGTCAAAGTACTATTCGAAGGTTGAGCAAAAGGGTTGACGTTCGGGCGAGTTAATATTGGTTGATCATGATCGTGATCATGATTGACCTAACTCTGCGCAGCGCATGTGGCCTGTCGCTCGGAGCCCACCTTTGTGAAACCGCTGCTTGCACCGCGAATGCTTTACGCGACCAGCAGTAACTGTTTTGTAATTGTAATACTTTAGATTCCGTGGCAACGCAAAAGGATTAGAAGCTTTTCCTTTGACCGCGTTGTGAACAGGTTGAGCTATTTTCTAAATGCAGCGTTCACGCGTGTCTCCAGCTGCGTTTCCACATTTGGCTGCCTGCTTATCCTGCCATCGACCAGCAGTGAGCGATGGAGAAAGTTATCCTTTCATATCGTTTGGCAGTGTAATGCGTTGGCCTAAAAAAAAAAAGTAAACAAAACGCCGTGATTTTAAAGGTTAGATTAGATGAATCTGATGAAAAGGGTATTGTTTAATGCCAATCGGCTGTAATGACCAAACAATATATGGTTAAATTGACTACAAGGAACCAGAAGTTATTGTAATGTTGTATTGTATCGGCGCTCGTGAAAGATCCCCAGGTGGTCAAAATTAACCCGGAGCCCTCCACTACGGCGCGCCTCATCACCCAGAAGCGTCGGGGCGTTAAACACAACCAATCAATCAATGCTGTATGGTAAAGGATAAAGTTGCTTCTAACATTTCAGGGGGTTCCGTTCCCTGTCGCCATCCATGCCTGTCGCAGCTTTGCGTGTGATAAATGGATTTTGCTCCGTCTGCTTGCCGTCCAAGTGCACCCAACAAACCCTGGAGTTGGTCGTTGGTACAAAGTCGTTGCGATTTATCAGCGGCATCCACCAATATCTCAACTCGGTGTGTGTTGGGAAGCGATGCAGCAAAAACACGCCGCAACCGCACTGCATTTTCTCCAGGCAGTGTCGTGCACATGCGTGCTGTCAGCGACTGTTTCTCGCTTTCTCTGGTTGTTCAATAACCCACCACCGCGCAGTGCTGGCCAAGTGACGTTTGCGCCTTGAACGGCATCGCAGCATTGGCTAAAACAGTTGAAAGTTCCGCAAAAACAAAGCACGCGGTGCGAAATACCCCCTGTATACGCAGCGGAGCATACCGCGCCGAGCGATGTTAACAGCCCAGCACGCACAGGCAACACTGGTCGGCCGCCGAGAGAACTGGTTTGAGAGTATTTTCCTCCTTTCCCGGCTGCTTATGGAAAATGGTGTATAGGGACCGGGCAGCTGGACGGGTGGCGCCACCACTCGGCGCTCCCCTCGTCAGTGGAATGAGCCGGTGCATTGGACTACACAGCCTCCCGTTGTTTTTGTCGTGTTTGCTTCGGTGCTTTGAATGTTTTGGTGGTGTTGTGGGCGGACATGAGAGATGAAACAAAGTCTAGACAGATGTGTTCGGTTCTTAGATGCAGTAATGACTACGTAAACTTGTCGGACACTTCTAAAGTTGGGTATCGGCTGCAATGGCATGAGCGCATTTTGCAGCGATCTGCGCTTGGCTACACCCGTTCTGAGTACGAATAAAACTACTATTAGTAGTATTATTTTCTTCTTAAATGCACTAACGGCTACGCAAACTTATTGGATGCTTGTAAGGCTGGGAATGGGCTACATTAACACCAGCGCTTTTTGCAGCGCTCTGCGCCTGGCTCCGCGCGATCTGAGTAGGAATAAAACTATTACCAATATTATTATTCATTTCTACCCCTTTAAATTATCTTCACTGGTTTCAATGACTACGGTTTCCACGCCAGCCTTAGCGCTGGGATTACTCAATACGTGTGCTTTAAATAGAAAGGCATACCTGCATACGAGATGGATTACCGTGTAGCCGTAGAAATGTTGCGGTAGTTTACACTTTCTGCAACCGTGAGCTTTGTGCCTTCGGTTTTGGTGAGCGACACTGTGACAGCATGGGAGCCTGAAAGCCGAAGTGTAAATCCCACATTTGTGGTGGCCATTTTATCAAGAGCCAAAGTTATTCAACAACTCAACAGCCCAAGCTACAAACCATCCACCATCCCTCCTCCCCTTCCCGTTTTACCACCTGCGTAGAATAAAGGATGGCACCAATAGTTAGAAAAAGATGCAGCATTATTGTCAGCCGGTGTTTTTTAATGCTTAAGTATTATTTACAGAGTACCTAAAAAATCGTGTAATGCGTGGTGAAGACAACATAAACGCGCGATTAGTTGCCTCAAATATGGGTGCATCAGCCCGAGTCCTCCAGCACAGACACATTTCCGACACGCTGGACAAAGATTAGATTTGGAGAGGGGGGCATGGAAGTTCAAAATTAAACAGCAATATCATCTAGCCCTCCGTCTAATGATTATGATGGTTGAACGCAAGGCTCTCTTCCTGCGAAATCGAATGGGAAATGGTCAAAGTCAAAGACGCTGCGATCAAAAGACCAAACTGCGTGCTGGTCAAATTCGACGCTCAACTAGTCAAAGTTTAAATCCAGAAGGTAACCAAGGAAACACATACGTTAGAGCTTTGCGATAAACCCTCATCGTCGTTACACGAAGGTGTGCATGAGTTTTCAAGCGTATACGACCGCAGCATTCAGTTGTGAAGCTGAGTACAGGTTTCGGGCACCCTCCTGTCTTGCGTCCTTCAGCCACGCAGGAATTGGTTTTTGAAAAACCATTTACCAACTAGCCAGCAAACATTGCAATTCTTGTAAAGCAATGCTTCTCCACGACAATCAATAACGTTCTACTATCATGCGGTATTTATTCTATCAACGATTCCCGATGACTGTAGTAAGAGCATTTCTGTGAAATTAAACACGTTTCAGCCGTAGGTAATGAAGTTACGGAAGCGTTGTCCATCACAATTTCTGTTTTGAGGTAACTCTTAGAAGACACCCCCCAACTTTGTCTTTCGCTTGTGCGCGACGTCGACGCCGTTTCGTCATCAACTGCCCAAGGCCAGCGCCGCCGCCGCAGCATTCCTAGATCGGTTGAACACACCGGCTTTGTGGGAGCATTTAGCTGCAGTATACTCCTCGATACGCGAAACTGCATGCAGGCATAAAAAAAATTGCATGAAGCAACGAACTTTCACTTCCATCTTGACTTCCAGCTTGGCGCATTCAGCGTCGTCTGCTATTTGTAAATACTGAGTATGGGCGTAAATCACACACATGGCATGCCTTGTAAAGGTTACGTCCACGCTCAAGATTTACCGATCTGAAAAATGCACGTGGGGTTACGTACGTTTTGCAAGCCACACCGCAGAAAAACGACAGAAAGCCATGCACAGTTACGCTGCGCTGACCGCCACCGGCATTCCACTGACGAGCGGTTCGCCACGGGCGGCGCTGTTCGCTGAAGCGACGGTGGTGCCATACAACGGCCGCCCGGTCCTATAGGGACCGGGCAGCTGGACGGGTGGCGCCACCACTCGGCGCTCCCCTCGTCAGTGGAATGAGCCGGTGCATTGGACTACACAGCCTCCCGTTGTTTTTGTCGTGTTTGCTTCGGCGCTTTGAATGTTTTGGTGGTGTTGTGGGCGTATATGCGCGGTGAAACAAAGTCTAGACAGATGTGTTGGGTTCTTAGATGCAGTAATGACTACGTAAACTTGTCGGGCGCTTCTAAAGTTGGGTATCGGCTGCAATGGCATGAGCGCATTTTGCAGCGATCTGCGCTTGGCTACACCCGTTATGAGTACGAATAAAACTACTGTTAGTAGTATTATTTTCTTCTTAAATGCACTAACGGCTACGCAAACTTATTGGATGCTTGTAAGGTTGGGAATGGGCTACATTGACACGAGCGCTTTTTGCAGCGCTCTGCGCCTGGCCACGCGCGATCTGAGTAGGAATAAAACTATTAGCAATTTTATTATTCATTTTTACCACTTTAAATTATCTTCACTGGTTTCAATGACTACGGTTTCCACGCCAGCGCTGGGTTACCTCGATACGTGTGCTTTAAATAGAAAGGCACCTGCGTACGAGATGGATTACCGTGTAGCCATAGAAATGTTGCAGTAGTTCACACTTTCTGTAACCGTAAGCTTTGTGCCTTCGGTTTTGGTGAGCGACACTGTGACAGCATGGGAGCCTGAAAGCCGAAGTGTAAATCCCACATTTGTGGTGGTCATTTTTTCAAGAACCAAAGTTATTCACCAACTCAACAGCCCAAGCTACAAACCATCCACCATCCCTCCTCCCCTTCCTGTTTTACCACCTGCGTAGAATAAAGGCTGGCACCGATAGTTAAAAAAGGTGGCAGCGTTAACGTCACCCGGTGTTTTTTAATGCTTAAGTATTCTTTACAGAGTACCTAAAAAAATCGTGTAATGCCTGGTGAAGAAACCAAAAACGCGCGATTAGTTCCCCCAAATATGGGTGCATCAGCCCGAGTCCTCCAGCACAGACACATTTCCGACACGCTGGACAAAGTTTAGATTTGGAGAGCGGGGCATGGAAGTTCAAAATTAAACAGCAATATCATCTAGCCCTTCGTCTAATAATTATGATGGTTGAACGCAAGGCTCTCTTCCTGCGAAATCGAATGGGAAATGGTCAAAGTCAAAGACGCTTCGATCAAAAGACCAAACTGCGTGCTGGACAAATTCGACGCTCAACTAGTCAAAGTTTAAATCCAGAAGGCAACCAAGGAAACCCATACGATAGAGCTTTGCGATAAACCCTCATCGTCGTTGCACGAAGGTGTGCATGATTTTTCAAGCGTAGGTGGCAGCTTGTAAACCGACCGCAGCATTCAGTTGTGAAGTTGAGTACAGGTTTCGGGCACCCTCCTGTATTGCGTTCTTCAGCCACGCAGGAATTTGTTTTTGAAAAACCATTTACCAACTAGCGATCAACCATTGCAATTCTTGTAAAGCAATGCTTCTCCACGACAAGCAATAACGTTCTACTATCATGCGGTATTTATTCTAGCAACGATTCCCGATGACTGTAGTAAGAGCATTTCTGTGAAATTAAACACGTTTCAGCCGTAGGTAATGAAGTTACGAAAGCGTCGTCCATCACAATTTCTGTTTTGAGGTAAATCTTAGAAGACACCCCCCAATTTTGTCTTTCGCTTGTGCACAACGTCGACGCCGTTTCGTCATCAACTGCCCAAGGCCAGCGCCGCAGCATTCCTAGATCGGTTGCACACACCGGCTTTGTGGGAGCATTTAGCTGCAGTATACTCCTCGATACGCGAAACTGCATGCAGACATGAAAAATTGCATGAAGCAACGAACTTTCACTTCCAGCTTGACTTCCAGCTTGGCGCATTGGGCGTCGTCTGCTATTTGTAAATATTGAGTATGGGCGTAAATTACACACATGGCATGCTTCGTAAAGGTCACATCCACGCTCAAGATTTACCGATCTGAAAAATGCACGTGGGGTTACGTATGCTTTGCAAGCCGCACCGCAGAAAAACGACAGAAAGCCATGCACAGTTACGCTGCGCTGACCGCCACCGGCATTCCACTGACGAGCGGTTCGCCACGGGCGGCGCTGTTCGCTGAAGCGACGGTGGTGCCACACAACGGCCGCCCGGTCCCTATGACAACGTGGATAGGGGATTGCTGTGGCATATACTGGAAGAAGAGGGGATTGGGTCAGATTTTGTGGGGCTGCTAAGGGCAATATATGAGGATAACAGGGTGCATATTACATGGGAAGGGCGTACAGGCACAGAGCCCGTATACATTCGAAGAGGTTTAAAGCAGGGGTGCCCCCTTTCGCCATTGCTGTTCACACTGTACATTAGAGGAATGGAAAGACGATTGGAGGAGAGTGGATTAGGCTTTGACTTGTCGTACCGAAGCAATGGAGAGTTGGTGAAGCAACGGATTCCGGGATTGATGTACGCGGACGATATAGTGTTGCTGGCAGATAATGCGGAAGACCTTCAAAAACTGGCCGACATTTGTGGTGATGAGGCAACGTACCTAGGACTACATTTTAACCCACAGAAATCTGCAGTCATGGCGTTCAACGAGGAAGCTCATACAGCACCAATAAGAATTAAACAGGAGGCCATACCATTAGTAAATAAGTACAAATACTTGGGGATCTGGCTTAATGAAGGAAAAGGCTACCTGAATGCCCATGAAGAACACCTCAAACTGAAAGGGAGGCGAAATGCAGCAGTAATGAAACATATAGCACTTTGGGGTTACAATAAGTACGAGGTAGTGCGAGGCATCTGGAAAGGGGTAATGGTGCCGGCGCTCACGTTCTCTAATGCAGTATTATGCTTAAAGTCCGATATCCTGTCGGGACTGGAGGTTAACCAAAAGGCAGTCGGCAGATTAGCACTGGGAGCTCACAGTAAGACTACAAATGAGGCGGTACAAGGCGATATGGGTGGGGCTTCATTTGAGGCGAGGGAAGCGCAAAGTAAGATACGTTTTGAGGAGCGGCTGAGACATTTAGATGAGAAGAACTGGGCAGCCAGAGTGCACAGGTACCTGTACCTTAAAAGTGTGGACACTCAATGGCGGAAGAGGACGCGAAAGCTGGCGACTAAATATACCTTGACCGCGGCAAATAAACAAGGGGGGGGCAGTTAAAAAGCAAGTGAAGGAAGCAGAGACGCTCATGTGGAAAGAGAGGATGGAAAAGAAGGCGTCGCTGGGAATCTACAAAGCAAGCAAAAAAGAGATCCGGAAAGAGAACTTTTATGACAACAATAAAGGTAGTGCGTTGCTCTTTGAGGCGCGGGCTGGCTGCTTGAGAACTCGAACTTACAGGAGCAAATATTCGTCCCAGGATGAGACATGTGTTGTATGTGGCAGGGATAAAGAAACAATCGACCACATAGTAATAGGATGCCAAAAGATTCAGCCGGATAGAATTGGGGGGAAAGTCCTACTTCCTGAGGCACTGGGCTTCGCAATAGATGGAAACATTAACTGGTCAGCAGTAGGTATTACTAAGCAGCGGCTAGAGTATTGGTGGAAAAAAAGCAGGGAATTCGATAAAATAACAGCCCAGCCAGGGGTAGCGGCAGGGCAGAATTAAAAAGAAATCCGAGTTGAGAGACTAAATTTAAATTCAAACTACTAAGATAGGCTAGATGGCGCACGCCATCACCCCGATTCAAAGGGGAGGCCTTTAATCATCATCATCATGGTAGCGGTTGCTGTCGTCAGCAACGTTTATTGGCGGTGAGATCTTTGAGTGGCGCCCCCTGGCTCTGACGTCGGCTTAGGGATTCGCGCCGCTGTCGTCTGCTACACTCCGCTTGTGGGAGGCAGCAGTGCCTGGGCTAGAAATCGCCCGCTTCGTTGCTGTAGTGCGTTAAAAAGCGTATTTCTAGTGACTCAGTTATTTTGCCAGCTTCTGACGCATCTGAATACTTTGAAGCTGTATCCCCCACAAGTTTGCAACACACGAAGAGATAGAAAACAACTTTCTTCAGAGTATCGGTCAGAAGATCGTGTGTAACTCGTCCTTTCTTGCTTATTCGCGAGGATCAGCGATCAGAGCTTCTCGATAAGTATTCAAAATGCGTAGGCTTCCCTGCAGTATTTTTGAGATGCTCCTATGAAGACTCAACAGTCTAATACTACGTACCAAGCAGCGGCCTCTACACGCTCATCGCACAGCAGGAAATAAAGCGGCTTTCTTCTGTTTCTTTCGTTGTTGTCTTATATCGGATTAATGTTTCTTGCTTTTTTTTCTGCCCAACGCATTAATTTTTCTGCGCCGTCACCAACTTCTTATTAGGAGGTTTCGGGATGTTTGGGAGCCTCACAAAGGTCGTGTGGATATGTCCTTCATTTTGTATGGCATACATTCCATTCTTCACAAATTGGCTTTCATTACGGCTGCGTGCAAGAAGGTGCATATCCGCAGCGTGCTTTGTTTATTCACATGCAAATACAATGAGAAGGTTTGTGCTACGCCACCGCGATCGCGCCCTAAACAACGTGGTCCACAGTGCTCGAAGGCGGCTTTTGTGCTCCGAATTTCTATCGTAATTATATCGTTCTCATAACGAACTGACTCTCAACTCGAACAATGATAACATGATTACGGTGTTGAAGGCATGATATGCTCGCTAACTAACGTACTAAATAGTATACCTGCATATATTACAAGACTCGAAACCGAAGAAGAATTCCAAGTAGCTCTTTATTGCTTTTCAACCCTTCCAGGCGCGAAGAACAAATCCTACTCTACTCGGGATGGCGTTCTATGATTTAAGAAAATTACTTTTACTCTCTTGTCCTGGACTGAGGACCCGGCCCACTAACCAGATCGATTTAATTGTTAAACAAAGTTTTCCCCTCCTCCCCTTACTCCTCCTCCTCGTCTTGAGTGCAGTTTTCCTATAACGCATATCCGAATATCGGGAAGATATGGCTGTGCAAAATGTTCCGAAATATCCCTCCAGGTCTTGACAAACATATGTGAGTTACTATAAATTTAACGAAGACGTGACTCGTTTTGCTCAATAAACCTCCGTACTTGTTAGATACCTGGTATAGAATCAGCACGCGCGTATATACACACTGGGTTATTTGGAACTCAACCTACAGTTTTTGCAGTCTATAGTGCATGTCGGCAAACTTTCATGCCTTGACAACGTAAAGTGATGTGACAAAACGCGTTCGAGCATTCGGCAAGGTTGCAAAAACTGTTTCACCTTACATATGATTACCGGGAATCGTGATGCCTTCTGCCAAAGCCGACAGCCCTGAAGGCCTAGAATTTGTTTTACTCTTCCGTTTTCGCTGTTGCCGGTTATTAGCAGCTGACTGTTCCTTTTGTTCGAATGCTTACATGAGAAGCTGACGCCTGGCTCCGACCCTTCGCGCTCCGCACAGGACCGGCTTCGCAAGGAATGGGGTGGCGCCGGCAATGTTTCTCCCGTAGCGGTATCCAAAACTATACTTTAATTGACACCATGAGCTAGTGTATGCGATTTTAAGCCTATTATTATGATAAAAAGTTACCCACACGCCAATTCTGGTGCGGACAAGCGGACAAGCATCAGACGTTGACCGAGCGCATAGAAACAGCAGGGAGAGCGATAATGAGTGAAGCAGACGACAAATGCGAGAATCCCTAAGCTGACGTCACGGAGGCGCGCTTCGCAGCGCCGCCTGTGTTCGCGCTCACCGCCAATAGAAAGTATATATAAACGCCTCCATGTATAAACGTTGGTCGTCAGCTTATGCCGGGTTTTCGGGCGCGATTTTGCTTTCGTCTGAAGTATGTTCTGAAGTAAAACTTGTTTTCCTAGATAACTTTGCTCTTTTCCAGAGTGTTATTGTGCAATCATTAAATGAATAGATTGTGTTTCGCTTGTAGAGTTTGTGGGCCCGCTTTAATTGCATCGGTTGTGTCGCTCTTTGGCGGATCTATTGGCTACTTTGAATAGACAGCTTAACTAGAGTGTAGCTTAACTACCTACATGTAATCCGCTTCCTGCACAGTTTCCTGCGTTTCCACGCATGAAACAGCATCGGTGAAGCAGCTGGGTGAAGCTGTCAGTTTCATTGGGCAACGATATATGATTGAGACGTATATCGGACAACGCCCATACGTATCAGAAATTCAAACCAATTAAACGGCAACAAACAGCTTAAGAACAATTACAAATGAACAAAACGAAACAGATGCGAGAACAGAGTTGTTACGCTACACTGCGAGTACATGTATGCATGCGCACCTGGTGCGCTGATTTTCAAAGCTTGCAGAAATTTCGATCCGTAAGAGAGGCTTTGCGCAATATATCATTCTCACGGCATTCTTGTAGGTTATATCAAATGCATGGTTGGTGGTCAGCAGCGACTTCATAAACTTTCTACATATGAGTTCCACCAACTCTAACTTCGTCGGGATTTTCACACACCAAGACTGGCATTTATGTGCAGAACTCAACGCTGTGTTTTAAGCATACCTAGGGGCTGACGATCCTAAAGCATCGCGTCAGGAAACTTCTTCAAGACATGTAGTAGTCGCACTAGCTGGTGCGTTGGATATCTCCCGTTCTTGCCGACGAGGTTTCCCGCTTTCTTTCTTTCTTTCTTTCTTTCTTTCTTTTTTGAAGCTGTCATCGCTTCTTGCTTCTCTCTTAGGTGCCGGCCTCATGTACGAAGGGTAGTGCAGGAAAACACTAGGCACAGTGCCGTACGTCTTTTCGTGTCACTCCGAGTCTTCTGGCCGAAAGTGCAGACTGCAGACCACTGATAATTGGACGTTGAGTCGTGTTCACAGTTTTTACTACAAATGTGCTGTACCCATTGGGCTTTCAGGGTTTCGTTCACTGAGAATTCATGGTGCGAGGCATCCGGATCCTTCTTCCGCACGCTGCAGAATGGGACGCAACATCGCATTCTTCGGTTTTAAATTTCACGAGCAAACGTCGTCTCTTGATTAGTGGGCAGGTATTACTTACACAAATTTAGCTTCAGGCATGCTCGCAGATATTGTAAAAAAATACGTAACATCAGGAGCCATTCACTGGCAAAAGGCGGGAATGTTCAGCGCGTGGTTTGCCTGCGGATCGTCTGCTACCCTGCGACTTAGCGGGAGAGGATCAGTAGCGGGAGAATTAGAGTTCCTGTATATAGCTCCCAGCTATATACAGGAACTCTAGGGAGAATCAGTGGGTAGCGCCACTGGCGCCACCACGTGGAATTTAGACGCATGGGAAAGGGCAAGGCGGGCACGCTTTGGGGTGACGCGACAGGCATAGAAATAGTAAAGGAGGCGATGCCACGGGACAAAACCAGTATATTATCTCTATGGACAAAACCACGGAGCAAGATAAACAGGAGCGCCGACTTCGCTCTCTCTGACGGAGCACAATGTAGATGGCGCTACGAATGGCGCAGCGATCCTCCGAGGCGCATTCCGGCTGAATTTGTCGCCTGCTTCGGAGGCGGTTCGTTGGGCGCAGCTTCGCGTCCGTTGCGGGCCTTTTTAACTGGTTTGACAGCACCTCCTGGGTAACCGGTACCCGACTGAATTAAGTTGTCGCACGGCGAAGATACGTTAAGAATTTGTTTGCAGAACGAGTATACGAAATGTAGCGACCACATTCAGTCATCTGGCCGCTAGAGAAACGCTTCCTTTTCCGCACTTCGGGCCACGAATGGCACTACGTTCAATAAATTGGCGAATAAGAATTCTGTTGTGTGCTACGTGTATTACAGAAGCCAACTAGTTCTAACAAATAGCGATTCTAAAAGTGCCCTCCACCTCCTCGCCAATTGTAAACTAAACTTGCTGGCTCAAAATCTGAATGAATGCTAAACAGTGAGCTCACATGCCGAATTTTTTCAGTATTATCTCTGCTCGTATCACGCGGGGGTGTAGCCCCGAGCTTTTTTTCTTCTCCTTTGGGACTCCATACGACAGCACGCATTGCATTATGCGTACTGCTAGCACTGCATACCACGCTACTGTATAGCGCGCGGTGCTTCAGAGAACTACATCCACACAGTCGAAAGCAGCTTGCTCCTTGGTGCAGAGCGCACGTAAAACGCGGAGGGTTACTTGAAAAATGATGATTGGGGCTAGGTGCTTTTGAAGGTAACACTGAGTTTCAAATCAACTTAACGATTTGAATTGCACAAAAAGCTGATTGATTTGATTGATTGATTGAAGGGTTTAACGCGCCGACGCAACGCAGGCGATGAGGCGCGCCGGAGTGGAGGGCTCCGGATTAATTTTAACCACCTGGGGATCTTTATCGTGCGCCGAAATCTCGTACACACGGGCGTTTTTGCTTTTCGCCTCCAGCAGAAAAGCGGCCGCCGCGGCCAGGAATCGAACCCGCGACGTCGTGCTCAGCAGCGCAGCGCCTTAGCCACTGAGCCACCGCGGCGGGTGCACAAAAAGCTGCTTCTTTCATTAATTCAGGGTAGTTGTAAGTGGCGCCAAAACAACCACGCCAGGGGCACGCGGGGGACGCTTCGAGAAATGTTTCCGTATCACAACTCCACTTAGTACCAATATGTTCCACGCTTTTTTCGACACACCACCTGCCTTCTCCCCCTCCCTCTCTAATTTCTGATTACTTGCGAACCCTCAACTCGTTGTGCAGCTCTTAATTACGACACGTAGATACGACATGCAGGGGGCAGACAGTGTGGATTCAGCACATGTTACACGTTTAATTTAATTTAATTTAATTTAAATGAAATTTTAGAAAACAGGCGAGCACTTCGTATGACGCAAATAGGTCATTATGCGGCTTTGCTCGTTATTCTAGAACAAATTTATTTCCACAAACCAGATCATCAGAACACATTTCTTAGCAATGCATCTGGCGGTATGCGCTTGCGGCATCAACAAGATTACACGACCGCACAGTTTACACGACCGCACAAAGATTACACGACCGCACAAAGATAGCGTTCGAAATTCTTTGCTCGCGTAATGACGCTGACAGCGCCTTTCCATACTCATGGCCTGGCGGCAGCCGTAAATTTCTTGTGTGGGACTATATGCATCATTGCCGCACGCCTATGTCGACTGCGGGCGACCAAGAAAGAGCGATATTTGCGCTGTACCGCTTTAACGTACGCCAAAAACCGCTTTACGAAGCCAAAAACGACGCAGTTGTCTTCAAGGAAAACAAGTTTATAGGAGCGAACTTGTGCTCCCCAACAACTCAAAGAATACAGAGGTGGCGGAGCAGCAGTCAACAAACTGACGTGCGCAGGCGAGATTCGGTGAATGGAATACTGTGGCGTCTGCTCCGCACGCTTTTATCTTTCGAGGCGAGTGTTGCGAATGGTCTATTTACATCTATGACATTGTAGATCAAAGAAGATTATTCTAGGCTAGTGATGTTAGGGCGAAACGCTCTCGTTATCAGAATGAGATAACCCGTACGGCATCAAAAATAACACCACAGCCGGGCAGTGTTATATAAATATATATATATATATATATATATATATATATATATATATATATATATATATATATAACGAACTCCTCATTTCCTATTCTGATTCGCTATATATACCGTAAAAACCCGCGTATAATACGAGGATTTTTTCCAAATTTTACTATGCAAAATTTGTGCCTCGTATTATATGTGGATCCCAAAGTTTGCAGCCGAAAATTTGCACCTTCGGTTTCGGTTTCAGCGGAGGGTGGGCCATCTTGCGGGGGCGTTCACCGCAAGTCTATCACGATGTCGGGTGCACGAAGGCAGTATTCGGCGGCAATTAAAAGAAAAGTCATTTTATGTGCCGAGACCATCAGGAATTGCGCTGCAGGACGGCAGTTCGGCGTCACCGAAGGCAGCATTCGCGGGTGGAGAAACCAACTGGTGCTTGACTGGATAAAGTCTGTGTGTTTTCGGCGGCCTGGAGCACTGTTGGGTTCCCGTCAGTGCTCGTGTTGTACGCCTTTCGCTGCCACCTGGCCGATTCCATGAAGAAGTCGTTGCGCGAACCCCGCATCGAACTCATTGTCATTCTAGGAGGAGTGACATCCCAGCTGCAACCGCTAGACGTTTGCATCAACAAGCCTTTCAAAGACTGCATCACGTCCTGCTACCAAGAGTGGATGAGGCTAGGAGACCCGTAAGTGACGGCTACCGCATGGCTGTCAGCTACCGGATGACTGTCAGTGACAGCTACCGGATGACCGTAAGTGACAGCTACCGGATCCAGCCACAAAGCGGTGCTTTGTAGATGGATCGCGGATGCGTGGGCCAGCATCCCAGAGGAGCTCGTCAGTTGCTCTTTTTAAGAAATGCGGCATCTCGAATGACCTTGATGGCACTGAGGACCACTTTCTGTGGGAAGACATTTCCAACAAGGCGACTTCAGGAGACAGCGGCAGCGGACCTGACGATGCCTGAACGGACGTCGGGAGACCGTACCAGCGAAAATTGACAATGACTGAAGGGTAACTGCAGTGCAAATAAATGTTTTCTGTAGTCTTTACCTCGTATTATATGCGGATGAAAACTTTTTTTTCTGATTTTGCTGTCGCCGAATTACACCTCGTATTATACGCGGGTCCGTATTATACGCGGGTTTTTACGGTATGTATATATAGTGACACGTAGCGGCAGAGAACATGACTCGAACCATGGTAGGAGATGATGGAGCGATATATTCAAAGGTAGGACGATGTGTGTACAGTATTAGATGGCGGCCATTAGAGAGCCCGCGCCAGCCACTTCGTTGTCGTCATCGTCGTCGTCTTTAATGGGTCATGACCCTGTTGCATTGTCCGCCTATATATGGGCTCCGTGACAATATACACACATATATATATATATATATATATATATATATATATATATATATATATATATATATATATATATATATATATAGAGAGAGAGAGAGAGAGAGAGAGAGAGAGAGAGAAAGAGAGAGAGAGAGACGTACGGGACGAGGGATTCCGTAAGGACACATATCAAAATTGCAGTCCTTATTGCCAGTTGTGTTTGGCGTTTTAACAGTGTTTTATAGTGCCGAATGAAGTATGATTGCCTTTTTTTTATGCAGGAATAAATGACTGAAAATTCAAGTCGAGAAAAAATGCGCCGTTTTTTCCGGAAGCGGGAATCGATTCCCGCTTCCGGAAAAACGGCGCATTTTTTCTCGACTTGAATTTTCAATCATTTATTCCTGCATAAAAAATATAATATAAAATATAAAACATAAAAATATAAAATATAATATATATATATATATATATATATATATATATATATATATATAGTGAGCAGTTAGTCGTGCGCCACCCCTTTGGGACATTTACCGCTACTACAGTTACCCAGTGGCCACTATCCCATACCTCATCTTCCTCTGATAGTCATCCTCATCATCATCTTCCATCTCGGGGCTCGTGCTTCGCCGTCAGCTGAGTGTGGGTTCACGCGTAATAAACGTCCTGTAGCGGCTGTCCTGCAAGGCCCTTACAAGCAATATATATTTATATGTACAGTAATCCCTCGTTAATCCGAAGACGTAAAATACGGAGTTTAGAGTTAAGCGAAATGCCGAAAATTTGTGTCCAGGTCACTGAAATAAACGTTAAGGCTGGTAACAAAAGCTGCACGGCTCAGGGTACCTTTCCTAATAAAGCCAAAAAAGTTCACAGGAAAGACAAATTGTTATTATTGCGGTAGAAAGAACCGCGTGTTGCTTGCCTGTTTCGCGTTCACATCAGGTTCCAGAAAAGCGTTCTCGAGGTGCTCAATGCATCGCATGAATTGTTGGTCGTCACGGCTACATTCCGCCTTGTTGCGAAGGAGGCGCAGCACGTTTGATGTTTCTGTCGTTGTAGGCACTTCTCGGGCTTCTTGGGAATCCTGATGATCAGCTGCACCATCCACAGCTCTTTCAACGCTGTAGGCGCCGGACAGCATTCCAGTAACAGAAACATCGGCCTCGTACAGCGTAAATTTGCCGTTCACGTCCGCGTTTAGGCGCGTTGTTGGAGCTAATCGTTCGAACGGAGACCTGATCAGCTGTCTGTAGCGGACTTTTCCTTGTATCCCCTCTGTCAACATATCGGGATATCTGTGGTGCCCCGCAAAAACGTTTTTACATAAAGGGGGGCATATACATGGCGCCTATGTAAGGTTAATGCACAGCGAAAAAAAGTTTCGACTTAACCGATATTTCGAGATACCCGAGTTCGAGTTAACGACAGATTACTGTATATATATATATATATATATATATATATATATATATATATATATATATATATATATATATATATATATATATATATATATATATATATATATATATATATATATATATATATATATATATATATATATATATATATAAGCGTCGTCTGACCGGGGTGGCGTGCGACCGGGGTGCGGGTAAATGCCAGCCTAGTAGACGATCTCACGCGACAGGTGTGCTAAGAAGTTATTTTAAACTACTATATTTTGCGAGTTCTCGCGCGATTTGCGAAACTTTAGCTGAAATGCCAAGTTAAAAAAAGCAACGCCGATGTATCGCCCCCCTCCCCTCCATGCGTCGGAGCTAGCCCGAGAGCCAAGCGCCGCGCACTACGCGACACCTGTGCCGTCTAGCGCTATTTTTAACCCACCACGCAGCCCTGCGCCTTGGGTGCGCGAGATAATGCTGACGTGGTCGAGAATATTGACAGGAGAAAAGGGGAGTGTGAAACTTCCAAGTCCAAGCGAATAGTACAAGGCGGAGATGAAAAAGAACGACATTCCTGTACAGGGTGGAGACACCCTTTGAAAAGTCCGGTGCCGTGCTAATGGGTCAAAGTGCACAACACATATGTGTTCTCGTTTCCAAGAAGATCCATCAACGCGAAAAAAATTATTCAAAGTGGGCGAGTAAACTGTGTTGCGGCTAAAATTATAGCCGGTCTTGCTGCAGTGACTTGCTGTGGCGGCGAGCGATTGACCCGAAATGGCGGTGCCAACGTGTTGGTGCCCCGACCCTTGCGGCGGACGCGCGTGAATCCAGACAACCAAAGAAAGGAGTGGAGTGCAGCTTTGTGCATTGAGTACTGAGTGAAATGAACGACTTTTGAGTTTTCTCTTTTCTGTGGACTGCCCAGCACCTGTAGGTATGGGTGTCTCGGTGGGCGTTCGCGGAAAGTGTGCCGCGTAGTGTGGCTGTCGAGCGAATAACGTAAGCGTGAGCCAGAGTGTTGCAATGCGTGTGCTGTGTGTTTCGATCGGCGTATGTGAACAGTACTGTTTACTGGCGGCGAAGTAGCGTAGATAGTAGCCCTTTATGTAATGCATGGGGTGAATAAACCCCTTGGATTTGCTTTCCTTGTTTGCCTGTGTAAATGAAAACTTTGTAAATGAAAACTGGCGAAGTGTTTGCAATCGCAACCTTGCACTCCCACTATATCGCTGAAGTGTTCAGGGAACATATATTACAGAATGCAGATAGGCACAAAACCTAAGTGCCACAGGAGAAGTTCTAGAGACCCGCAAGACTATATGCCGGCATGGCAGCGTGTTAATAATTTCTCAGCGGCTGCTGCTGTCGCTGTTTTTCAAGTAGGGGTGATTCTCTTCTGGCTGCAGCCCATGCAAAAACATTGTATGGTCGGCTATTGAAAACCCTTCTTATGGTTGTCTTTAGCTATTTGGCCCAATTATCTTTAGACGTTTCTATGGCTGTCTTTAGCCATTCCTATGGATATTTCTGTGGGTGTCTTTAGCTTCTTCTATAGCCATAGAACCGGCTATAGAAGAAGCTAAATACAGCCATAGGAATGTCGATACGAATAGCTAAAGACAACCATAGAACCCGCCATAGAAGAAGCTAAAGACACCCATAGGAATGTCGATACGAATATCTAAAGACAACCACTGAACCGGCTACAGAAGGCGCTAAAGACACCCATAGGAATGTCGATACAAATAGCTAAAGACAACCATATAACCAGCTATAAAAGAAGCTAAAGACACCCATAAGAATGTCGATACGAATCGCAAAAGACACCCATAGAAACGTCTAAAGATTATTGGGCCAAATAGCTAAAGACGACCATAAAAGGGATTTTCTATAGCCGACCATACAATATTTTTGTATGGGCCCCACCTGGGCCCCAGCTTCGAACCTCATCGGCATCGGTGGAATCATCGAGGGTGCGTGAACCACGTCTGGCAGCCCCAGCCCCACCGCTACAAGCACTCGACGACGTCCCACCGTCCCGTGTCCCCAGCCCTTGACGAGCCGATCCAGAGCCGCCAAGACCGACAACTGTGACGAGACGACGATGACGTGTCCCCAGCCTTGTGGTCCGACGTCGTCCTCACCGGTTCATCATTGCTTTGCAGACATCGCTGATGCGGGACATTGCTCACCAAACCCATCACTTACATCTGTGGTGGCAAGAGCTTCTTCACTGTATACTCTCATCACATCGTTCATCTTCACTGAGCTCATCATGCTACTGCGGCCTCGACCGGGACGCTCGCCTTCGAGGTGAAGGTTATGTTGCGCCATAAAAGACGAGAAAGACGAGAGCGGCGTGTAGTGTCACGCGCGAGCATCTGCGACAACGACGAAGCTCAGTAGGACACGCTGTCTGGCTTGTATTTTGCCGCATCGCTCATCTGCATAACCACCCTCATCGCGTCACAGCTTCGACAGGGACGGTCGCCCTCGAGCGGCGGGTAATGTCATGGGACGTATACGTGGGCAATGCCGCACAGAGCCATCACAAAAGGCCAGCGACGACGATGACGAAGAAAGCGCCGGTGGACCCTGCGCTGGTTCTCTAATGACCGCCATATAAAGACTATACATACATTGGTCTACCTTTTAATGCATCGCTTCATCTTCAACCATGGTTCGAGTCATTTGCTCTGCCGCCACGTTAGAATATATATATATATATATATATATATATATATATATATATATATATATATAATATATGTATATAGACAGAAATAAGAAAGACAGAAATTTGTATTTATATATATAGAGGACAGAAAATAAGGGTTGGCAGTCAAGACAAGAAAACCTCGGAAAGCAAAGGGGAGGTTGTGGTGGGTCATAGAAACTGATGAAGAATTTTTTGAGTCAGAAAGAAAGTGGTGAAAAAATGCCCGCGGATATTTTTTCACCACTTTCTTTCTGACTCACAAAATTCTTCATCAGATTCTATGACCCACCACAACCTCCCCTATGCTTTCCGAGGTTTTCTTGACTGCCAACCCTTATGTTCTGTCTTATTTCACCGAGCCCCTCATTTCCATTTTCTGATTCGCTATATATATATATATATATATATATATATATATATATATATATATATATATATATATATATATATATATATATATATATATTTATATATATATATATATATATTAGAGCTGGCAGTCAAGAAAACCTCGGAAAGCAAAGGGGGGGAGGATGTGGTAGGTCATTGAAACAGATGAAGAATTTGGACAGAAAGTGGAGAAAAAATGCCCGCCAGGTGGGATCCGAACCCACGACCTCCAGATTACCGGTCTGGTGCAATAACCACTACGCTACCGGCGGGGCGATTTTCCCCTCCACTTTCTGGGGTATTTATGTTTAGGTAAAGAAGGTCCCCTTCACCCCGAGTAGTCCGAGTGGCGCTGGCTATCACCCCCAAGCACAGGAAACAAAAATACCTAAACATAAATACCCCACAAAGTGGAGGGGAAAATCGCCCCGCTGGTAGCGTAGTGGTTATCGCACCAGACCGGTATTCTGGAGGTCGTGGGTTCGGATCCCACCTGGCGGGCATTTTTTCTCCACTTTCTTTCTTTCTTTCCAAATTCTTCATCTGTTTCAATGACCTACCACATCCTCCCCTTTGCTTTGCGAGGTTTTCTTGACTGCCAGCTCTTATTTCTGTGTTATTTTCAGCGAGCCCCTCATTTCCTATTCTTATTCGCTACATGCATAGCGAGGGCCTCTGTTCTGGCAGTCTTGGTGCCATAGGAAGCTTAAGAGGGTTCAACGCTGGCCGACCACTCTCGACATGTCGTAGACACTCGAGTCACGGCCCGGGGGTTAAAAAGAAGGTTCCCTTCACCCCGAGTAGTCCGAGTGGCGCTGGCCACCACCCCCAAACACAGGAAACAAAAATACCTAAACAGAAATACCCCAGAAAGTGGAGGGGAAAATCGCCCCGCCGGTAGCGTAGTGGTTATCGCACAAGACCGGTATTCTGGAGGTCGTGGGTTCGGATCCCACCTGGCGGGCATTTTTTCTCCGCTGTCTTTCTTTCTTTCCAAATTCTTCATCTGTTTCAATGACCTACCACATCCTCCCCCTTGCTTTCCGAGGTTTTCTTGACTGCCAGCTCTTATTTCTGTGTTATTTTCAACGAGCCCCTCATTTCCTATTCTGATTCGCTATATATATGTATGTATGTATGTATGTATATATGTATGTATGTATATATATATATATATATATATATATATATATATATATATATATATATATATATATATATATATATTGTCACGGGCCTTGGCAGATTAGCAATCCAAGTGCTAAGCTATGGCCAACCTCTCCTTCAGGGATATGCGCCACTGCCAAGCTGGTACACGGCCTTGGGAGACGACGACGACGCTGCTTGCCTTGCGGACGTGCGCGCTGTTCCGGGGACATTCGATCTGCTTTGCCCACCGGCTTGTATTTGACTGTAATACATTTTATTACGAGCAGTGCCTTCATTGCCACGTCACATCTTGTGGTGGAGGTGCAACTTCCCTACCTCTGTCCCGCCAGTCTTGGCACAACACGGAGCTTCGGTCAGGACGTCACACCCATCTCGGGACGATGCCACCAACCCGTGAGCCTGCATCCCCCAACCCGATAGTCATTGTCTCTCCACCTCGCTACCCCGGTTTTTTCTCTGGCGCTGACGATGAGGACATTGATCAATGGCTCAGCATGTACGAGCGCGTCAGTACCCACAACCGGTGGGATGACACTTTCATGTTGGCAAATTTACCCCTAAATCTGAAAAAACCCGCTCTGGTGTGGTTCCAAACCAACGAGTCCAGGCTGACCAGTTGGGATCAGTGCAAGCAGGAACTGCGCGATTTGTTCGGTAACTCCGTGGCGCGCCAGCTTGCCGCAAAGAAAGACCTCTCCTCTCGAGTTCAGTCATCCACCGAGTCGTACGTGGCTTACATTCTGGATGTTTTGGCGCTCTGCTCAAAAGTAGACCCCAGCATGCCTGAGTCTGACAAGGTTGGGCACATCCTTAAGGGCATTGCGGACGATGCTTTTAATTTGCTGATTTGCAAAGAGTGCTCCTCGGTTGAGGCCGTCTTGAAGGAATGCCGCAGGTTTGAAGAAGCGAAGTGTCGTCGCGTAGCGCACTCGTTCACCCGCCGCGGTGTGGGGGAGGCGGGTGAACGAGTGCGCTACGCGACGAGCTTCTCGTGAAGGAATTGGGAAGTGTATATACGATTTTGCGCAATGTAACCCCCCCCCCCTCCTCCTTAAATATATTTGTGACTCAGTCCTACATTCTGTCTGTTACCGGTGTTGTCCTCTATTATACCTTCAGCAGCTTTACGCCAAATTTTAACGTAAGACTAATCAGAATAAACATTAATTTTACCGAACACGTTTTCTGATATTTCAGACGCTTTCTCCGTATATAGGAAATAAGAGGAACTTTGTGTCGTCACGTGAAAAGAATCGACATGAAAATTGGAAGCCCTGTAGAGATCGTTCGTGAACGGGCACACACAGCCATCGTAGCTATTCAGCGAATTGATAAGCTTTCGAAATTCTCGACCAGACATTAGCATCGCGCGTCGTGCCTGCGCATTCATGGCTCCTACCGGTGACCAATGGCATCGAACAGAAGTGTCTTTACCATGTTACCGCTGCCCTAGCTTCCATAATAAACGGCAAAAAAATTGTTCTGGCGAAACTGTGAGCTTGTATGCGTTCAAACCCTGCCCGTAGATCTCATGTGATGGGTTAATTTTGACGCCAGTATACAGTCGCTTGATTAATTAGCAATGTCAACATTTACATGTGGCCAGTGGTGGTGGCTGGTGTAATTGGATTAAAATGTTTATTTAGGCAAGTGTTGTTTAGCCGCCCGCGATTGCTTAAAAATCACTATCTCGTACTCATAATTTGAGTTCTTTCTCGATCGCTTGAATAACACCGCATTATACTACTGGCCTTGAAAGCGACCAGTCATAAATTAACACTTAACCCTTTTTTTCTTGCACGAAACATTTTATGGTTAGTTACTTTTTTGCTATACGTACGTGATTGATTGGATGGCTGATCATGTATTGGATCAATTAAATTTTATCCTCATCCTCCCTCTCTAACCGCTCATGACGCCGTCTGTGGCGCACACTCCAAACCAAAACCTACTTCAACACACCTATTCCATACTCCATGTCTTCCACCCAATACCCTTACAAGGGCTCCTCTTGTCAGACTCCCTCCCCCGCGTGCCACCTCGTGTTCTAATGCTCCCGTCACCCGACGCCGTTCCCTTCCGGTATCGACCCGAAGGCCAGAACACCTGAGCACAGGGGCCAAAGCAGCGGCGACAGATCGCGGCATTCTTAACTGAGAAGCGGCCATCCACTTTCTGTTTTCTTGCTTTCACTCACGTCTTGCTCACTCACTCGCTGGCTCTCTCACTCGCTCATTCACTCACCCACTCACTTACTCACTCACTCACTCATTCACTGACTCACTAGCTTACTCCCTTGGTCACTCACTCATTCCCTCACTCGCGCACTCACTTACTCACTTGCTCAACCACTCACTAATTCACTTATTCACTCACTCACTTACCCACTCTCTCAATTACTTACTCACTCATTCACTCACTCACTCACTCACTCACTCACTCACTCACTCACTCACTCACTCACTCACTCACTCACTCACTCACTCACTCACTCACTCACTCACTCACTCACTCACTCATTCATTAATTCATTCATTCATTCACTCACTCACTCACTCACTTACTCACTCGCTCACTCACTCACTTATTCACTCGCTCACTCTGTCACTCCCTTATTCACTCACTCATTAACTTACTCATTCACTCGCCCAACACTCACTTACTAACTTACTCACTCGCTCTTTCACTCACTCACTCACCCACTCATTCACTCACTCACTCAATCACTCGCTCACTCACTCACTAATTCACTCACTCACTCAACGATTCATTGACAAGTATTCATTTTGTCCCCCACTGAGGCATTTACATTTGTGCATTCGGAAGTGCTAGCGCCGGAACACACGCTCCCATCGTTTTCGAGGGAATCGGTAAAATTTCGGCAACGATGTTTTCCTAGACCATGCCGTCGGCAGGTGGCTGATAAGGGGCTGTTTTAGTTTGGCGGGACCTCCCTCTTGCCACTGTAATTGCATCCGACATGTGTGGTATGGCTCCGAGAAGCCAGAAAAAACGCTTTGGCAAGCCGGGACACCGTAACAACGTTAAGTTTTGTCGAACTAATATTACTCAAGTTTCACGCCGCGTTTTCAGTTTATTATTATTTAAACCGACAAGAACGCCAAGCCCTTGCTCTCGACCCCGCGGGACGGCTTCGGTTGGCCTTCGCATTTTTCAAATGCAGAGCATTTCTTTAACTCACATGTAGCGTCCGCCGTCCGTCCGCAACAACTCAGCGCGCAGGTGCGCCCTCTCCCCCACTCCTCCTATCCCGCATCACGCTACCCTCCTCGCTCTCAACAGCAGGTCCTCCCCCCTCCCCCCTACACTATATAAAAAAATAATAGTTATCGGCGCCTGGTTTCGATCCCACGACCCTGCGGGCGGAACGCAAGGTACATGGTGCTCTTCCCACTGCGCCACAAAGCCGACACCGAATCAAAGGCTACGAACGCGCCTTATATCCTTGACTCATTCAAACTACGTCAAGAAGCTGCTGATAAAACGCATTCACTACCTGTGGGCGGAACGCGAGGTACATGGTGCTCTTCCCACTGCGCCACAAAACCGACACAGAATGAAATGCTACGAACGCGCCTTATATCCTTGACTCATTCAAACTACGTCAAGAAGCTGCTGATACAACGCATTAACTACCATAAACTCCCCAAACACTAAACGTTAACGCAATACACCCACCCCCTATGCGACGCATTTACTCGAGTCCCCCTCGCGGGGAGATGGGCCCAATTTTTTTCTTAAAAACACATACAGCGGTATTGCTGTGTTAGGGGAGGCCACCCGGCAGGCGCGGCTGCCCTATGCTGCATACACTGCCGCGGCTGAACTGGTAGCCATCGGACTGGGCCCGTACGTGCTGCTGGAGACGGAGCCCTTGCCCGAGCGCTGCGCCTTACTGTGCGACTCCTGGGTGGCCCTGGTGCGGGGCATCCGGGAGAATGCGGCGCAGCTGGCGGACCGGGGCACTCGGCTGAGCCTGCAGTGGGCCCCCGCCCACATCAGACTGGACGGAAACGGGCGGGCGGACGAGCTGGCCGCCGGGGTCCACGCGCTGCCTCCCTGGGACACGGTGGCCCAGGCGGCTGCGGACGACGCCCGCCTGCTCTTCCAGCGACACCTGCAGACCAGGCATCCGGACCCGCGGATGGGAGCCGGAGAGGCCCCGCTGCCCGTGCGGACCTCACGCCATGCCGCGTCAACTGCGCTCGGCCGTACTGCGCGTCCGCGTGGGGGACGCGTGAACGGCCGAGCGAAAACACCTACTGGGGCGGGTGGCCGGCACCGCATGCACTCACTGCCGATCGCCCGCCCAGTCCCTGCCGCATGTACTGTACGAGTGCTTCAAGTTTGCGGCAGGGCGGGTGGAGGTGCCTGGCCGTGCTTGGAGGAGTGCGGCCACTTGTTGAACTGCTTTGGCCCCCGGGCAGTGCCAGGGAGCGGGACCACATGTCGAGGCCCTGGGGGCATACCTGGGCGCTTTGGGGCTGCAAAGTGCACTCCACTATACTCGGGGACAATTTAATGGAAGTTGCCCCTGCGACCCTTTACCGCAGCCGGCTATTATTCCGTGTGGCGCGAAAAAGTGCCTTACTGCGAGTATTTTGAACGTGACACGAGTCGTTTCCGTGATTGATCGCGAATCTGCTCATAAATACCTGCAGCGACGGCAAAAACACTGCATGTGAAAAAAAAAAAACGACGATGTTATGCAATAAGCGCAAGCTCTGTTCAAAACATGCGCGCGCGTTGACATCCGGGTCCATCGCATCGGTGGAGTGATACACTGCATGAGCTATTGCCGTTCTTAACATGGCCGCGAGGCCCACCACTGGACGATCGTTTTTACGTCACTTGTAGGATCACCGTTCCCATCTCGCTACGTAGTTGGCTTGCAGCGCGTGACACTTCACTTGGGAAGCACGTTCTAAAAGTATTTTCGCGTTAATTTCTATCGTTAAAAAGCTAATTCTCAGTGTGCCAAGCGCAGTTTGACCTCATGGGGACTTTATAACCGTATCAACTGTGGTACATTCTCCGCAAACAACGTGAGCGCAGTGGTGTATGGCATATGCCACCGCAGCATAAGCTGCGGCTCCTTTCCCCGATGAACATTGTAGACTACCACGATCATGCACCGAGCTACGTTTCTAGATTTCTCTTGTATGTAAGAAATGTATGAAGCAGAAAATCATGAAGCGTTTACTGCTCGCAGTGACTCGTCTAGCTCCCGGCGAAGAGAACGGTGCGTTCGCCATGAATGAACGCCGCGTTCGCCCGGCCTCCTTCTGTGAGCGTTGCACGGAACCGAACGGCTTTCAGACGTGGTCGGCAATACAGCTAAATCAAAGGTTTAACCAAGCGAAACCAAGACTCAACCAGACTGAGCCAAGCTTTTGCTCTGCATATTCAAGGTTAGCTGAGCTAAGCCGCAGCAATTTTTTTCTTTCTTTTTTCCTTCTTTTTTTTTACAAGTTCTGTGTTACATGTATGTCACACCATTGTGCTCTGTACCTTCACGTTTAGTGCATATGGTTAGTATCTATATACATTCCTTCTCAACCCCATTGTTTAACTTCTTTTTTTCTTTTATTCCCCTCCCTATGTGTTTTATATATGTTCCATGTTAACCTTCCCGATGTGTTTTATATATGTACCACGTTAGCCTTATCTCCTATCCCTATTCCTATCACCATGTATACTCTTTGCTTACAATCCCACCTCCTCAAAACCAGTGGGCGTTCCGGTGTCCGCCCCTAGGCGAGACAATTTACGCCTGCTGGTGGACCTTCCTCACTTCCACGAGTTCAATAATTACATACATACACGTCTTGCAAAGAAGGAGAATGACCCCCATATTTAGAATCTCTTCACTACTCGAGGCTCCCGTCGAGCATACACTTGAAAGCGATTTTGGGCTTCTCAGTGCCCTGATTCTGTCCTTCCTTCCATGTGCTAATTCTACTCGGTCGGGTGGGCGATATATACCTCAACTCATCCACTCGAGGGCTCAACGCATTTCATGAACGTGGTAGAGCCATTCCTCCAAGGAAACCCTTCATATCCGGCGCCCATCGAGCGCCAATAACGGGGGAAATGGAGGAGCAAAAATCACCTGGAGGCGAGTTTATTTCGGACATATAATTTGAAAATTTGTACATTTCAATAAAAATCATGGGTATAAAGTCTTTTCACGGAGGCTTGATGCGTGGAAGCGTCAGTGAGCTTTGACGGCAGTCTTCGCATTGGTGGTTGATTGCATCAGATGACACGGCTGTCGCGGTTTCTGTAGGACTCTGTAGACATGATTCCCTTCTGCATATCTTTACGGCTTCCTATAATAACAGTGCAGACTAACTGTCTACGCTTCGCCAGCGATATGTGCTGCTGAGCTCCGTTACGACGCAAGCACAACAAATCATTGTGCCAAATAGCATGTCTTACAAGCGGAATAAAATTGTTTTGTGACCCGTGCATTCTTTGTTATTCAAACATAAAGGGTAGGGGACCGCCGGACCGCCCCGGTGGCTCAGTGGTTCAGGCGTTGTGCTGCTGAGCTCAAGGACGCGGGTTCGATTCCCGGCGGCGGCGGCAGCTTCTCTGATGGAGGCGAAAAGCAAAAATGCCCGTGTTTTCGAGATTTCGGGGCACGTTAAAGATACCCAGGTGGTCAAAATTAATCCGGAACCCTCCGCTGTGGCGCGCCTCATCGTGTAGCGTTGGCGCGTTAAACCTCATAATCAATCAATCAATAAAGGATCGGTATAGGCTGGAGAAAGCACTATGGTTATGATCGGGGACAAGTTCATAAATGTGGCTATTATCGTGCATACTGCTACCATTTCATCCCAGATACGGACGGCAGCGTATAGTTGTATTTACTTGGTTTCAAAGAGGGATTTCAAGCCATATGCTGACCTCATTCCGCTTTGGCTGCTGTATGAAGCCACTCGTCATGTACTTCGGCGATAATGGTTACCTTGTAAATTTCCAGGAAGCTGTCTATACCATGAAAAACGTACGACTATTATTCCGTGTACTATCCATCGAGGTAACCCATTTGAAACATTTCTTAGTTGTTGGTCGTTGATATCTTGGCGGTTAATTCTTGCGAGTCATATCTTTTTTAGAGTTGTCTTTCAGTTTCTGCGATGTGCTCAGCACGCTGGTCGCCCGACATTGTTCCCGTATATATTGGTTGAGCTACATGCATCCTCCTGAGTTTAAGCGACTTCAAAAAGACGCTTCATAATCAGCAGCGCGAATGAACGCATGATCGGGCAATAACCTCGCTGAATCTTCTCAGATTTCGCGGTGGAATTACTAAAATCTCGCAGCTCGATATTCCGATGGTCAAAGCTAAAAAACTTAAAGATCTGTTGGTGGATATTTAAGAATGCGTAAGGACATCGTCGTTCTCCCTCGCTAACTTGAAGCTCGGCCCGGGGCGCTTTTCCTGCTTCGGCTTCAGAATCTCGCAACGTGACGTTTCTTGCACATCCCTCGTACACTGTTCCAACCATGCTTAGCGCTCTAACCGACACAGTGGTCACGTTACCCCGCTTTAGCAGCGTAACTGGATGCCTGTCGCTCTTTGTATTGCACAACATTATCGGCATTTCGTCGCCGTCATTCCCAAACCTTCCTCTTTGCCGCCCGCACTAACTTCTACGACGAGCAGGTGGCGGGAGTCACAACATCAGTCAAGGCAAAAGCAGCTGTGAGCCGCGCTTCGACTTATCGTCTCCACGGCAGCGTCTCCAGCGTTTCGAAAACAGCTCTCTACACTCTCAAAGGCAGCTCTTTCCAAGCGCTCTCTCCACTCTGTCGTTTTGTGCTCTTCTATCACTCGCTCTGTTGACAGAGCGACACGAAAATGAACAGAACGTCACAAAAATTTTGCCAGCATTCCCCATGTATTTCTCAATAAAACTTGGTGCAGGCCCACCTCAACGGAACCACATGCGGGTGCACACTTGCGGCCGCAAACAGCTGAAGACTGCCCAGGCATGCTAGTTTTCGAGCGCAACCAAAAACTCCCGTTACCTGAGAGAACACTGACGGCGCAAGCGCGATAATGTGCCCGGTGAGGCCACTAGGAGGCCCTTTCGACAGCCGGTGAGCAGTTTGTACATCGTTCACTTCGGTGAGCGGCACATTGTGGCCGATTTAAGCGTATCAGTTTTTCTTAGGAACAAACGGTATCTGACACGGACGTTCGTTCTAGGCAGCCGTATGCGCAAGCCGGGAATTACACCTACCGCACTCTAACAGGAAACGCATCAACCTTGTCGTCTGCTGCGATCCATCACCGAAGCAAAGAGGGACGCCCAGTCCCAGTGGCGCCGCTACACGGCCACACATCAGAGTCCTTGCACTGAAGGCTTGGCCGCATGCCGGCGCCACGGAGCTTCGTCGGTTAATCGGCGGCCAAATTTCGTTGGCGATTCTTAACGCTATGCGATTCGTAGGCTACCAAGGCGGCCTAAAGTACGCCACTAGCTAAATCATAGATTTCCGGCGAAACTGACAAGCGTGTCGCAAGTTTGCGGCAGTGTGCAAACTTGTCGTTCATCGGCGCGCTGAGATGAAACTATTTTTCTCTTTATGTAACCCCAGCTCAAAGCAAGAAGTACATTTATGAAATATGGCTTTCCAGTAATGAATGCGACAGGAACGCCGCCAAAGTGCGGATGTCCGATGGCTCTGACCCACCGAATTCACACGATGAGCAGTTGCCATGCAGCACACAGGTGTTTCAAACGTTGACATGGGAGACACCGGAGATAAATTATTCCACCATACAAGTTTATTGCCCAGAAAAAAAGCTGCAATCTAGGAAGATTGTGGAATACCATAACTGTGGAGTTCCTCAACAGAGAGCATGCAAGACATTTCTTTATTGAATATTTACCCGAGAGTCAATTGTAACTTAAACATTTATATTTGCGTTTTAACGGGGCACCCCAGCGAAAACGACTGCGCGCCCTTGCGCATGCGTGCACAAAAGTGTGTGCTCCCAGGAACATACGCACGGATTAGTCAGTTGAAAAACTGCTCCTTGTTCAACAATATTAGCGTTTTTTCAACGGCTGTAGTCACGCCATTATATATATATATATATATATATATATATATATATATATATATATATATATATATATATATATATATATATATATTGTGACGTGGCAATGAAGGCACTGCTCGTAATAAAATGTATTACAGTCAAATACAAGCCGGTGGGCAAAGCAGATCGAATGTCCCCGGAACAGCGCGCACGTCCGCAAGGCAAGCAGCGTCGTCGTCGTCTCCCAAGGCCGTGTACCAGCTTGGCAGTGGCGCATATCCCTGAAGGAGAGGTTGGCCATAGCTTAGCACTTGGATTGCTAATCTGCCAAGGCCCGTGACATAACCTCCGGCGGCGAGGTAGGTCTTTTTTGTAGGTCTTAGATACAAAGCGCTTGCTGTGAAGAACCTTACAGGCTTTTGCCTTTTTACTATCTCCGTCTTAAATCACAAAGTATTAAATTGTAGCCTACCTAGCAATGCATCTTTAAATTAGCAGTCAGAACTCTGACGCAGTGCGGATAGACGTTGCATGGTGAGGAAGCCGTTCTTAATAGCAAACCAAAAATATTATGAATTATGAAGTGTTACTAAAAATATTACGTGCAACAATAGAAAAGAATGGCCGAAACAGCGTTTTTAACAAGTCCAATAACATGTTCCGCGCGTCAACGTGAATTTAATTTCCATTTCTGCCTTGCATTTTGATTTTTGACATGTGAAATTTCTACGGGATTTTGCAAGAACTTCTGCGCTGACAGGAAACTGGTGCAAAGCGCTTTTTGTAAGGCAGGGTGACTGCGAGAAACATTATTGTTACTTATCATGCCGCTAATTTGCTATCAAACACCACAACAACATAATTTACGCGTTCAGTGCTTAAGAATAGTCGTGTCGCGTATGCGGGGCTAATTTGAGATCACGAAGCAGGTGCAGATGCGGAGCAGGTGCACAACTAGTGTGCATCTGTTATACTCGCGTGCCATCACGATCAGGTGGCACGCGGTACGCACTATTCTACAACTTTTATGTTCCAAATTGATAGTTTTTGTAAATTTTGTGAAGCGGGCACACCAACCCCTCAGCTTGGATTCAAGGCTAATCACCCAAGTGGGTACGTTCCACGAAGAAAGGAACAACAATGACAACAACTTTTGTTCTACCGCTGGCTACGTGCGGAAATAGCGCATTGGTTGCGCTTTTTCCGCTACTTTGGCAACTACTGCGGCAGCGCTGGTTCAAAACCAATCTGATTACAGATTGCTTGCTATCTATACTGTTTACAGCGGCGACGACGACGCTTTTTCGCGAAATGAGGCACTGAAGGATACAGCATCAAAATTTATTTCCGGAGGAGAAAGACATCCCCCAGCTGTGTCACATGGCATGTATGACAAAAGCAGCGAGAATAGCATGCAGTGAAGGTGTCTATTGCAAAGAACCAACAGAAGTACAATTGCTTGAGTCGTCTATTCAAGAAGGCTCTGCCACAAAAAACCCTCGTTCTGCAAAAAAGCCAGCTTGCCGTTAGGCGGGGATGCGTTGATGCGTTAGGGGGGGATGCGTTGATAGACGGACGCCTTAATTGATATAGATCACAATACAGAGATATAAATCAACACACACACACGCACGCACACACACACACACACACACACACACATATATATATATATATATATATATATATATATATATGTATATATATATATATATATATATATATATATATATATATATATATATATATATATTTATATATATATATATATATATATATATATATATATATATATATATATATATATATATATATATATATATAAGGTTGGTAGAGACAGAGACACACAAGAAAGACATTGAAAATAAAAATAAAAGTTTACTGACGTTTCAGGGAGAGGACTCCCTTTCTTCAGAGTACAAAATAAGTTCGTTTCAGAGCTATATATATACAGAAAATGTAGCAAGGGCGAGGGCAAGGTGAGAGGAGGGAGAGTTTGTACAAATGGATCATGGTTGGTGGGTAGCAAAAGAATGACGAGAGAGCGGGAAAATAAATTATAAAAAGGATAATAAGAACACACAGTCACGCGGTACCAACATAGAAAAAAAAGAGAGAGAAGAACCAAACACAGAGAAAGAAAGAAAAAAAAGTAAACAAATAAATAACAAGGTAATTTTCCTCCGCCGTGGCAACGCGGGTCAAAGAGGGGTCAAAACAAGATATGCCCATGCACGTGTTTGACATGGGCGAAAAGATTAGTCACGCGGAACAGAGACGTTCCAAAGAAGATATACACCCGTTCTAGGAATCCGGGTAAAGTCTTTGAAACAAGAAACACGTGGCTTCTGTTGGTGGGAGGCAAGGGTCGCGCCCAAGAGCAGTAGGGCAGGCAGTTTCGACAGGAATGAGTGTACATTGGTATACAAAGAGCGGGGAAAACAAATTAACAAGGTAATTTTTCCCCTCCCTCGTGGCAACGGGGGTGAAAGAGAGGTCAAAATAAGATATGCCCATGCACGTGTTTGACATGGGCAAAAAGATTAGTCAGGCGGAACAAGGAAAAGAAGATATGCAAATGCACACAAAGGATGAAGATCTGCCCTTACACACCCGTTCTAAGAATCCGGGTAAGGTCATTGAAACAGGAGACACGTGGCTTCCGTTGGGGGGAGGCAAAGGTCACGCCAAAAAGCAGTAGGACAGGTAGTTTCGACTCGAAATGAGTGTACATTGGTATGAAAAAAAAAGTCAAGGTGAGACAAGTCATGAAAAGAAAGAAAACAGGCAGGTGCACGCGTATGACGCGGCAGCAGGTGGTATTCATCTGGGCGGCGCATGGTGCCAGTTCAGGGAATGCCGAGGCGGTCAGCAACGAATAGTATTATACAAAAACAATACAAAAAAGAAAGAGGACACGAAAGCAATCACACACGCTCGCATTCACAAATTAATTACAAGGTGAAAATAACAAAGCTAAAAATGGTACTGCAGCCTCCTACCCAGAACACAATGTCCAGACTTGTTCATCAAATTAGGTTCAGTGAAGCCATTGTGCTAACAAACGTCGTGCTAGCACGAAACTATACCCAATTACGGGAGCTTGCCAATATATATATATATATATATATATATATATATATATATATATATATATATATATATATATATATATATATATATATATATATATATATATATATATATATATATATATATATATATATATATATATATATATATATATATATATATATATATATATATAATGTAGGGACGCAGCCCCTACGTGCGCCCGCGGAGGGTGATTACACTGCAGTGAGTGCCGGACGAACACTGATAGTGGCGTCAGTGCGTCATGGTGCCCGTGCGCGCGTGTGCGATGAACAGTGAGCCGCAACGGACACGTGTAGTGCAACAGAACCCGGAGCATGCGCACAACCAACAGAGTGGCTTAAAAGCGGCGCTCACAGGAGCAGCTGGAGAGTGCGCACCGAGGGACACGCGAGAGCAGCTGCGGCCGCGGGCGGCGGCGAGCCACGACCATGACGCCCGGACCGCGAGGAGCAACCAGCGTCCGAGGCGGACGCTCTTCACCCGACCTCGGCACAAGTGACTGAAGACGTCGTCGTGAGTGTACAGCACCATGCTGTAACTTTCTGGACAAGCAGTGCTTCAACCGCCGCAATGTTTTCTTTACGCGCTTTCGGCGCTTCCTTGCTGTGCTCTCTTTTTGTTGCCTCCCAAACTGCCTTGTTTGTTTTTTCCTGTTTTGGTTTTCCCGGAATAAACCGGTGATTTGTTCTCATGCGGATCGGCGTTACTTCGTCGGGCAGGTTCGGGCTCGCGAACCCTTTACGCTCGAAGGGGGATCCTTCACTGGCGCCCAACGTGGTTTCTTTCTTTATTCCTTTTTTTCTTATTGTCTTCGAGCCTTGACTCGCCCCGCGAGCTACACTGCCACCCGCACGTGAGAATGCTTGCAGAACGCTTCAGAACTGTGTGTGCTTTGCTCGGGTCGCTAACCGTTTTTACGCAGAAGTCACCGGCGGATTCGGCGGCACAAAAGACGGCCGTGCCTACTTTGCTAGCATCACTCCGAGACCGGAGAATGCTTCCAACCGTCTACCACAAGCCACCGCTCAACGACGAAGCTGGCGTGGAAAGGAGCAGCCGAAAGCTGCGCAACAAATCCTGTGAGTGACTTTCCACAGAATTTGCGCTTATCGAAGTGTAACCGCTGATTTACTGTGCGCGCCCTATTAGGAGCATTTTTTTTTTCTTTCTGCGCCGGTCAGAACGGCTGTATTCAAGGCAGTGTTGACAGTATTCTGCAGCTACAACTATGTCGACGGACGAGCATGCTGTTCCCGCGTTAAGCGAAAATGCCTCCGTGCGTTTCTCGGATAGTATTGCGCAGACTGATCTGCTATCGGACAACCCAAAGCCAATTCTTGACTTGATGGCCCAACTGATAGAATCGAAGGCCGAGTTTGAAAAGCAACTGTTGGCGCTTCAGACTAGCAAGCTTAACACTGAGGCATTATTGGATGATCGGCCGCCGCAGGCTCGTCAATGCAACTGTCACTGCAGCGCGTCGTTGCAGTTAAACTTGGCCGTGCCAACGTATACAGGTTCCACCGACAAGAAGTCTGTTTTCGACTTTCTTTATGAATTGGCAGACTACCAACAAGCCATGGCAATTTCAGATAGAGTGCTGATTAGCAGGATCTTGCCAGTTGCTTTGCGGGCGGAAGCTGGCGTATGGAGACGTCACCAGAAGCCATTCGAGGACATGACGGACTTCAAGGAGCGCTTCAAGCTGGAGTTTTTGCCACCTGGGTATGCGTACCGAATCAAAGACGAACTTCGCGCTCGGACACAGGGAGAAGGTGAAAGCCTTCGGGGATATGTGCGTTCCATGCAGGACTTGTACCAGCGGGCTGAACCGGCAGCACCCGAGGAGGAAAGTTTTCCGGGTCATCCGACAGTGCCACCCCAGGTTCCAGCCGTACTTGCGGTCCCGGCGGTTCTCAGACTTTGAAGACCTCGCCAAGGAGGCCACAGCCATACAGGCTTCGCTGATGGCCACGGAATCCTACCAACCGCCGCCGCCTAAAGAGGCATGCCTAGAGGCTTCGTGTGCGTACACCTACCGCACACCCCCAGGGATGAACCAACGGAGGCCCCGAGCGAAGCGAACAACGCAGCGAGGAAGGAAGGCGGCGCTGTTCATGGGCGCGGGGCCGGACAACCGGCAATCGCAGGAGAAAAACCACAAGCGAGCAGCGATCATTCATGGCAAAGGTGGTTGCAGCGCTTACTCACCCCAGCGGTGCAGCGCCACCGTGGGAGATGGCCGCAGCGCTGACTCACCACAGCGGTGCGGCGCCACCATGCGAGATGGCCGCAGCGCTGACTCACCCCAGCGGTGCGGCGCCACCGTGGGAGATGGCCGCAGCGCTGACTCACCCCAGCGGTGCGGCGCCACCGTGGGAGATGGCCGCAGCGCTGACTCACCCCAGCGGTGCGGCGCCACCGTGGGAGATGGTTGCAGCGCTGACTCACCCCAGCGGTGCGGCGCCCCCGTGGGAGATGGTTGCAGCGCTGACTCACCCCAGCGGTGCGGCGCCCCCGTGGGAGATGGTTGCAGCGCTGACTCACCCCAGCGGTGCGGCGCCCCCGTGGGAGATGGTTGCAGCGCTGACTCACCCCAGCGGTGCGGCGCCCCCGTGGGAGATGGTTGCAGCGCTGACTCACCCCAGCGGTGCGGCGCCCCCGTGGGAGATGGTTGCAGCGCTGACTCACCCCAGCGGTGCGGCGCCCCCGTGGGAGATGGTTTCCAAGCGCCGACTCACCCCGGCGGTGAGGCGCCATCGTGGGAGCGCCCGTTCGGCCGGAATGACCAGAGGCAAGTACCTCACAGTTGGGAGACATTTCCTCACCATCGAAAATCCATGTGTGCAGACATCAGCAAGGAATTCGTGTCCAAATCACCCGAGTCGACCAACAAGGAAAGGCGGCAAGCGGCTTTCCACCAGACCGTGTACTCAAGCTCTGCGAGCTCGGAGGCGCCACCTTGCCTGGACACAGTGCAGCCGACAGGCGCACGCGACAATGCACTGGTATTCTGGTCATCCTACCACCCAGCGGCACGCTGTGCAGACCCCCTCGCGCAACCAATCGAGATAAGCCCCTCGAAACTGCGGCGAGACTCGCCGCATCGCGGCAGGCAGCAGTGCACAAACCCGCGGACGCAGCAGTGCAAAGACGAAATTCCGAAATTCCGAAGAGCCGAAATTCCACACCAACTGCCTTCGAGCATGCCGCACCCTACATGGACGACATGGAAAGCGGGAACGTGGTGCAAAAGGCACACGAAGGGCCTCCAGCGAGCAACAATCAGCGCATGGTGAGCTGTTGGCCCTTGGCCCTTGGCGGACAGGCTGCAGGCGTGGACAATGCACCTTTCATTACAGTCAAGGTAGCTGGCCTGACTATACCTGCCCTACTGGACACGGGAGCAACGGTTTCTGTGTTTGGAGACGTTGTCGGAGAATGGTGCTCCCCGAGGAACATCAAATTCCGGCACGTAAGCACCAGTATCAGAACAGCTTCGGATCAGGTCGTGCCGATAACATCGGCAGTGAGGCTGACAGTAATCGCAGATGGTCGCAAGCACAGGCAACGTTTCTTGTACCTCCCCGGTCTTTCCTGTCCAGCCATTCTAGGCCGCGATTTTATGGCCAGGACAGGGCTAGTGCTTGACGTGAAGGCTGGAAACTACCACTACGGCCCAGGAACGCCGCTGAACAGCTTTGCAGCAAGACCACCAGAATCTCTGTCAGGGTTGCTGACAGCGGAGACCACCGCCGGAGGCGTTGAAAATGGTTTGCGAACAATATTGATGTCGTTCGCAGGACCACCGGAGGAACAATCACGGCTCGCAGCAGTACTACAACCTTTCGCAGCGATGTTCACGGAAGCTCCGGGTACTGTGAACATTTCGGAGCACCACATCGAGACGGGAGATGCGCGTCCACTACGGTTCAACCCAAGGCCCTTGAGCGTCCACAAGCAACCACAGCTGGACGGAGCCCTGCAGGAGATGGTAAATACAGGAGCGGTGAGGCCATCAAAAAGCCCTTGGGCATTTCCGATTGTGCTGGCGGATAAGAAAGATGGTAGTGTCCGCATGTGCGTAGACTACAGACGCCTAAACGCGATAACTACGAGAGACTCGTATCCCTTTCCATCCATCGATGCGGTTATGTATGCGCTAGGCTCAGCAAAGGTTTTTACCACACTTGACTGTAGTAGAGGTTTCCTACAGATCCCCGTAGCGGAGAAGGATATCGAGAAAACAGCGTTCACTTGTACCAGAGGGTTGTTTGAATTCGTGAGGCTGCCTTTCGGTTTGTCAAATTCCCCAGCAACTTTTCAGCGCATGATGGACATCGTGCTGGGGGACGCGAAGTTCAACTACGCGATGGCGTACATGGATGATGTGGTTGTATATTCAGACAACCTTGAGGATCACGTTGTTCATTTGCAGACTGTGTTGGAGCGCATGCAAAACGCAGGCCTCACAGTAAACCCCCGCAAGGTACAACTGGCTGCCAGCAGGATCGAGCTCCTGGGCTTCGTTGTGGACCAAGGTTCAGTCCGGCCAAACGAGGAGAAGCTCAAGGCGATCTTGCAGTTCCCGAAACCAGAGAACGTCAAAAGTCTGCAGCGCTTCCTGGGTATGGTCGGCTTCTACAGGCACTTCATTCCGAACTGTGCGGACTTGGCACGGCCCCTCCATCAGCTGCTAAGGAAGGGCGCCAAGTGGTCTTGGACGGCTTTGGAGGAGCAGGCGTTTCAGGCGCTATCAACAGCCATCGCCGACACCACAAGCCTGCGGTTGCCAGATCTCAACCGCCCCTTTGTTGTCCAAACCGATGCAAGTGAGCACGGCATAGGGGCTGTTTTGCTACAGGAGCATAGCGGCGAACTGTACCCTCTGGCATTCGCCAGCCGCACTCTCTCAGCAGCCGAACAGAACTATTCAGTGACAGAAAAAGAGTGTCTTGCCATAGTGTTCGCCCTCAAAAAGTTTAACATGTACTTGGATGACGCAGATTTCACGATACAGACTGGCCACCAAGCACTGTCATGGTTGTCACGGCTTCAGAACCCTGCAGGTCGCCTCGCACGCTGGGCGCTAAACCTGCAGAAGTATCATTACAAAGTGGAATACAAGAAGGGCACCAGCAACAAAGCCGCGGACGCCTTGTCTCGCGCACCCCTACCAGCACAACAGCAACCAGAACCCCAGGTCTTCGCGGTTACAACGCCTGGAGAAGCCTGGGGGACCCTTGTAAGTCGCCAGGAGATGCTTGAAGCGCAGCAGGCCGACGAGCAGTGCAAGCGCATTCGGGAGTCGATTACGGCCGCAGAGAACGACGATACTATGGCGGCGAGGGTCCCGGACTACGACTGCTACGTCCAAAGCCAGGACGGCTTGCTACTGCGGTACATTCCAAGCGCAGACACCGACAGTGGTGAGTATCCCTTCCGGGTATTCGTACCAAAGCGCCTAAGAAGGTCTTTTCTGGAATATTACCACGACACTACCCTTGCTGGTCATAGTGACGGTCTGAAAACCTACCAAAAGCTATGCCGCGTTGTCACATGGCCTCGCCTGAGAAAAGAGGTAATGAAGTACGCCCAGACATGCCCAGTTTGCCAGTCTGTCAAGCCAAGAGGCGGCAAACCACCTGGCCTCATGAAGTCAGTCGAGAGCCGCTTCCCTTGGCAAATCGCGGCGTGTGACGTGATGGGTCCATACCCAAGATCAGTGAAGGGCAATCGCTACCTTCTGGTCGTCACAGATCATTTCTCCAAGTGGGTCGAGCTGTATGCATTACGTAGACTTGATTCTAAGTTGATCTGGGAGAAGTTGTTGGACACTTTCACCCGCTTTGGTTTTCCAGAACAGCTCATAACAGACAATGCGACGTACTTCACCAGCAAGAACTTCGTGGACACTTGTTCGGTTCTGGGCGTAGTGCATAAGAAGACTACTCCGTACCATCCACAAGCGAACATTACGGAACGGGTCAACAGAAACTTGAAGATGATGCTGGTGGCCTTCACTGAACGTCACAAAGACTGGGATGCTCACCTCTCGGAAATGGCGTTTGCCACTCGGACTACGGTCAATCGCTCTACCGGGTTCACACCAGCAGTCATGCTTTTTGGTCGCGACCTGTGCTTTCCTATCGAACACTCGTTCAGTGACCAGGTCGAGGTGCACCCTCGCACTTATGTTAAGTATGCGCAGGATCTCCGCAGCAGCATGAACGAGACCCTCCAGGAAGCCAGGCAACACCTGGACTTGGCACGCCTCGAACAGCGCCAGCAGTACGACAAGGGACGGCGCCAGGTCGAGTTTTCCGTGGGTGACCTGGTACTGCGCCGCACGCATCCGTTGAGCGATGCAGCAAAAGGGTTTGCTGCTTCCCTGGCTGACCGATGGGAAGGTCCTTATAAGGTAACAAAGCGCACGTCTCGGCTGACGTATCGCCTTCGCAACCTGCACGGAGGGCGGGATACGGGTCCCGTAGGCATTGACGACCTTAAGGCATATTATGAGCGACTGTCTGTAGAAGAAATCTAATCTTGCTAATGTTCTTCCAGGATACGCTATCCGCTCAACGTTGCAGCAACAAGGTTCGGCGGGGAGACCTCCACCGGCACTCATCTCAAACCCACAGGAGAAGGCATCCTCAACGGCAGCCCCCCAGCGCTTCTCGGACAACTAGCGAGTTGTCCGGTCTTGGGGGAGGGGGAATGTAGGGACGCAGCCCCTACGTGCGCCCGCGGAGGGTGATTACACTGCAGTGAGTGCCGGACGAACACTGATAGTGGCGTCAGTGCGTCATGGTGCCCGTGCGCGCGTGTGCGATGAACAGTGAGCCGCAACGGACACGTGTAGTGCAACAGAACCCGGAGCATGCGCACAACCAACAGAGTGGCTTAAAAGCGGCGCTCACAGGAGCAGCTGGAGAGTGCGCACCGAGGGACACGCGAGAGCAGCTGCGGCCGCGGGCGGCGGCGAGCCACGACCATGACGCCCGGACCGCGAGGAGCAACCAGCGTCCGAGGCGGACGCTCTTCACCCGACCTCGGCACAAGTGACTGAAGACGTCGTCGTGAGTGTACAGCACCATGCTGTAACTTTCTGGACAAGCAGTGCTTCAACCGCCGCAATGTTTTCTTTACGCGCTTTCGGCGCTTCCTTGCTGTGCTCTCTTTTTGTTGCCTCCCAAACTGCCTTGTTTGTTTTTTCCTGTTTTGGTTTTCCCGGAATAAACCGGTGATTTGTTCTCATGCGGATCGGCGTTACTTCGTCGGGCAGGTTCGGGCTCGCGAACCCTTTACGCTCGAAGGGGGATCCTTCAATATATATATATCTATATATATATAGAAAGAAAGGTTGGCAGTCAAGAAAACCCCGGAAAGCAAAGGGGAGGATGTGGTAGGTAATTGAAACATATAAAGAATTTGGAAAGAAAGAAAGAAAGCGGAGAAAAAATGCCCGCCAGGTGGGATCCGAACCCACGACCTCCAGAATACCGGTCTGGTGCGATAACCACTACGCTACCGTCGGGGCGATTTTCCCCTCCACTTTCTGGGGTATTTATGTTTAGGTATTTTTGTTTTCTGTGCTTGGGGGTGGTAGCCAGCGCCACTCGGACTACACGGGGTGAAGGGGACCTTCTTTTTAACCCCCGGGCCGTGACTCGAGTGTCTACGACATGTCGAAAGTGGTTAGACCAGCGTTGAACCCTCTTAAGCTTCCTTTGGCACCAGGACTGCTAGGCACCAAGACTTTCTATCTTTCCAAATTCTTTATCTGTTTCAATGACCTACCACATCCTCCCCTTTGCTTTCAGAGGTTTTCTTGACTGCCAACTCTTATTTCTGTGTTATTTTCAACGAGCCCCTCATTTCCTATATATATATATATATATATATATATATATATATATATATATATATATATATATATAATGCAATACCTAAACATAAATGCCCCAGAAAGTGGAGGCGAAAATCGCCCCGCCAGTAGCGTAGTGGTTATCACACCAGACCGGTATTCTGGAGGTCGTGGGTTCGGATCCCCCGTGGCGGGCATTTTTTCTCCACTTTCTTTCTTTCCAAATTCTTTATCTGTTTCAATGACCTACCACATCCTCCCCTTCGCTTTCGGAGGTTTTCGTGACTGCCAACTCTTATTTCTGTGTTATATATATATATATATATATATATATATATATATATATATATATATATATATATATATATATATATATATATATATATATATATATATATATATACATATATATAACTTGGTGAGTAACAGCGATCTGGATGTCCAGACAATTCTTCTTCACAGCGACGGTTGCCCGCTCATAACACGGCTTTTTGTAATTGGGAACCACTCCCACTTCACCGGCTCAATAAAACGTTTTTCACTCACTGACTCACTCGCTCGAGTGCACCATCTTGGTGTAATTTGTTTAGTGAGAGTTGCAGTAAAACCCGAGTTCCAGTGGTTTCACATTAACACGACGCGCCTGCGGTTGGAGCCCATGTATTGACAGCAGGCAGGAGCTCCTGAGTGTGTATATATATATATATATATATATATATATATATATATATATATATATATATATATATATATATATATATATATATATATATATATATATATATATATTGGGAGGGCCTGAAGAGACAGGTGCAGGAGGACGTTTATTGGGAAGCGTCGCAACCGCCGGGGACTCGGAACCAGCCTCCGATGACGATGATCTTCGCAAGAGGAGGGTTGGTAGGATGGTGATGAAGATGATTATGAAAGGAAGAAGATGAAGCACAGGATGGTGCCCACAATATACGAGCCGGTCACTGTAAATTCGACGCGATGCTCAGAACAGTCTCACAATATATATATATATATATATCTATATATATATATATATATATCTATTGTGAGCGTGAAATTGGCAAAGGAGAGGTTTTGCAACGGGAAGCGGCCAATATCCCTTTTATGCTTCGTTGTCCTTTAGAAATTGTGCGCGTTCATGATCATCTCATTTCATCTTCCTGCTCGTCGGTTGATCATCATCTCCGCTGCTCGAACGGTTGCTGTCCTTTTGTGTCCGTGCTCGGCGCTCGCAAATAAAGCGGACCTCAAACGTTCCCGTCGACTCTCTCAAGTGGTGGAGGGTGCTTTTGATCCCGCCGTCTACCTCTCGCGGTCGCACCACTGGAGCTCCGATCAGGTCGGCGGTTGCTACTGCCCACCAGCTCCATGCAGCACGAGAGCGGCCACTCGGCCAGCAACGCTGCGGCCCCGGTCCAGCCTCCCATGATAATCACCAGCTGTCAGCGCAATCCTCCGTCGTTCTCGGGCCTCCGGGGTGAAGATGTTGAAGATTGGCTGGATCGATTCAACCGGGTAAGCGCTTTCAGGAGGAGGAGGAATGCCTTTAATGAATGAAGAGAAGTCAGCCTGGCAGCGAGCTTGGCTTGCTACTCCACATGAACATGATGTGCGAAAGTGAAGGGAAACGAAGACACAAAAACTCATACAGACACTACGAAAGCAAATAAGCACACAAACTGACAAATGCAGGATCACGCACACGACGCACAAACAGAAGTGAAGTTAAGGCACACAATCACAGAGTATCGTTCAGGCCGGAGTCACGGAGAAATGACACCAAAGCCCGTGTACTCCGTGTTGCCGCGGCAGTTGAGTGCCAAGGACCAATGGCGTCACAAAGCTTCAATGGTGCATCAGCACGCAGTCCCAAAGTTGTCTTCCAGGTTAGCCGCGGAGTGTCATAACGGGGACACACACACAGAACATGTTCTATGTCCTCACGGACACTGCATACTTGACAGTGAGGGGAGGCAACTCGGCGTGTCTTGTGCAAGTAGTGGCTGGTAAAAGCGACGTTGAGGCGAATTCGGTGAACGACTGCTTCGTCGCGCTTTCCCAGGCCACACGGCATTCGAAAAGTGCAGGCGGGATCGATTCTGTATTGTGGCTGATAATTTTTTGTCCCGTCCGTCCATATGGAGAGTTGTGACTGCCGCCCCACGGAGTACGCAAGTGTCGCGGCGTCACGTCTAGAGAAAGGAATCGGGATGATGACACTAGATTGGGTGTGGGCCGCGCAAGCTGTTTCGTCGGCCACCACATTCCCATTCACCCCACAATGTCCAGGTAGCCACTGTAACACTACCTCGTGAAGCATTCTGGCAGCCTGTGTATGCAGGGTGTGTATTTCGTGGGCCAGTTGCTCGCGCGGGAATGATGCTAGTTGCTGTAGCGCCGCCCGTGAATCTGTGAAAATCACCCACACAGAAGCTTCTTGCCCAAGAATGTACTGCAAAGCGGAGCGCAAGGCAGCAAGTTCTGAGGTCGTCGACGTTGTTTTGTGGCTTAACCTGGCCGCAATTGTGGTGCGCGTTGATGGAACCCAGATTCCGACAGCAGATGATGTGGCCGTCACCGATCCATCAGTGTAGATATGCTTGTGGTTAGGGTAGCAATTCCACATGTGCTCTAGAGTGAAGTAGTTTAGGGCTGGAATTGGCAACCTTGATTTACTGCTGATGCCCGGTATTGTGGTGACGATTCGCCAGGGGGAGTACAACCAGGGCGGGATATGAAGCGGCGCAGGGCACTTCTGACACAAGGGTGGTAGAGTGTCTTGTACCTCTAAGGCAGAGCTAGAACTCAGCGGATGTCCATGGGCCCTAGTCGCCAGCCGCAGATGTAGGCGAAGCTGCTCCTCTTTTATCGGTACACTGGGTAAGAAGCGCCTAGACTCTCGTATGGTCCCCAGCGTAGAAGTTGTCTTCGGAAGACCCAGACAAAACCGCAGAGCTCGGGCCTGCATACTTTCTAACAGCCTCGTGTTGGTCTTGGAAAGAGGGCCGAGTACTGGGAGGCTGTATCGGAGCAGTCCTTCACAGAGTGCCGTGTAGAGACGTAGGAGGGGCCCAGCAGAACAACCTCCTGAGCCGCTGGTCAGCATGCGTAGCACCTGAGCAAAGGAGCCCAGTTTCTCCTTCAGGAGACGAACGTGGGGGGACCACGTCATCGACCTGTCAAGTGTTACGCCCAGGAATCGGTGTGACTCCACAAAGGGTATGGGGACCCCTGCCGCTGAAAGATGATAGCGGGAGACATCACGCCTGGTGAAGGCTATTGCAGCGCATTTCCTAGCCGAGATTTCGAGGCCACGTCTCGTCAAAAAGTCCGCTATAGAATTGATGGCTTTTTGAAGGCTTGTAAAACTCGCCTGTTGCGGCCAGAGCTCCAGATGCAGATATCGTCAGCATATAGCGATATTTCGACGGTGTGTGGCACGCACTTCTCAATTCCAATGAGGCTGATATTAAATAGGGTTGGGCTTAAAATGCCGCCCTGTGGCACACCTCGCGTGACATTGTGAGGGGCTGTTTCGCCGTCTTTCGTGGACATAAAGACGGATCTGTCAGACAGATAATCGGATATCCACGCATACATGCGACCTCCGATGCCTACCGACTCCAATGCAGATCTTATTGCCTCATGCGCCACACAGTCAAAGGCTGCTTTAATATCAATGAACACTGCTAGAGTGATGCGACGCTGGGCTTTCGCACTCTTAACGTCATTGACAAGGGCAAGCACGTTGTCGATGCTGCTGCGGGACTGTCTGAATCCAGTCATCTGTGGGGCATACACGTTCCGCTCTGTCAGGTCCCAGTCTAGACGAGCAAGGACCATCTTCTCCATCAGCTTCCCCACGCAGCTGAGGAGTGCAATGGGGCGGTAAGACTCAATTTCCGTAGGGAGTTTGCCGGGTTTGAGCACGGGGACAAGGCGACCGCGCTTCCAGCCCGGTTCGAGGCGGCCCGTTTCCCAGCTGTGGTTGTATGTGCCGAGAAGGAAGCGCTTAGCTTTGTCTCCAAGGTGTGACAAAGCTGCATAGCTTATGCCATCTGGGCCCGGTGCAGAAGCCTTGTTTACGGAAGACAAGGCAGCAAATAGTTCTGCCATTGTGAATGGCTTGTCCATGACGGTCACACTTGCAGAGGGCGGAAAGACATCGGTCAGTCTGGCAGGTAATACTGGAGCCGACAAGGCTGTGACCTTGGCGCAGAAATCTTCAGCGACATCTAGATCACGGCGGTTCTGTCGCAAAGCGATACAGAGGAAAGGATGCAGAGCAGTAGGTGGTGCCCGTAGGCTGTGTACTAAGCTCCAAATCCTCGTAAGAGGTTTTCGGGGGTCTAATTTTGTGCAGAACGACTGCCATTCCCGCTTAGCCAATTTCTTCATATGTCGCTGTACGTGCCTCTGTGCGCGTCTAGCGGTTTGTATATCTTCGGATGTTCGCGTTTTGCGAGCACGCCTTTCAGCCCTGCGGCGCACCGCGCGGAGCCTTTGGTACTTAGCATGGGCCAAAGAGAACCTATAGGGTAGACGGAAAAACTTCGTACAGGAGCTTCTCGCCCGTGTCATGGCGTCTATTAGGTCGCTGTACGATTCAAAATTCCCATTGAGCTCCTCAATAAGAGCAGAATACAGAGACCAATCCGGGCAACGAATTTCTTGATTGAGGGGCCCTCCACAGAGACCATCCAGCAAGATATATGTAGGCAGGTGATCGCTCCCATGTGACTCGATGTCGACGTGCCACTGGGCCCTACGTGACAGTCCGAGGGAGACCATGGTGACATCTAGTGTGCTCGATACTGCGCCTCGGCTGAACGTGGGTTCACCGGTATTAATGACAGCCAAGCCGTTACGGCAAGCCGCATCGAAGAGGCGCCTGCCTCTAATTGTGGTCTTAATACTGCCCCAGGAGGGATGGTGCGCGTTAAAATCTCCAGTTAACACGTGCGGTGCCGGTGTCGTACGTACAATGTGCTGGAGCCTATCCACGTTAAATGCAGCATCAGGTGGAATGTATGCCGCGATAAGGGTAAACTGTTGCGCAGAACTTTTAATAGTCGCTGTGACGTACTCGTTTGTGTCGTCTGGAGGCAAGGTATGCTCCATGTACGTCAGGTCGTTCCTGATCGCGAGCATAACTCTTGAAAGAGCCTCACCTGTTCTAGACTGCAAAACAGTGTAGCCAGAGAGCCTAATGTTTGCGCGTAACCGCGTCTCTGATATTGCGATAATTGGAAAGCGGTGCTGCTGTATGAGCCGTCGGAAGTCCGGAAGGCGGCTCCGAAGACCGCATGCGTTCCATTGAAACACAGTGGCCTTGTTTCGTATTTCCAGAGTTTTTGGTGTCACAGCTCCTATCGCCATTGCGTGAGGAGAGGCAATACAAGGTCAATGATTGTGCCTATGCCCTTGGCCACCGGAGATGAAAGCGGAGCCAGGAAAACTCGAATGGCCTCCACAACCGAAACGATGAGCGTAAAAATGTTGCCAGAGTTTTGGTGGACACGGCGCCTGGGCCTCTTCTGGTTTGCCTGCTGTCCGGAAGACTCCGCTGTCGCTGTCACAATCGACGACGCAGCTGCAGGCGCTGTCTCGCTTGAGGACGCAGCTGCAGGTGGAGGAAGCGACTCCGACGTCTCCATGGATGCCGACTCGGATGACGGCATGGGTGTCGCTGTAGTGGGCGCCGCAGGTTTCCCGGTTCCGCAAGCAGGCAGGGGCGGGAAGTCATCGCCGAAGCTTGCATCTAAAGTGTTGGAGGCTGGCGGTTGCCTTTTGGCGGCCTTCTGGGTTCCTGAAGAGGACTTTTTCCAGGCAGCACCCTTCCCCCGCTGCTCATGCAGGGTCGCCTTCGCTGACTTGTAGTCAATGTTTTTGTCCCCCTTAAGCTTGTGTATGGCCTTCTCTTTCCGAAGGACCGGACAGCGGGCAAACGTCGACTCGTGACTGTTCCCACAGTTGGGGCACCGAAGATTATCAGCGTCACACGCAGAACTTTCGTGACTGCCACCGCACCGAGCACAGCGGCTCGGAAGTCTACACATGGTTGCCACGTGGCCAAAACGCTGGCACTTGGTGCATTGCCTGGGCGTCTCAACATAAGAATATACGCGGTAGCGCGTGTAGCCTAGGAAAACGTGTTCAGGTGCTGTTTCAGTGGCAAATACAATCCGCACGCTCTTGGATAACTTGCCTAGACGACGCACAGATTTGACAGGTGTTTTCTGACGCAGAGCTACGATGATTTCAGGCTCTGACAGATCAACTGGAACATCTCTGATCACTCCTGCTCCGCACTCACTCGAGCGAGGCTCGTACGCCTGGATAGGGATGCCCTGAATGGTTTTTATTTTCAGGAGACGTGCAGTAGCGTCAGCGTTTCGCGTGTCCACTGCTAGAAGGTTGAGTCGATAGTTTGGCCTTACTTGAAGGACTCCATCTGGTGCCATGGACTCGAGGCCACTTTTCAGAGCGAGCGGGTTGAAGCGGGTAATGACGCTCTCCACCTTTATGGGTTTGAGAATTACTACACGCCCGTGCTTCGGAAATTTAATGATAGGCTGGTAACTGAGAGTCAGATGCTGTCTCTTAGAGCCACGTCGCCGTTTAGGAGGCATCACGTTCTGGAAATTTTCTTGCTCGTCCGTACTCCTCCAGTTTTCTTGAGCATAAATAATTGTGGCAGAGGTTGCATCTGTCATGTCCGAGAAGGCATCCTTATCGTCCGGCAGCCGTTGATCAGAAGGGCAAGGAGATGAGAGGGGACTTGCCTGACCAGCTGGTATCGGTGACGATTCCAATGAGGAGGCGTTAGGGGCGTCTTCAGAGACGTTAGGAGCGTGTTCAGAAGCCGTTTCGGAGGTTGCCTGATGAGAGGGGTTCATCTCCAGGTGACCGGTAGCAGCCCCCGGAACGGGGCCAGAGAGGTGACATCCAGACGTAGCACTTGGCAGCATACTAGGAGGCGAGCCCGGCGGCAGCCCTGGCGGGGCTGCGCCCGCCGCAGGAAGCATGTCCTTGGCTGATGTGACGTACCAAATTCGACACGCAAAAAGTGGAAACTTATTTAAAATGAACTGCAAGGAGAGACAAGCGCAGCCGGCCGAACGCGTCTTCTTCCTCTTCTCAGAACCGATGGGACGATACATTCAAGCGGAGGAATGTCTCGGTTTCCCTGGATGAAGTGGCGAAGACGTGGTTTCTGAACAACGAGGCAGATATCCCTGATTGGACCACCTTTGTAGAAGAGCTCCGTAAAATTTTCGGCACGTCGACTCGTTCCGCTGCAGCCAAAAAGAAACTCGCGGCCAGGGTGCAGCACCCGTACGAGACATACTCTTCGTACATCAAAGATGTCATCGCGCTTTGCCGACGAGCTGACAAGGACATGTCGGAAACCGACAAAGTACATCACGTCATGAAGGGAATCTGCTCTTTCGCCTTTAATGATCTGGCGGTACAGAACCCTACCACGATTGCTGACGTACGCACGATCTGTCAGCGCCTGGACCACCTGCAGTCCAATCGCATTTAACAAGATTGTTTGCCTACCGGCTCCTTTTCGGATTCAGAGCTCCGTACTTTGATTCGGACTATCATCCGTGAGGAGCTACAGCAGCGTGACGGAACCTGCCTCCAGAACGCCCACGCCCACACTCATGGCCTGCGTGACTTGATCAAGCAGGAGCTGGCGTGTATGGCCGCCGTTGAGCAGCCAGGTCGTCTTGCTCCGCTACATGCCCAGTCCTACTCTCAAGCTGTTACAAGACCAACCCTGCCTATGGAGCCAATCGCTCCTCCGACTGATTACGGCCACTTGACCGCTATTTCGGCACCTGTGTCTTCACCACCTTCCTTTCCTGCGTGGCGAGCAACCCGGCCAACGAGTGAACGACCAGTGTGCTACTATTGCGGCATACGAGGACACATTTCTCGTTTTTGCCGGCGACGTCAGTTGGACGAGCGCCGAGGTTACGCACCATACGAACGCGACACCTGCTTCTCCTACACCCCTCGTCAACGCGTCTACTCGCCACCTCCGCGCCAACGTTTTCCTCCTCGGGATGCTACCAACTTCCCTCCTGACTCGCGCCTGGCTAGACATCGCTCTCCTTCGCCCTACCGTCGCTCTACATTGCCCTTGCGCCCGGCCTCTCACGGTGGTGAGAACCGTGAGGAAAACTAGATGCGGCAGTTTCTGGGGGTGAAACTGCGTCGCCAAGGAACAGTGCAAGTCCCCCTTACCGGCCATGGAATACGTTGACTGTTACAGCTGAGGGAATTATTGTTGAAGCCCTTGTAGACACTGGCGCCAGCATATCTATAATTCATGAAAGTTTGTGCTCTAGACTACGCAAAGTGAGAACTCCTTACTCTGGTCCAGCTTTACGTGGTGTGAACGCCGCTATGCTTCAACACTCAGGACATTGTACAGCGCGTGTGATCATCAACGGCATTCGTCATCACACTCAGTTTGCGATACTCTGTCCATGCCCTCATCAAATCATTTTAGGATGGGACTTTTTGCGATCCGCATCTGCTGTTATCTCCTGTGGAAAGCCGATGATTGACATCACCGAAACGGACCTTGCTAGTGTCGCTGACGATCCAGAGCTCCGCTTGACCTGTACGTCCGACTTTACCCTGTCTCCTGGCGAAGAAACCGTAATCTCCGTAGCTTCAGACGACATTGTTGACGGCGATTTGTTAATTGCACTAACCGGAAATTTCTTCGTTCGAGGACTACTAATACCCCCGTGCCTTGTCTGTTTTTCAAATGGGTCCGCCTTTTTCGCCGCAGTCAATAGTACAACCGAGACCATTTTGGTACCTCAAAACGCCACTATTGCTTTTGTTCCCCGCGATGACGCTACAGCTGTTATTCCTCTCAGCTCCTTATCACCTACGAATAATTCACCGGATTCCAAATTGCAGCCTGCTCCGGCTGGTGCAGTTATCAACCCTGACCTTACTACAGAGGAAACCGGACAACTGCTGACCATGCTGGCCAAACACAAGACAATATTCGACTCTTACACCTCGGTTCTGGGGCAGACTTCAGCGGCCACCTATCGGATTGAAACGGATGGTGCGTGCATCATTCGCCGACGCCCGTACCGTGTTACGCCTAAAGAGCGCAACATTATCCAAGAAAACGTCGACGACATGCTGAAGAGAAACATCGTTCGTCCTTCTGCGAGTTCCTGGTCATCCCCCGTGGTGCTTGTTCAAAAGGAAGACGGCTCCGTGAGATTTTGTGTGGATTATCGGTCACTCAACAAAATCACGCGCAAAGATGTGTACCCGATGCCTCGGATCGACGATGCTTTAGACACCTTGCAAGGCGCAGAATATTTTTCTAGTCTTGATCTTCGATCCGGGTACTGGCAGATCCCCATGAATGAGGCCGATAAAGAGAAAACCGCTTTTGCAACACCCGGTGGACTCTACGAATTTAATGTCATGCCGTTTGGGCTTTGCAACGCTCCGGCCACCTTCGAGCGTATGATAGACAATGTTCTTCGTGGATTGAAATGGAAAACGTGCCTGTGCTACCTCGGCGACATTGTTATCTTTTCGTCCACGTTCAAAGAGCACCTCCAGCGCCTTGATCAAGTTTTAACTTGCCTCAGTAATACCGGCCTGCAACTCAACGCAAAAAAATGTCACTCCGCAAGTAAATCTATCAAAGTTTTGGGTCATGTTGTTAGCAAAGATGGAATTCGTCCTGATCCCGACAAAATTACGGCCGTCATTAATTTTCCCCGACCTCTCCGTCAGAAAGAGCTGCGCAGTTTCCTGTGATTGGCGTCGTACTTCCGTCGTTTCACTCGCAACTTTTCTACAATTGCTTCACCGCTGCACAAACTACTCGCTGCCAATTCTTCATTTGACTGGTCGGAAGATTGTGAGACAGCGTTTACAACACTCAAGCAGGCCCTCACTGCTTCTCCTGTACTCAGCCATTTTGATGAAAACGCCCCAACAATACTTCATACAGACGCCAGTGGCCATGGTATCGGAGCTGTGCTCTTGCAATGCACTGCTTCTTCTATGGAAAAAGTAGCTGCGTATGCCAGCGGCACGTTGACGCAAGCCGAAAAAAACTATACCATTACCGAGCAGGAGTGCCTCGCTGTCGTTTGGTCTATTCAAAAGTTCCGGCCCTACTTGTACGGACGTCATTTCACTGTTGTAACCGACCACCACGCACTCTGCTGGATGTCGTCCACCATTAACCGGACGCCTTGGCCGCTGGATACTTCGCCTACAGGAGTACAACTTTACCGTGACATACAAGACCGGCAAGAAACACGCTGATGCCGACGCTCTTTCACGTTGTCCACTGTCGTCCACGGAGGACAGTTGCTTAGCGTCTGCTCAGCAAGTGGCAGCTATCCCTATTGCCGTCGCGGAACATGTCAGCCCGGAACTCCCATCTGATCTCGTCTCTCTTCAGCGTTCGGATACGTACTGTCGCCACCTGATTGACCTTTTGGACGGTTCCGCTCAGCCACCAAACAGTCGCTCACGCCGCCAACTGAAGAAATTTAGACTCTTGAATGGTGGTGGCCTTTACTACTACAATTACCACCCTACCGGCGACAAGTGGGTCCCCGTCGTTCCGCGTTGTCTTCGGTCACACATTTTGCGAAGTTTTCATGACGACGCTACGGCTGGTCACCTTACCTTCCAGAAGACATACGACCGCATCAAAAGGCGTTGTTTTTTGCCCGGCCTCTCAACCAGCGTCGCCAAGTATGTTGCGTCCTGTGAACCATGCCAACGCCGCAAACGACCCACTTCGGCTCCAGTGGGGACGCTCCAACCCCTTCCATGCCCTTCAGCTCCCTTCGATATTGTCGGGATTGACCTGTACGGACCTCTTCCTGTAACTGCAGCCGGCCATCGGTGGGTTGTCACAGCAGTGGACCACTTGACCCGTTATGCCGAAGCTGCTGCTATTTCCTCGGGCTGCGCTTCAGAAGTTGCAGACTTCTTTTTGCGGGCCATTTTCCTGCGCCATGGTCAGCCTCGAGTTCTCCTCAGTGACCGTAGACGAACGTTCCTTTCTTCGCTACTTTCTGAAGTGCTTCGAGCCGCTGACACCGCTCATAAAACTACATCGAGCTACCACCCGCAAACAAACGGCCTGACGGAGCGCTTCCATCGGACTTTTTCGGACATGCTTTCCTTCTACATTGGCCCTGACCACACCAATTGGGACACCATTTTACCATTTGTTACCTACGCCTACAATACCGCTGTGCAACAAACCACGGAATTCTCGCCATTTTTCCTCGTCTATGGCTGTTCCCCTTCTTCTGTACTTGACGCGTCTTTTCTCTCCGCACCTATCGCGCCAACAGCGAACCTTCCCGACCAGTTTGTTTCTAGACTGGCTCACCGCCGCAGTCTTGCCCGTTTGAACACGGTGGCCTGTCAAGAAAACCGCATGTCTCGCCACGACGAGAAGCATCGTTCGGTCGCTTTTCAACCTGGTGAAGAAGTTCTGCTTGCCACTCCCCTCCGTGTTCCTGGATTGTGCGAGAAGCTCTTGCCCCGATTCATCGGTCCTTACAGAATCCTGGAGCAAACCTCACCAGTGGATTACCGCGTCACGCTTATTTCCGGTGTCACTGACCGTCGGTGCCGGGGAACTGAGATTGTACATGTTTCCCGGATGAAGCCGTTCATTCGCCGCGATTCCTCTATCTCACAGTGAAGGCCAGGATGGCCGCTTCAGCCGAGGGGGGGTAATAGTGTGAGCGTGAAATTGGCAAAGGAGAGGTTTTGCAACGGGAAGCGGCCAATATCCCTTTTATGCTTCGTTGTCCTTTAGACATTGTGTGCGTTCATGATCATCTCATTTCATCTTCCTTCTCGTCGGTTGATCATCATCTCCGCTGCTCGAACGGTTGTTGTCCTTTTGTGTCCGTGCTCGGCGCTCGCAAATAAAGCGGACCTCAAGCGTTCCCGTCGACTCTCTCAATATATATATATATATATATATATATATATATATATATATATATATATATATATATATATATATATATATATATATATATATATCAAGGTTGCAGTCGTCATTGCCAGTGCTATTCGGCTGTTTCCGAAATATTCAATAGTACCGAATGACGTGTGTTTGTCATCTTTCTTTGATACAGTGATAAATAAGCGAAAATATAAGTCGAGAAAAAATCCGCCGTTTTTTCCGGGAGCGGGAGTCGAACCCACATCTCCGCATTACGCGTGCAGTGCACTGACCAATTATGCTATCCCGCAGCGGCTTCTCTCTCGACTTTCCCGCGGGGGTTTACATTTACAAGTGCTCTGAGGCCGGTCAACTAGCACCGCCCCTCGACCACCGCGGGAGATGTAGAACGTCGAGAGAGAAGCTGCTGCGGGATAGCATAATTGGTCAGTACACCGCATGCGTAATGCGGAGGTGTGGGTTCGACTCCCGCTCCCGGAAAAAACGGCGGATTTTTCCTCGACTTATATTTTCGCTTATTCATCGCTGTATCAAAGAAACATGACAAAGTACACGTCATTCGGCACTATTAAATATTTCAGAAACAGCCGAATAGCACTGGCAATTACGACTGCAACCTTGATATGTGTCCTTACCGAGTGCCTCGTCCCGTATCTTTCTGTTTTCATCTATCTATCTATCTATCTATCTATCTATCTATCTATCTATCTATCTATCTATCTATCTATCTATCTATCTATCTATCTATCTATCTATCTATCTATCTATCTATCTATCTATCTATCTATCTATCTATCTATCTATCTATCTATCTATGTGTGTGTATACAAAGTAAAAGTACGCTCTTCGGAGATTTTATTTCCAACGTTTCTAACTGAGACAGGTCTTCGTCATTCCTGAAGAAGACCGGTCTAAGGTCGAAACGTTGGAAATAAAGTCCCCGAAGAGCGTAGTTTTACTTTCTGCGTATTCCTGCAGCAGCTAAGGACCACACTTCACAACTATATATATATATATATATAAATATATATATATATATATATATATATATATATATATATATAAATATATATATATATATATATATATATATATATATATATATATATATATATATATATATATATATATATATATATATATAGTTAGGAAATGAGGTGCTCGTTGAGGAAATACAGAAGGACAGGTAGGCAGTCTACAACGTCAAAGGAAGCATAGGGGTGTTGTTAGGCTCCTTTTTACCACGGTTAGTGAAGTTAACGTTTTTTAAATATACGTAAGAAAGAAAGAACGAAAAACACGCACCCAGAGTGGGGACGGAACCCACGCCTTTCGATTTGTTCGTGAATGCCTTACCAATTCGGCTATCTGGGCGACTGAGTTCTCCTTCACTTTCTGGGGTATTTATATTTACTAGAACTGTATCTGACGCTTGAGGGTGGTAACCAGCGCCACTCTGAATACAGGGGGGAAGGGGACCTTCTTTTTAACCCCCGGGGCGTGACTCGAACGTCTACAGCCTGTCATGAGCGGCAACTGGCGGGAAATCCTCTTATGCTACCTTGGCATCAAGGCTGCCAGAACCGAGACCCTCTCTAGGCTTTCGCAGGATAATATTGTTAGGAAAGCGAATGAAAATACGTTCCCGGGTGGGACCCGAACCCACAACCTTCAGAATGCCGTTCTGGTGTCATACCAACTAGGACAACGGGGAGGCTATGCTACCCTCCACTTTTTTGAGTATTGATGATACGGTAATTTTTCCCTACGCTTGTGGGTGGTAGCCAGCGCCACTCTGACAACTCGGGGTGAATGTGCCCTTATTTTTAACCCCCTGGCCGTGACTCGAGCGTCTACGATGTGTCGGGAGCGGTAAACTAGCTTTCAAGACTCTTAAGCTACTCACGGCCCGAGACTGCCAGAACCTAGATCTTCGCCATGCGTGTAGCAAATCAGAATTGGAAATGACGGGCTCGTTGAATGAACACAAATATAAAGGCCGGCAGTCAAGAACGGCAAGGAACGAAAAGGGGAAAGATTTGTCCCTTTTTCGTAGTGAAGTATGTTAATTTTTTAAAATGAAATCGAGAAAGTCGAGAAAAACATGCTCCCCGGCTTCAACAAATAAATTCAACAAATGCAACAAAGTTGTCGAACAAATCAATGTTTTGCTCTAGGTTTTTTCCCCGCAGTCGCCAAGATAGCTCTTGAACCAGTTTCATGTTTGGCTCGTTTTATTGCTAGTGTCAAAACCTTAACGACAATTTCTAAAAAAAAATTACGCCCACCTCCCCTCGCGGGAACCCTGGTGTGATGCAACGCATCTCGTGGGGGTTCCATTGGCGTTTTCCATCGTATTGATTACGCTTATAGCAGGGATCCTCACGCGAAGGGGAGGTGGGCGTAATTTTCCATTTTCACCATGCAATGCACATGCAGTACACGTATGCTCAGGAACCGTCGCATCAAGCAATCGTCGAGTACTGCGAGACAGTGCAAGCGTAATGCGGACGACCGTCGACTGAGACCATCGGAGCGTGGCATGCCGCTTTATATTCACAGCGCCCGAAGGAGAGGAGAGCGCGGAAAGAGAGAGTACTGCACATGCGCAGCGCCGCCCACCGGCGCCTATAGCAACGGAGTGAGAGCGCGCTGCGCCAACCCGCAGCTGTTTGGGAAGAGTGTTCGCTATCGGAGAGAGGAGAGGAGGAGAGGCGCAGCTGTGCGGACAACGCCGGAGTCCGGACAGACGCAGGAAGGACAGAGGGGCGAGCATGAGATGCGTTGCATCTAAAATAGTTAAGATACAAAGGATGGCTTTTTTTGAAAGTCTTCATTTTGTCGTGTGCTATGGCAATGTATAAGGCTTTCACTGCTTCTTTATTCCAATAATGGGGCGAACTGCAAAAAAAAAACAACAACAACAAGAAAGCAAAAAAACTGTTGCATCCGATGGTTATTCTGCGCATGCGTAAACCTCTGAAGAAAATTATTTTTAACTGTTTAAATATTCTGCGTAAAAATAAAACGCGAACTAATGTACATACTTTTTCACAATTTTCTTGGCGAAGCCGAAAGTGCGAAGGCTGCAAAAAATTCAATGTACAAGCTTACGTACCAAGCGAGTCTGTAACTGTTTATGTTGGAAAGCTAGAGAAAACCTTTCTTTCTTACTGCCATGAACTATTTTTTTGGCCAATTAAAAGTAAAGCTTATTCTTTGAATTCTTTGTGGTCGAGAAGGCTTAGGACTGGCCTAGAAAATTTTGGCTAAGGGTGTATCTTCTGCCTAGTTTTTGGTCAGTTAGTTCACGAACAAAGTTAAGGTGTTGAAACCATTGTGCATGCGGTAAACATCCCAACTTGGAATGAATCACTGATTTAAGCACCAGGCAAATGAGATAAGAATGAGGTTAGTGTACCCTCACCCTCAAGCTTCATCGCCTTTGCCAACTCAAGAAACAGACGCGAATTTCTCGCGGGGGGCCAGGGCACAATCCTGAACGCCCGCATACATTTCGGGGCAAAGAGCGCCATTTTATGGCGCTGGAGTCTGTTAACGAAGTTGGACCACAAAGCGTGAACTACGACGAAGAGGAAAAATCCGCGGGGGCCGCTAAGGCCCAGCTCCCGCCACCTCAGAGCAACAGAGACGAGCCGCAGGGCGGGCCGAAAGGCGCACGTTCCGATCAATTAGCCCTAACTGCCTAATTTCCTTGCCTCTCCGGGGCCACATGCTCTCCCGGGCTTGTGCCGCCGTCTCTTCCGGAGCGAGCAGCCTGGGACGACTTTATGCGCGCCGATTGCGCTGGCCAAGTGCAAAGCCTTGTCAGGCCCACGTCCGGGCCCGAATGCCTGGCGCACTCCCTTTGTCGTGTACAGGACGAGTGCGCGGCGGAGCTCGCAGTCCATCTTTTATTTACCGCACGGTCCGCACAAGGAATGCGCCGCGAAAGCGACACGACTCGCGCACATAGCTCACCGCGTTCCTGCCGCAGGAATGTGGCCGCCTGTTGACGTTCTCTTCCCGGCAGCGCCTTCTGAGCACTTTCGCGACGGCCACATTGTGTATAATGTAAACGATCCCCGGGGATGTGTCCAAGATTTATGGGTCCGCTCTAAGCAGCGGACGATGGAATTGGAGGGAGGGGGCTGTCTCGGACTGAATGCCGTGAGCGTCGCCGGGCACTGACCACCACGAATGCCATTCTCTCGCTCGTGTGTGGGACAAGAGGTACAACCGTGGCTCGACAACTTCTATTTCTGCCTACACACCCACCACTCGCCGGCGTTTGGTGATGAAATGTGAGCGAATATCATTGCACGTTTTTTTTCTTCCCTGATAAGGCAGCCAAGGACAGACAGGGGACTCATTCGTCGTTGCTAGTTTTTGCATTTAAGGTGGAGTAGTAGTAAAACTTTTTATAGATACGGGAGACCAATGGCCTAAACAGGAGAAGGGAAAAGGGGAGAAAAGAGTTAAAGCACTAGGGCAATGGGACATTCCTTGGATGCCACTGCGTCACTTCTTCACTCTGAGGAGGGTTCAGTTCCTTTCAGCACCACTTTTGGTATGAGTCCACCGCAACTGATTGTACAGGTAAAATAGTCCATCGCGAGTAAAACCGGTGAGGTCCCCCCTCAGACAACTGGTGCCAGACCGCTCTTGAGAGAATAAAGCGCTGTTGGTAAAGCCAAGTTGCGTCAAGTTGTTGCAGGTCAGGATGCAGTTGTGGTGTCGTTGTGGTACCGGTGCTCGGGCACACCAGACGAGTGTGGTTTGCTTGGCTAGTTGTGTGACAGTATGGACATCTTGGGAGCAAATAGTGAGGTAGACATTTATAATACATTCCAGGGGTGTGGGCTGCGTCGGTGAAAAATTTGTTGAGAAAAATTTCTCAGGAGCGTGGTAACGGTGGTAGCGCGCTCAAATATATTGCTAGAGCTTTGTTCTTCAGGCGTTCTTATTGGTCCGTCCTAAGTACTTTCATCGGCGTTTAGCTAAACGCCGATCAAGGGACTTTATTCCTATACCGGTGCAGTCGCATATCGGTGGTGGAGGTGTAGGCGACCAGGTAGAGGCGAAAGCCTTAAGTTCTTCATTCTGCGAATAACCGCAACCGTCGTCGTCGTCGTTGTTGTAGTAGTTGTTGTCATGTGAACTAGATGGCCGGTGCTGTAAAGTGTAAAAGGTGTTGTAAAATTGTGACGAAACAGCGCGGCTTGACGAATACACAAGAAGAAATCGGACAGGACGAGCGCTCGTCCTGCCTCATTTCTTCTTTTGTATTCATCAGCAGCCCAATGCGTTCTTGTTGTCGTTGTTGTTGTTGCTTACGTCATGGCCCATGCCCACTTCGGGATTGGCCAATAATAGGGAGCTTTGAGAGGGGTAATGGGGCCGCGACACCAAATTCACTTAACCTTGAATTGGAAACGTAAAAGTTGTAGAATTGTGCGTGCCGCGTGACACCCGAATTTTGCAGAACGTGAGTAGGACATGCGCACATCAGCCGCGCAGAAGTTTGCTTCCAGTTAAGCAGGCGCGTATGCCAGTCTGCTGGCTGACGTAATTCGCGCCGTAAGACGGAGGAATGAAAGTGAAGAAGGAGACGAAAACGCAGCAGTGGATGTTCTGCCACCCATTAGCCTTATCCCTTCGGTTCGCTTTCGTAGGCTGTGCTCTCTTCGAAGTATGTCTGATTCTATTTACGAAGACTCGGAGCTCAAGCACCTCCGGTACTCATGGAAGTGCAGCATATGCCAGTCGCGAGCTTGCGAAGTAACCCTCACTAGTTTTTGCTGTCGGGTGCCAAATTTGAATTTTTACTTGCGCTGCTGTAATCTTTCTCCTTCGCCACTATGTGCCTTATGCAACGAACCAGAAATGATTGATCCTTTTCTCTTCTCCTGCCAACGGTTCTCCTCTATACAACGAAGGTACTTAGAAGGCACATGTTTCCGGCTAAACCTCGCACTGTCTGCGACACTAATTTTGTCATTCGGGGTGAAAGTACTGGGCTTCTGCCACAGGGATCTTTGCTGTGCCTTGCACTCATTCATTCTAGAATCAGGTGGTCTGCCAGGTTAGCTGTCATTGGGCCCTGCTGGATTCCCCTGTCAAACCTACGCGCTTCTTGCCCACTGCTTCGTCTGCATTTTCTTCCTGAGTGTTCCTAGCGTTTAGTCTTGTATATATTGTACATATATGTACTTATTAGCCTTGTATATATGTATACAAGTATCCTACCCTTCTCTCTCTCCAACCTTTCCTGTATACCTGTGTTTCCCATTCCCCACACCCCCACACCAGCAGGCGTTCCGGTGTCCACCCTTAGGTGAGACAAACTAAGCCTGCTGGTGGTCTTTCCTTTCCATTTTGACAATAAATTTATTTATTCATTCATTCGTAATACATCCTGATTTTTCTTAAAATAGGATTTTCTTAGTTCTGACTATACTATCCTCACTTTTATTTCTCTAATCCTCTGCTTCTAATGTATAGTAATAATTAAATATTTTTTTTTCTTTTTCCCCAAAACCTGTATAGTTTCTTTCTTTAAAGCACCCATTTTCCGGGTAATCCCCCGGAGTGGGTAAGAGCCATCTGGCTGGTAGCACACCCACCACCACAAGAATCTGTTCCGTATCCTGCTTTATTTAATGTGTTACTTAGCGAGGTTCCAGTTATTACGGGAATACAATCATATCTATATGCTGATGACCTAGCACTTTTTACCTCATCAAGAAATATACACTCCTTGTTCCAGTCACTGAAGCTTTATCTCTCGACCTTAGAATCATGGCTAGACGGGCTCTGCCTATCCCTAAGTGTCGCAAGTGTAGCCTCTTAACATTCCCGGTGCAAGGCCCCGTTTCAATTTTTCTGACATGCCGACAGAAAACAATACCTCAGGTTACCTCTCTGAAATATCTGAGAACGATGTACGAGAGCAATCTAAATTGGGGTCCTCATATTGAGTTTAATGCGGCCAAAGTAAAAGTGATTTCGCTGTTAAAGAGCTTTTGCAATGAGTAGGGTATGCGTAGACATTCTTCTAATGCCCTGTACCGCCTGTACGTTCGCCCTTTTCTGGAATTCGACTGCATCCTTTTTCCAAGTTATTCGTTTTCCAAGCTACGTCCATTGGTTACTTTAATTTTCTGGAATTCGACTGCATCCTTTTTCCAAGTTATTCGTTTTCCAAGCTACGTCCATTGGTTACTTTAAAAAGACAAGCTTCGCGTTTGTGTTTGGGTTTGCCCAAGTACGTTCCCATCCGGGTATTGTTATGGGAGGCCAGCATCCTTCCGCTGATCTGGTTCCCCGCCTCGAGGTATTGACAGTAGAGGCACACCTTCGTGTAATGGAACTGCTTATTTCAAGGTCTTTGTTCACTCCCAGCGTCCTTTTTTGCCCGGCCATGGCCCAGGCACAAGCTTCCGCAGGTGGGGTTTGTCCAGTCCTTACTAGCGCCGTTATTTATCAGCATTGTCTCTTCCTTCTTTTGACTCTCGTAATGTAATGGTGGAAATTGAATTTGATAATATTTTCCCCTTCAATTCTAAATACTTTCGGAGAAGATTATGTCTGTCCTTTTAAGCAAACACTTGGAGGAGTTTTCGGTACATGTGGTTGTGGCCACAGATGCTTCTGTTCGAGACAAAAAAGCTGGTTTTCGTATCGTTTCACCTGCGCTTGACTGCGCATTTTCCCTGCGTCTTCGCAATTTCACATCAAGATTCTTGCCAGAATTTCGTCGATTGCCCTTGCTCTTGGGAAACTCAGCGAAGACCACTCGCAGGTGCTCATTGTGACGGATACTCTTTCTGTCTCTGCCTGCTCCGCTCGATCTTCTCCAGTCATTACTCCTCTTCGCCTTACGCTCTCGATGCTCATACCGGCACATGTCAGAGAAATATGCCTAGTCTGGGTTCCAGGGCATAGAGGCATTGACCTTAATAATACCGCTGATTACCTGGCAGGCGTAGCACTGAATGGGCCTCTGGTTGATGCCGTGCCCCCGACAGCCCAGGTTGTTGCAACTAGGCTTCGAAGGTACAGCTCGGTGGGCAGCTTTTCATCAGACAGTATCTCTGGTTGCCCCGACGTAGAGCACCTCCAGTACTCGTGGAAGTGGGACGTTACGCAGTCTCGGCTGTGTGAAGTGACACTGATCACCTTTCGCTCCCGAATACTAAATACCATTTCTACTACACCGTGCACGCATAGCTCTATCATCAGCTATTTGTGGTTTTCGTCCAGAGGAGGAGAAAATTGACAATTTCCTGCTGTCTTGCCAGTGGTTCTCCTCCCTCCGAAATCGATACCTGGAGGCAGTCATAGGCATGTTACCGGTAAAAAGTAACAGTGTTACAGTTAGTTACCAAAGCCAAAACAGTAACTCTGTTACAGTTACAGTTACAAAGTTTCCAAAAGTAACTTGTTACAGTTACAGTTACTGTGAAAAAGTAACGTCGTTACATTTCCGTTAATGTATAAAACGAAGTAGTAGATCACAAACCAAATGGAGTTTATTTAATAGAAACGTACGAAGGCATGCGGGTAGTCAAGAGTGCACGTGGAGAAACCCTAGCCGAAGGGAACCTAAAAGGGCACTTCATGCTCAACACCAACAATCGCTGTGTACTCCTCGTTGTTTGTTGGTGTCCCTTTGGGTGCCCCGTTGTTGGTGAACTCCTCAGCGGGGATCTTTGTTTTCAAGGGTAGGTCAGCTTCCCCCTCGGCGGAGGTCTAATTGCCAGTTTTTTCTTGTTTCTGTTCAACTCAAGAGGAAGGAAAATGTTTGAGAAATCACCTTAAAAACCGACCACCGACCTCGGTCCCTTGCGGGGAAAATAATACCCCTAGTGTCCTCCTCTCCTAACCTGCGAGTGAAACCCTGTTGTGGAAAGGTGAAAGGTGGGGGGATATGGTAGACAAGAAAGTTCGAAAAAGTGGAAAGAGCGAACTGTACGTCGGCCTTTAACGGGTGTTGTGTAGGATAATTTTTTATAAAAGAGGAAGTAGCTGTAACGGTATTTCTTGTTACAGTTACTCTAAAAAAGTAACAGTGTTACAGTTACAAGTTCCCCTAACTTGAAAGTAACCAGTTACAGTTACAATTTACTGAAAAAAGTCACTAGTTACCGGTAACACGTTATTAGTAACTAGTTACTGCCCAAGACTGCCAGGAGGTTACCCTCCGGCGCCTGGGTCTTTCATTTTTCATTTCTAATTTACTATTATTTGGGGCATTGGTTTTAGGTTCCTGCCTCGGGGATGTTTGTTGCGCCCTTCACTCTTTTAATGCCAAATTGATTGATTGATTGTAGCGTTTAACGCACCGACGCAACGCAGGCGGTGAGGAGCGCCGTAGTGGAGGTCTCCGGATTAATTTTGACCACCTGGGGATCTTTAACGTGCGCCGAAATCTCGAACACACGAGCGTTTTTTGCTTTTCGCCTTCATCAGAAAAGCGGCCGCCGCGGCCGGGAATCGAACCCGCGTCCTCGTGTTCAGCAGCACAACGCCTTAGCCACTGAGCTACTGCGGCGGGTTTTTATTGCCAAATCAGGTCGTTTACCATGTTATTAAAACGCATCATCTACATTCTTTTTCCTGTACAGTAAAGTATCTATTGTTACATCAGTATGTTGTAATTTGTTTTTTCTTTGTTTCTCAAAATTGGTAGCATCACTGTCCCCACATTCTTCTTGCTTCGATTTTCTCTTACTTTTAATTTTTCACCTTTTCCCACAATGATATCTCAATCCCACTTGTCCAATCCCCTAGAGTGGGTAAGCGCCAGTGAGTTCTTGGCTCCAACCAACCAACATAATAGCATAAAAAAGCCGGTTGAAGTAATTCGCGCCAAAAAGCAAAGAAAGGAAAGCAGAAAAAAAAACCATACGAAAATACGATGTTGCATAAAGAAGTTGTTAATAAGTATCGTCAAGATTTCCTCTTCAGGGCGCCTAAACAAACTCGAGTATCCCAACGAATCCTTCGTGCGTCAGCTGCCTCGTGAACTTAGATAAATTCGCGAGTTTTTTTTACGGCAGAGCTTTTGCGGAAAAAGTCCCCCGTTTTTTTTTTTTTTTGGGGGGGGGGGGGGAAGCGTAGGACGCATTGTAAGCTAGCTTTCCCGCATCGATCGTGAGTTCTCTGCACGTGCCGTGGGTGATCGCACATGTTCTAATATAGCGCTGCATGTTTAGGTCTAGTGTTAGCCATCATAGGCTAAAAGCAACACCCTCTCTAAAAGCCGTTCCGTACCCTTCTCTTCAGTTCGGCACTCCTCTCCCTTCAGCGGCCTGTTCGCGGAGGCTCTGTCGCCAGTTGCGCGCCATCGCGTCTCTTTGCTGTGACGCCATACATCGCCTATACTCGGGGTAGGGTCCTACTCGGTAGGGACCCTACTCGGGGACAACTTTCTGTGGCAATGCAGTCAAGGCTACGGAGCCGGACCACGCCTTTTCACTGCGCACCTGGAAGTAGTTCAACAAAAATAATTGGCTGGTGGTAACCTCAGCAATTCAAGAATATTTAGTTCTGAAGTTTTAGACTTGCAGTGATAATGCTACTAAATTGCTAGCCAGAGTATATGAAACAGAGCATTTTTTTACATTTTCGGATATTTTTGGTTGCGGCTGTCGCCGCTGGCGTCGCAATGGTTCCCTCCCGAAAAAAACAAAACAAAACACGGCGTTCTTGTCGGCTGCTTTCGGCAGCTCGCCACTTCATTCTCCGCATAGGGTTTGTAAAGCTTCGCTGTCTAAACAAACGAAGCGAGTGGTTTGCAAAGTGTACGCCCAAGTGAGACTGATGCAACCGGGACTCTCCGCTGTTTTCGCAATCCGTTCGGTTAGCCAGTTTCCCGGCGTAAGCGAGCGTGTGCGCAAGCATGTGTGCATGCTGCTCTTTCGGTATACCGCGACCGCGCTAGGCAAGTACGCCGCACATGCCGGTGCTGCTGCCCAGTAGAAGAGTTTACAGATCGGTGCATCCAGTCAAAACTGCAGCGCTTACAAAATTCACTTCTTTTCTGAACGATACAGAGTCCACAGTCGGTCTGAGTTCTTCACTTCACGGACGCTCGGGCCGTGTCCAGTCAAAACGTTGGCCTATGTTTACAAACAAATGAAGCGTGTGGAAGGAGACGCCAATATGCCTGCATGCTTGGTGATCGTGGTTCAGCGCACTCAACTAGCTGATGCGAAAAAATGAACTGTATCAAATGCGTATCAGTCACGCCGAAACTGAAACCGAAACCAGTTTATTGGGAACTACTTCGCGCAGTAGCTCCATTGCCACAGAAAGTTGTCCCCGAGTATAGCAACGTTATCGCCTGTTGTGCGCAGCGAGGTAAAACAGCGTGCCTTCGAACAGCGCCGGCGTGAGCACAAGCGGCAATGAGCGAGAATGTGGTGCGAGACCACCGAAGACGATCGGGGTGCGGCCCCCAAGCGTAAGCGCGATGCCTGTGGCCGCGAGGCGGAAAACGGAAGACGCCGGTGTCATAGAGTTTCTTAGTAAGTATACTAGACAGGAAACTGCACCTGGTAATCCATGTCGTCGTGGGGGTTCTTGGGAAGGCCCCCGCTCACCCCCGCTTTTTGCTTGGGCTTGGCATGACAATTGGATTCTTAAGCGTTTTTTTGGGATTCGGTTTCTCCACTATTCATTAACATGTCTACGAGCTACGAAGAAGCCGAAATCCTCCCTGTTATGTGGTACCCGTGTTCGGTGAAAAGGCAGGCAGTGCGTGATCGTACCTGGCGTTGGTCATGCCGCAGTCGAAGGACGTATGATTGAGCAGGTAATATTCCGCCGCGAAAGTTGCAGCTGACGAAAAAAAAAAAAAAAAAGAAACAGAACGTACATCGATGAAGACAAGATACGATAGATACGGGCGCCTGTATCTGTCCTATCTTGTCTTCGTCTGCGACTCCTTAACACCACGTTTTCTTTTTTCTTCAAGTATGAACCAACTTGCTCAGCAACAAGTTTTGTTAAACTGTAGCTGACAGTCGGTGCACCGGTTCACCACGAAGACGACGTTTTTGTAAGCACACTCAAAAAGCTTTCAAAGTCTTCAAACAACTTATTATATGAAGTAGTGGTAAAATTAATAAAATAAAAGTCTATAATGCGTTTGCCCAAAAATATTGACATTGTTGTTAACCAGCTTGACCTGCAGAATGGTAGGCACAACCGTTCCTGCAAAAAATACGCTTTACTTCATTTTTACTTAGCTTTTAAAGTGACTTGTAAACAGTGCGGGATTACTAACGCAAATTGTAGTCCGGATTCCATAGGCAATGTTTCGACCACTCTGAGTGCGTTTACGCCAATTTATTTAGTATAAAAATCAATTTGAAAATGATTTCTCCTCTCTGCATCCTCGCCCCATTTTCTGTGGCGTTTTCGTGTGACGTCAGGAGGAGATGACTTAGCTTGACTGCGCTACTGCACGGCTCGCCGACCTTCCGACAGTCCACCGGCCGCCGACGGATTGTCGTAATTCGTTCGCTCAGTTGACACTAAGCCAACACGTTTGTGAATGGAAGAATGTGCCTTTATTTACTTTGTTAATTTGTACACTGATCAAGCTCCAAGTCTAGGTCGCTCCACACAAGCGCTGCACAAGCGCACATGCGACGCTTCGCTGACTGGTACGCTAGTAGGAAAATCTAAGGACACTTGAAGGCGGGAGAAGAGTCAGCGAAGTCAATATAGATACTAAGGAAATAAAGCCAACTGAAACTTTTATCGTACAGCGTAAAACTAGGGAGCAGGAAGCACTTTTTTTACGCTGGGTGAACAAGCACAGCGGTCAGCAGCACGACCACACATCTGCAAACGCTTTTCCGTCTAAGAAATGCAATTGCTAGACGTGAGATATTGTGGAAGTTTGGGGGACGCTTACTGCACGACCGCTTGCAACAAATAGTCACCTAAGGTGCTTGAAATGCTAAAACTAAATAAAAGTGTAAACTGATTGTACATTATATATCTTATATAGCCAGCCTCGGCAGCGCTGGCATGTGGCCGAGTGGTCTGAAGCGTTAGAGTTATTGTTTTGCAAGTCGCAGGTTCGAATCCCCCAACGGTATTTGCTTTTTTTTTTTGCAACTTGATTTTTTTCGTTTGATACCGATGTTTTCTGAACTCAGTTCACCATATTTAGCCATAACGTTCACTGCTCCACGAGCGAGTTCTCATAACGCGCGCAGACTGACACTGACGCACTAGCCAGTTCTCGTTGGCGTGCTGTTGCCACAAGCACCGACTACTTGCGGGCAGTGGGCACAGGCCAGAATGAACAGACCCTTGGCCTGGTGCGAACACGCTTTTTACGATACAGGCATGAGTGAGGCAAGCTCCAAATATGGGGGAAAAGCGCATGGCATTTGAGCGTCTGCGGTGACGCGGAGGGCGTTCATCCACTGCGTAGGCCTCGGCTAGTGATTGCTACGATTGCAAACCGTACCCGCCGCGGTGGCTCAGTGGCTAAGGCGTTGCGCTGCTGAGCACGAGGTCGCGGGTTCGATTCCCGGCCGCGGCGGCCGCTTTTCTGATGGAGGCGAAAAGCAAAAACGCCCGTGTGTACGAGATTTCGGCGCACGATAAAGATCCCCAGGTGGTCAAAATTAATCCGGAGCCCTCCACTACGGCGCGCCTCATCGCCTGCGTTGCGTCGGCGCGTTAAACCCTACAATCAATCAATCGATTGCAAACCGTCCTGGGATGCTTATCTTAGGCGTTTTACAGCCGACAACATGGCAGAAGCGCGGTATGGCGATTATTGAGATATCGAGAATGCCCATCCAACAATAATACCGGATGTCGAGCATGTTGTTTTACAGAACCGAAACCGAAACTTGTTCGAATGCTAATCTCAGACATCGTCCAATCACGGTGCCCCTCCTCCCGACGTCACAGCCTTTAGTTGGTGCGGCCGCCGAAGACCGCGCATGGTAGTTTTTGTTCTTTCGGGCTTTATAAATTACCGACTTATCGAACGGATAAACGATTAGAAATTATTAATTTGAGCCGGTCTATGCAGTGCAAGCAAAAACGGGAGCTTGACAAATTCACTTCAGTGTCCCTTTAAAACAGCCTCTTTTATTTTCCACTTACATAATAACACACCATTCTTTGCGTTTTTTCTGGCACTGTATTCGAATATACGGCCACTAAAGCATTTCAGTCTAGAGCACTGCACGGGCCTGATTTTAAGGCCCGTGCCCGGCCCGAGCCCGCTTCGCGAAGCGCGGGCCCGAGCCTGGTCCGGGCCCAGGCAATAATAAAGGAGCCTGGCCCGAGCCCGGCCCGGGCCCACCATGTCAAGCCCAGGCCCGGCCCGGCCCGGTAATTTATTTTTTGGCCTAGCATGTCATGAACTGAAACGCAAAAACTAAGGGTTTAAAAGTGCACGTAGTTTAGCTTTCAACGTCTGCAGTTCACGCCACATCGGCGTAATAATAGCTCGTATTCTTACACGAGAGACACCGTCACCTTTGATGACCAGACTCTTGGCAACTTCACGTGGTTGTCTCGGCCACAAGTTGGTATTGCTGAAATTTTTTGATCCGCATTTGAATCAACGAGTATGTACGCGCGTTGAAGTACTTCACCTGCAGTGGTTGTTAAGCGGTGGTGTTTCTCTGGCACGCGAGTATGATTCCCGGCCGCGGCAGCCGCATTTTGATTGGTGCGACATCTAAAACACACGTTTACATACATAGACATAGGTGCACAGCTCCAGGATGTCTGAATTAATTCCTTCCCCTCTTGGGCATTCCTTGTAATCGTATCTTTGGTATGTTATACACCAAAATATAAAATCTTGATGCAGCACAAGAAATGTCATTAAAATTGCAGTATAGTGACCACCAGACCTATAAAACACGTTTTTAAAACAATGCGTACAACTAACAGCAAGAAGCGCGCAAAAATAAACTAAGAATATTCATTTTGATGCTCTTTTCTACACTTCACGTCGGACCTATTAACGGCCGTGCCTATGAATTGAAGCCCGCGCCCGGCCCGGGCCGGGTCGACTTCGGGCGGCCCGGGTCCGTGCAGTGCTCTTTTTCAGTCCAAGCCAATGATTAACCTAATGCGAGCGCATGACGTAATTAGCTTAGAGTTTCATACTAACAATTAGTATGAAACTCTATGGTAATTAGAGTGAGCTAGAAGTATAGAGGGGTTCAAACGGGACCCAAAATGTGAGGCAAAAAAAGGGGTCGAACCGTTTAGGGGCACTTGGAACGTTGCCCCTCCGTTGTAGCGCAGCGGGTATAGTACTGGGCTCCGACGCGAGAGACCCGGGTTCAAATCCCGGGTGCACCGTTGTTTTTTTTGCAATACCTCATTAGGCATACAAAAGCGCCTAAACTGCACCGTATACTACGGCTGTACACTAAATTATTCAGATTGTGTATGTTGTGCGGTTGTTAGTGGAGGGGGCAGCCATTTAAAACAACCAATACATAACACACTTTAAAAATAGCTACAGTGCAAACAGAAACAAGGACACATACTGACATATCGGCCATGCACTTGCTGGAATTACTTCTGCAGCTTCCTTGCCTACAGCAAACACGTATATAACCGGACACATATATTTGAGGGAACCATCGGCGCAGCCATATGCAATTCCTTCTCAATTATTGCTATAAAACGAAAAGAAAAACTGTAAGGAGGACATGCGGCATGAAGGAAAGGTCCGTTCATAGTCGAGGGCGTGCCAATAAAGTTTTATCACCACAAATACAAAGCTTCAATTGCCAGAGATCTAAGCAATATCGCACACTTCTGCTGTTACATCTAACCCGAATAAAGCTGCAACTAAAAAATGAACAAAACAATTCTGGTAATTGTTCATCATTGCTTTGAAGAAGTCTTGTGTGGAATATTTTTGAAGTAAATAATCTGAATAAATTAAGTGGAACAGGTCTTGTTACGCCGTTACGTTTGCATGTATTGTGCTTCAGTGCGATGCAGCCTTGAACACGTCGTCTACAAGGGTGTATCTTCGCTAACACAGACAGCACATGTTCTCGGCAATAACAAAAGAAAAAAAAAACGAAAATGCGCAATTATAGTTTCTGGGGCCAAATTATTCAATAATAAGAGCTAATTGCACTAAAATTCGCTAAATGAATAACAAAGATTACCCAAGCTGTATTCGGCGATGATCGTCTGCTTCGTATGCGCGGCTGCGCAAGCCGTGCCTGCAATTATCTGCATGTTCTGCTTTTATTTACTTCCTTTGCAACTGACCGACTGACATCTGATAAGGCAAGAAGCAAGCTTAATTGTCATTGTAACTCTAGATAAACGGAAATGTCGTTGTTGAGGGTTCTTATCAGCCTGTACGCTGTATGTGACTCGGCGCCGTTGCGTCGATTAATTCATCGGCACGCTTGCATGAATCGAGAATTTTTCTATGTCTAGGACAGTGGTACCGGTTAGAAACTAAATGTTTCTTATTTTATTGTGCTGTCTCCGGTCGCATTTGGGAAATTTGAGAAGTTTACACATGCCGTTGTGGTGAGTATAGAGACTCAGCATAATCAGGCACATATAGAAACCGTGGCAGATGTCGTTTCACAGGAACGGCGTCATCATTAAATTCTATTTTATTTAAATATGTACCACGACCTCGATTTGTAAGCGACGGGCATGAATTCAGCGTTGTTACACCTTCGAAAAGGGCATTAAATTTTGCTACACTACACTCGTTACATGGCCATCTTAATCAGTGCACATGCAAGAAGGTTCTGTTTGTTGCATTTTGTATAGATGGGAAGACAACAGAAAATGCAGTTCTTGATTTGCATATGGGGTTAGCTTATGTTATCTTTTTTCCGCAGTAAAATAAAAGGCACTGACTATGTTACAGCTCCACAAGTTTAACCAACTGAAAAAGAAAAAGGACAGCCTCGGAGGGGGATTTCAACCCAGGTCTTTCGCATAGGAGCCCAGTACTGTATCCTTTTTTTCTTTATTGCCTTCTTTGACAGGATGACAAAACAAAACACATGTAACTGATGATGTGTACACTCAATACTCAATACAAACACTAGAACTGCAGCTCTTCTTGGGCAGGCGGGGTGATTTCAATATTCTTTCATTACCAACAATGCTTCAATTGTGGGTAGCCACTCTGGTTTAGAGGGCTGAAGTTTCTGTATCTGCACAAAAGTACCTATTGACTCTTCGAAGTACTGTCGGATGAGTCTGGCATCTGGGTCGGAGTAGCTTACCGCCATCCTGTTTCTCCAGATGCTATGTAGTCCATACAGCATAATTGTGTCAAGCGGCACACCGTCCTCATTTTCAACATTCAAAAACCTAATACCGTAAGCATCCACAGGCAAATCTTTTTTGAGTGTTCGCTGGAGTATGTCCCAAAAGAACACTGCTCCCCAACAGTCCAAGAACACGTGCTCAATTGTTTCTGGCTTTCGACACAGAAAACAGTGCACACCCCATAGCACAAACCATCCCTTTTCCTCCATCCAGGTCTTTACTTCCAGTTTTCCAGTATGGAGTTTAAAAAAGAAAGATTTCACTCTACCTGGGATCGGCATTCTTTTAACTCGCTTAAGTACACCTCTCTCAGGCCTTAGATTACACTTGGTGCGGTATATTGGCACTGGCAGTACACTCTCGACGATATCTTTGTACAGTTTCTTCCGACTCACTCCGTTTAAGTACTCTAAAGAAAAATTAACTGAAAGAAAACGGTATGACCCCACCACCTCCTTAAACAATCCACGTACAGTTCTCCTCATGTAATCACAGCTCACAACAAATTCAGGCAAAAGTCTTCCAAGTCGCAGCTGACAACCAGTCCTAAGAAACTCGTCTTCAACATCACTAAGAAACAGAAATCTATTGACCACTTGCCTTAAAAATAAGTGCGATAAACCATGTCCGCCTTCACGCACTTTCCGAAAAAAGTTCGTTCTGTTCGTTCTTTACCATGATGAACTCCAGATAAACACGGCGAACACACGATGAAATTTCTGAATATTAGCCCTTGAACAATGCAAAGCTCGCATTACATACCACGGCTTGCTTATAAAAAACAAATTGCAAACTGTGGCTCTCGCAAACATTGATAAACCCCACTCTTTCCACTTCTCTGTCTTTTCTCGAAGTTCCTTGAGTTGCTTGGCCCAGTAAGGGTCACTGTCTTGATCATTAAACTGTCTAGTGGCACCCCAAGGTGCTTAACAGGACTCGTGACCCACTGGATGTTGGAGGAAACGCTTGGCGTGGACTGCCATTCGCCATGACAAAAGCCTTAGCATTTAGACCAGTTGCGCTACCGCTTGCCAAGCAAAAATGTTTCACGGTTTGTACTACCTCGAGAATGCTTTCTTTAGTAGTGCAGAATACTGCAATGTCATCCACGTACGCTAGTAGTCGAACTTCCGTCATTTTCAACCGAAAACCTTGAACGTTACTGCTTTTAATGAGACTTAAGCGAAACGTCTCAATATATATGGAGAAAAGGAGGGGGGATATCGGGAATCCTTGCCTCACCGATCGCTGCACCTGAACTCTTTTTCCCACTGCCTTATTAACTATAAGACGGGTTGTGCATTTACTGCACGCCATACGCGCTCCATTTCGAATAACTTTGCCGACATTAAAGTACTCTAAAATTTGAAATAAGATATCGTGCTACACACGATCGAAAGCCTTCTCCAAGTCAATCTGGAGCATTGCAACCCCAGATTGTGTGGCATCACAATGCTCTAGAATACAACGCGCCTTATGTACATTCGTGAATATAGTCCGCCCTTTAATCCCACAAGCCTGGTGTGAACCTACAATATCTTGCATTATCCGTTGCGCCACCATAGAGGGGTAATGGTCGCAGCGCCCCTACATGGTTCGACCCCATTTATTGCCTTACTTTTAACTCATGGGCCTATAGGGCGTTTGAACCACTCTATCTTCTGGTTCACTATAATGTAAATGTGGTCCATGGCTACACAGACGCCTTGATGCGAGCCGCATAGACGCTAGCGCCAGATTCCTCTCTAGTGTGTATTGTAAGAAACTCTATGGCCGGCGTGGCTGAATGCTCCCGCTAAACGCTTCCCCGGCGTGACGGCGTGGTTTGGGCGGGAGTTTGTGGCCAATAAATTAGGCGTGGCTTTTACAGTGTGTAATCCTCTGTGGTCTCCCGGGGACCTAGTACCGTTACCACGGTAACCCACGCACAGCGATGTGTGTGTGTGTGTGTGTGTGTGTGTGTGTGTGTGTGTGTGTGTGTGTGTGTGTGTGTCTGCGTGTGTGTGCGTGCATGCGTGCATACGTGCGTGTGCGTGCGTGTGTGCGCGCGTATGTGCGTGCGCGCGTGTGCATCGTGCGTGCAAAAATTGTCTTGCGGGTCAAGCACACTGCGATTTTTCCACAATATCTAAATGGGGTTGAGAAAACTTTCGCAAGGAAGTTGGTCTTGCCGCAAAGCATATTTTGTCTAGGACGACGACTACGATGGCCTGAAAAATATAATGAACATGCCACTAGGAATATGTGCAAAAAATACGTGTGTCTAGATTTTAGCAGACGTAAAACATCATTAGGCAGGGCAAATTAATCCGTAGCCCTCTACTAGGGTCCTCCGAATAGCCTGGGTTTGACTTTCGTCCGGAAATCTCCCGTCTTAACATTTGTTTCCTTTTATCAATTGCGCCTTCTATTCATGAAGTAGCCTACTTTACTTCAAAAGACGCAGCGAACAAGAGAGAGTGCCCGTCGCCGTTGCTGCACGAATCAGCTTGTTACTGATCATAGCGGTTCAGCTTATTTCTCTTGACGTTAATTCCCTTCAATACAATCTTGAAGCCCGTTTGACAGTACTCCGGCTGACTCCATAGGAAAGCAAATAGAGCAAGGAGCTTGTTTTTAGAGCCGACGGGTAATCTGCGGAATCTCGTGATTTTTGGGCATCAAATCTCCACCTTTTAATGGTATGTGCGGTCAATAGAACACAACAGGCTCCGATAGATTGCAACACATGAAATCAAACTTCCTTCCTTGTTTTAGTGAAAAACTATTTTGCTGAGATTTACCAAGGCCTTTCCGTACAGGACGTTCATGCGCAACGGGTTACACGTACGCAAAACTGAACCCTGCACACGCATTAACTAAATCATCAAAGGACTTATTTGATCTTTGTGCGGTTAAGTTTGACAAAACTGAGTCGAATACACAACTATCAGCCTAATCTCGAGAAAAAAAACACCGACGCTAGATCAAATTAAACAGCGGAAGTTTCGTACTGTTGGTCCTGTCGTCTGGTTGAACCTTTCAACTTGATAGACCTTTCGTCTGGTTACACCCTTTGTCTTGTTGGATATTTGGGCTCTGTTGGATTTTTTGTTTCGGTGCATCTTTCTTTTCGTTAAATATTCGGTTTCAATTGGACCTTTTGTCCCGGTGGGCATTTCGAATCACCAATCACGTAACCAATTCAATCTCCTGTCTCGGTGAATCTTTCTTCCCCGCGGATCTTGAGGCAATAAGCGCTTAAATACGTGTACCACAACCAAAGAGCGGGAGCAGCCCCTATAAATAACTGGACCAAAATATAAGGCATTGTACTTTCCGTCTTGTTAGATGTACACGCTCGACTGGAGTTTCTTCTCGTTGGATCATTCATCTCCTTAGCCACGTCACCGATTAAATCTTACGCCTCGTTGGATTTCAGGCTACAAGTAGTCATAAAATGAGGTGCGTGAGCTGCGTCGATCACCGACCAATTAACGCAAGCCGAGCTGTGAGGACGTTGAGTTGCGCGGAACACAATGCGGGACCACAGAGAGAAAAAGAAATAAAAAGCACACAACAGATAGCAAAGGCGACGAACGTGAAGTGAGAGAAAAGATGGGACAAACGGGATCTCCTGGATGTCTGGCAGAATGATCAAAGACAGCGAGCCGGCGAAGAAGGGCGCTTTTCTGTGCCGCTCCACGAGCGGGTTTGTAAGGAAACCGACCACACTCTCACAAAGCGTTTTGCCCTAATCCAATTCTGCCAGTCTGAGTAAAGGAAATCGAGGGTTTCAACCGCGAGCCACGAAGACGGGTCTACGTCGAAATTCACTTAACTCCCATAACACTCGTTTCGCGATGGGTTTGGACGGGGCCCTGGGACGAAGGCAAACATAATGTCTGAAACCGCACTGTGTATAGGGCGTTGAACAAAGAAGTCGCAGAACCAAACTTAAGAAAAAAAGAATAAAAAATCCTTGAGGGCTCTTCGTAAACGACCGAACGAGTACAGAAGTGGGTTGGGAAAGGCAAGTAGAAGCCGACGAAATTAACTCGGATGTGGTGCTTTGTCCTTAGGCTGTAGAAGATGAGTATCTGGCCTGCTTATGACATTTTACTACTGTATGTATGTATGTATGTATATATATGTTCGTATGTACATATGTATGTATGTATGTATGTATGTATGTATGTATGTATGTATGTATGTATGTATGTATGTATGTATGTATGTATGTATGTATGTATGTATGTATGTGTGTGTGTGTATGTGCGTATGCATGTATGTATGTATTGTAGGTAATTCTGCTTACCGAGGGGGTTCAAGCAACAGCCTCGTCAAAACATTACGGCACAGAACATTGCGAGAGGAATAATGGGCTTTACTGAAGCAGTGGAAACAAAATATAAAGGGCACAGAAGATACGAGCACCAACGCACATCACCAAAGCACTTCAATGTCCGGAGGCTTACGGCACGACGGGACGGACGGCGACCGCTTGCTGCCGTGCGGGCTCCTTGAAGGTGGCTGGCGGTGTTGTCTCTTCTGGCTGGCGGCACTCCCGGCCGGCGACTCCCCGCTGGCGACTACCCCCGCTAACAAGCACCGCTGCGCTTATCTAGCGTGCACATAACATGCCACGCCCCCCTCCATCGCACCGTCTTTCCGCAGTGCGTTCACAGATGGCAGGAGAGGTGGCGCGTGGTAATTCGAATGCAGCGAAGCGACGGCTGAGAGGGGAGAATCCCTACAGTATGTATGTATGTATGTATGTATGTATGTATGTATGTATGTATGTATGTATGTATGTATGTATGTATGTATGTATGTATGTATGTATGTATGTATGTATGTATGTATGTATGTATGTGTGCATGTACGTACGTACGTACGTGCGTGTGTATGCGTGTATGTATGTATATTTATGTATCCATGTATGTACGTGTGTACGTGTGTTTGTGTATATGTGTGTATGTATGTACGTATTGACGTGTGTATGTGTGTATGTATGTATGTTGCTTGTCATAACTGGAAATGAGGACCCGCTGTGGTGGCCAGTGGCAATGGTATTGTGTTGCTGAGCACGAGGACGCGGGTTGGATTCCCGGCCGCGGCGGCCACTTTTCTGTTGGAGGTGAACAGGAAAAACGCCCGTGTGTACGAGATCTCGGTGCACTTTAAAGATCCCCAGGTGGTGAAAATTATTCCGGAGCCCTCCATGATGGCGCGCCTCATCGCCTGCGTAGCGTCGGCGCGTTAAACCATACAATCAATAAATCACGTACGTACGTGTTTATGTATGTATGTATGTATGTATGTATGTATGTATGTATGTATGTATGTATGTATGTATGTATGTATGTATGTATGTATGTATGTATGTATGTATGCACGTGTGGGTGTATGTACGTACGTGCGTATGTATGTATGTATGTATGTATGTATGTATGTATGTATGTATGTATGTATGTATGTATGTATGTATGTATGAACGTGTGTGTGTGTGTATGTACGTATGTACGTGTGTATGTGTGTAATCCGGAGACATACGGTGCGCCTCATCGCCTACGTTGCGTCGGCGCGTTGAACCCTACTATCAATAAATCAATAATTGGGAGTAAGGGGCTCGTTGAAACGTTCATTACAGAAAGAAAAGCAAGTAGTCAAGAGTGCCATGGAGGGAATAGGGGAAGTAGTTCATTGCTTTATTCTGAAAATCATTTTTTGAAATGTTTGCCAGGAAAGAAAGTAAAAGAAAAGTGCAGAGAGAGATATTAGTTACATGTGTTATTATCGGCGATAGCTTTACTGCCAGTTATTTTGATTGGTTATGAAAGCATTTTGGGAGGGCATGCGCTGCAGCCAACGGGAATTGGTGAATCCGCCGTGGGTTTCTGGCGGCAGCTGCAGTAGTCATTGACCAATCAAACCCTTGAATCCAATGTAAGATTTGTGGTGTAGATATGTTGGCGTCGCAGCCGAATAGGATTGGTGCAGAGGCAGTAAGCTTCTGCCGGGAGCTCTCATCGCCCCTAGTCAATCCACCAAATTGGATATGTCTAGAGAGAGAGAGAGAGAGAGAGAGAGAGAGAGAGAGAGAGAGAGAGAGAGAGAGAGAGAGAGAGAGAGACGATTTTAATGAAAACTGGCGATGTCAGCCGAGCTAAGATGCTTGGCTTGCTACGCCAGATGAATGCGATGGCGATGATGATTATAATGATTTTAACTAATTACAAAGTCTGATCAAGACTTATGTCTTTAGGTACGCCAATAAGGCTTTCGTTGCACGAGCGGCACGTTTGGAAGAATTCCAAGGACCTAATACGTCCCTCAGTTCTAGTCCTACGGAGAGCGGCCGACCCAGGGACACTGCGAGAGACACTCTTTGTGCAGTAAAGCACGCACAGTCACAAATGAGGTGTTGGAGATGTTCACGCACACCACATTGTGGGCACAGAGGCGCATCTGCCGCGCATCTCCAACACCTCCAACATCTCCAACACCGCGCATCTGCCAAAGAGCGCTCCGTGATCGAAACGCACGTTGATGAAATGCTTCAGCGTGGTGTCATTCGACCTTCTAACAGCCGGTGGGCTTCACCGGTCGTTCTTGTTGGCAAGAAAGATGGGTGTGTTCGTTTGTCGATTATCGACGATTGTACAAGATCACCCGGAAAGCCGTTTACCCGTTGCCACGCATCGTCGACGTCTTAGATTATCTGCAAGGCGCCGAGTTCTTCTCTTCCTTAGACCTCCGCTCGGGTTACTGGCAGGTGCCGATGGCAGACGGCGACCACCCCAAGACCGCGTTCGTGACCCCCCGACGGGTTATACGAATTCAACGTGATCCCTGTGATTGGCGTACGCCCACTCAAGGGGATTGACCACCCGGATTGTACAGATGACGACGAGGCAACAGGGTGAGCCACCGCAGCCGCATCGTCGTCGCCGTGAAGCTCGTGGAGTGGTCGAGACATTCTGCCGCCTGGACCACCGATCCGTTTGCCACTTCTGAGTGCCCCTCCTTCCTTCCATTGTCAAGTCAATAAACCCACATTACAATATATATATATATATATATATATACACACACAGGGTGTTTCGTTTCACCTAAATTTAGCCAGAGTTTAAAAATATTTCGGTGCGCTCAAAGACGACGCAACCAAATGCATGTTGCTACCTTTTCTATGCAGTTTCTCACGCTATTTTTTGTTTGTTACTTAATTACATATTTAGTAAATTTTAATTAGCCAGCTTTCGAACCAACGAAGCTAGGCAAAAAACCCCAATTAGAAAGTTGCGGTGCGGTATTCAAAACCTCAGAATAAACACTTCTGTCAGTATATTCATTAAGTATTAGTGTTTGTCAGCGTATGCGCAATTCCCGCGAAATACAAAAAAATACCACGTGACGTGCCAGCTCGCGCGTCTTGATCGCAGTGCTTCGAAACGTTGCGCGCACAAACTGCCATCGGCGCGTTGCCGCATTAAAAGTGACAGGGCAGATGGGAAACGTGTTGATTCCGGCAGGGCAAGCGATAACCGCTGCGCCTGCTTATTGCTATTGGCGGCCTGTCGCGAGAGAAGCACATCGCTTGCGCAAATGGCACAGCCAACGCGTACGTTGCTGCCTTGTACCCTTTAAAGCGGCGGCTCGCCTATGGTAGTTAGTGAGCGCAACGTTTGGAAGCACTGTCATCAAGACGCGCGCGCCGGCACGTCACGTGGTATTTTTTATATTGGGCGGGCATCTTAATACGCTGAAAAACACTAATACTTAATGGATATAATGACATAAAGTGTTTATTCTGAGGTTTTGCATACCGCTCTATAACTTTCTAGTTGGAATATTTTGTCTAGCTTCCTTGGTTCGAAAGTTAGCCAATATATATATATATATATATATATATATATATATATATATATATATATATATATATATATATATATATCAATGTTGCAGTCGTCATTGCCAGTGCTATTCGGCTTTTTTCGAAATATTTAATAGGGCCGAATGACGTGTGCTTGTCACGTTTCTTTGATTCATTGATAAATAAGCGAAAATATAAGTCGAGAAAAAATCCGCCGTTTTCCGGGAGCGGGACTCGAACCCACATCTCCGCATAACCGGTGCGGTGCGTTCACCATTACGCTATCCCCACAGCGGCTTCTCTCTCGACTTTAAAGCGGGGGTTTATATTTACAAGAGCTCTGAGGCCGGTCAACTAGCGCCGCCCCTCGACTACCGCGGGAGACGTAGAACGTCTTCTTTCCCAGCGGCCGCCACGTAGAACGTGGTCGGAGGTCGGGGTTAGCAATTGGCATATCCGAACTGCTGGAGCCAGTGCCTCGTAATGCATGTAGCAGAACAGAGAGATACGGGACGAGGGACTCGGTAAAGATACATATCAATGTTGCAGTCGTCATTGCCAGTGCTATTCGGCTTTTTTCGAAATATTTAATAGGGCCGAATGACGTGTGCTTGTCACGTTTCTTTGATTCATTGATAAATAAGCGAAAATATAAGTCGAGAAAAAATTCGCCGTTTTCCGGGAGCGGGACTCGAACCCACATCTCCGCATAACCGGTGCGGTGCGTTCACCATTACGCTATCCCCACAGCGGCTTCTCTCTCGACTTTAAAGCGGGGGTTTATATTTACAAGAGCTCTGAGGCCGGTCAACTAGCGCCGCCCCTCGACTACCGCGGGAGACGTAGAACGTCTTCTTTCCCAGCGGCCGCCACGTAGAACGTGGTCGGAGGTCGGGGTTAGCAATTGGCATATCCGAACTGCTGGAGCCAGTGCCTCGTAATGCATGTAGCAGAACAGAGAGATACGGGACGAGGGACTCGGTAAAGATACATATCAATGTTGCAGTCGTCATTGCCAGTGCTATTCGGCTTTTTTCGAAATATTTAATAGGGCCGAATGACGTGTGCTTGTCACGTTTCTTTGATTCATTGATAAATAAGCGAAAATATAAGTCGAGAAAAAATCCGCCGTTTTCCGGGAGCGGGACTCGAACCCACATCTCCGCATAACCGGTGCGGTGCGTTCACCATTACGCTATCCCCACAGCGGCTTCTCTCTCGACTTTAAAGCGGGGGTTTATATTTACAAGAGCTCTGAGGCCGGTCAACTAGCGCCGCCCCTCGACTACCGCGGGAGACGTAGAACGTCTTCTTTCCCACCGGCCGCCACGTAGAACGTGGTCGGAGGTCGGGGTTAGCAATTGGCATATCCGAACTGCTGGAGCCAGTGCCTCGTAATGCATGTAGCAGAACAGAGAGATACGGGACGAGGGACTCGGTAAAGATACATATCAATGTTGCAGTCGTCATTGCCAGTGCTATTCGGCTTTTTTCGAAATATTTAATAGGGCCGAATGACGTGTGCTTGTGACGTTTCTTTGATTCATTGATAAATAAGCGAAAATATAAGTCGAGAAAAAATCCGCCGTTTTCCGGGAGCGGGACTCGAACCCACATCTCCGCATAACCGGTGCGGTGCGTTCACCATTACGCTATCCCCACAGCGGCTTCTCTCTCGACTTTAAAGCGGGGGTTTATATTTACAAGAGCTCTGAGGCCGGTCAACTAGCGCCGCCCCTCGACTACCGCGGGAGACGTAGAACGTCTTCTTTCCCAGCGGCCGCCACGTAGAACGTGGTCGGAGGTCGGGGTTAGCAATTGGCATATCCGAACTGCTGGAGCCAGTGCCTCGTAATGCATGTAGCAGAACAGAGAGATACGGGACGAGGGACTCGGTAAAGATACATATCAATGTTGCAGTCGTCATTGCCAGTGCTATTCGGCTTTTTTCGAAATATTTAATAGGGCCGAATGACGTGTGCTTGTCACGTATCTCTCTGTTCTGCTACATGCATTACGAGGCACTGGCTCCAGCAGTTCGGATATGCCAATTGCTAACCCCGACCTCCGACCACGTTCTACGTGGCGGCCGCTGGGAAAGAAGACGTTCTACGTCTCCCGCGGTAGTCGAGGGGCGGCGCTAGTTGACCGGCCTCAGAGCTCTTGTAAATATAAACCCCCGCTTTAAAGTCGAGAGAGAAGCCGCTGTGGGGATAGCGTAATGGTGAACGCACCGCACCGGTTATGCGGAGATGTGGGTTCGAGTCCCGCTCCCGGAAAACGGCGGATTTTTTCTCGACTTATATTTTCGCTTATTTATCAATGAATCAAAGAAACGTGACAAGCACACGTCATTCGGCCCTATTAAATATTTCGAAAAAAGCCGAATAGCACTGGCAATGACGACTGCAACATTGATATGTATCTTTACCGAGTCCCTCGTCCCGTATCTCTCTGTTCTGCTACATGCATTACGAGGCACTGGCTCCAGCAGTTCGGATATGCCAATTGCTAACCCCGACCTCCGGCCACGTTCTACGTGGCGGCCGCTGGGAAAGAAGACGTTCTACGTCTCCCGCGGTAGTCGAGGGGCGGCGCTAGTTGACCGGCCTCAGAGCTCTTGTAAATATAAACCCCCGCTTTAAAGTCGAGAGAGAAGCCGCTGTGGGGATAGCGTAATGGTGAACGCACCGCACCGGTTATGCGGAGATGTGGGTTCGAGTCCCGCTCCCGGAAAACGGCGGATTTTTTCTCGACTTATATTTTCGCTTATTTATCAATGAATCAAAGAAACGTGACAAGCACACGTCATTCGGCCCTATTAAATATTTCGAAAAAAGCCGAATAGCACTGGCAATGACGACTGCAACATTGATATGTATCTTTACCGAGTCCCTCGTCCCGTATCTCTCTGTTCTGCTACATGCATTACGAGGCACTGGCTCCAGCAGTTCGGATATGCCAATTGCTAACCCCGACCTCCGACCACGTTCTACGTGGCGGCCGCTGGGAAAGAAGACGTTCTACGTCTCCCGCGGTAGTCGAGGGGCGGCGCTAGTTGACCGGCCTCAGAGCTCTTGTAAATATAAACCCCCGCTTTAAAGTCGAGAGAGAAGCCGCTGTGGGGATAGCGTAATGGTGAACGCACCGCACCGGTTATGCGGAGATGTGGGTTCGAGTCCCGCTCCCGGAAAACGGCGGATTTTTTCTCGACTTATATTTTCGCTTATTTATCAATGAATCAAAGAAACGTGACAAGCACACGTCATTCGGCCCTATTAAATATTTCGAAAAAAGCCGAATAGCACTGGCAATGACGACTGCAACATTGATATGTATCTTTACCGAGTCCCTCGTCCCGTATCTCTCTGTTCTGCTACATGCATTACGAGGCACTGGCTCCAGCAGTTCGGATATGCCAATTGCTAACCCCGACCTCCGACCACGTTCTACGTGGCGGCCGCTGGGAAAGAAGACGTTCTACGTCTCCCGCGGTAGTCGAGGGGCGGCGCTAGTTGACCGGCCTCAGAGCTCTTGTAAATATAAACCCCCGCTTTAAAGTCGAGAGAGAAGCCGCTGTGGGGATAGCGTAATGGTGAACGCACCGCACTGGTTATGCGGAGATGTGGGTTCGAGTCCCGCTCCCGGAAAACGGCGGATTTTTTCTCGACTTATATTTTCGCTTATTTATCAATGAATCAAAGAAACGTGACAAGCACACGTCATTCGGCCCTATTAAATATTTCGAAAAAAGCCGAATAGCACTGGCAATGACGACTGCAACATTGATATGTATCTTTACCGAGTCCCTCGTCCCGTATCTCTCTGTTCTGCTACATGCATTACGAGGCACTGGCTCCAGCAGTTCGGATATGCCAATTGCTAACCCCGACCTCCGACCACGTTCTACGTGGCGGCCGCTGGGAAAGAAGACGTTCTACGTCTCCCGCGGTAGTCGAGGGGCGGCGCTAGTTGACCGGCCTCAGAGCTCTTGTAAATATAAACCCCCGCTTTAAAGTCGAGAGAGAAGCCGCTGTGGGGATAGCGTAATGGTGAACGCACCGCACCGGTTATGCGGAGATGTGGGTTCGAGTCCCGCTCCCGGAAAACGGCGGATTTTTTCTCGACTTATATTTTCGCTTATTTATCAATGAATCAAAGAAACGTGACAAGCACACGTCATTCGGCCCTATTAAATATTTCGAAAAAAGCCGAATAGCACTGGCAATAACGACTGCAACATTGATATGTATCTTTACCGAGTCCCTCGTCCCGTATCTCTCTGTTCTGCTACATGCATTACGAGGCACTGGCTCCAGCAGTTCGGATATGCCAATTGCTAACCCCGACCTCCGACCACGTTCTACGTGGCGGCCGCTGGGAAAGAAGACGTTCTACGTCTCCCGCGGTAGTCGAGGGGCGGCGCTAGTTGACCGGCCTCAGAGCTCTTGTAAATATAAACCCCCGCTTTAAAGTCGAGAGAGAAGCCGCTGTGGGGATAGCGTAATGGTGAACGCACCGCACCGGTTATGCGGAGATGTGGGTTCGAGTCCCGCTCCCGGAAAACGGCGGATTTTTTCTCGACTTATATTTTCGCTTATTTATCAATGAATCAAAGAAACGTGACAAGCACACGTCATTCGGCCCTATTAAATATTTCGAAAAAAGCCGAATAGCACTGGCAATGACGACTGCAACATTGATATGTATCTTTACCGAGTCCCTCGTCCCGTATCTCTCTGTTCTGCTACATGCATTACGAGGCACTGGCTCCAGCAGTTCGGATATGCCAATTGCTAACCCCGACCTCCGACCACGTTCTACGTGGCGGCCGCTGGGAAAGAAGACGTTCTACGTCTCCCGCGGTAGTCGAGGGGCGGCGCTAGTTGACCGGCCTCAGAGCTCTTGTAAATATAAACCCCCGCTTTAAAGTCGAGAGAGAAGCCGCTGTGGGGATAGCGTAATGGTGAACGCACCGCACCGGTTATGCGGAGATGTGGGTTCGAGTCCCGCTCCCGGAAAACGGCGGATTTTTTCTCGACTTATATTTTCGCTTATTTATCAATGAATCAAAGAAACGTGACAAGCACACGTCATTCGGCCCTATTAAATATTTCGAAAAAAGCCGAATAGCACTGGCAATGACGACTGCAACATTGATATGTATCTTTACCGAGTCCCTCGTCCCGTATCTCTCTGTTCTGCTACATGCATTACGAGGCACTGGCTCCAGCAGTTCGGATATGCCAATTGCTAACCCCGACCTCCGACCACGTTCTACGTGGCGGCCGTTGGGAAAGAAGACGTTCTACGTCTCCCGCGGTAGTCGAGGGGCGGCGCTAGTTGACCGGCCTCAGAGCTCTTGTAAATATAAACCCCCGCTTTAAAGTCGAGAGAGAAGCCGCTGTGGGGATAGCGTAATGGTGAACGCACCGCACCGGTTATGCGGAGATGTGGGTTCGAGTCCCGCTCCCGGAAAACGGCGGATTTTTTCTCGACTTATATTTTCGCTTATTTATCAATGAATCAAAGAAACGTGACAAGCACACGTCATTCGGCCCTATTAAATATTTCGAAAAAAGCCGAATAGCACTGGCAATGACGACTGCAACATTGATATGTATCTTTACCGAGTCCCTCGTCCCGTATCTCTCTGTTCTGCTACATGCATTACGAGGCACTGGCTCCAGCAGTTCGGATATGCCAATTGCTAACCCCGACCTCCGACCACGTTCTACGTGGCGGCCGCTGGGAAAGAAGACGTTCTACGTCTCCCGCGGTAGTCGAGGGGCGGCGCTAGTTGACCGGCCTCAGAGCTCTTGTAAATATAAACCCCCGCTTTAAAGTCGAGAGAGAAGCCGCTGTGGGGATAGCGTAATGGTGAACGCACCGCACCGGTTATGCGGAGATGTGGGTTCGAGTCCCGCTCCCGGAAAACGGCGGATTTTTTCTCGACTTATATTTTCGCTTATTTATCAATGAATCAAAGAAACGTGACAAGCACACGTCATTCGGCCCTATTAAATATTTCGAAAAAAGCCGAATAGCACTGGCAATGACGACTGCAACATCGATATGTATCTTTACCGAGTCCCTCGTCCCGTATCTCTCTGTTCTGCTACATGCATTACGAGGCACTGGCTCCAGCAGTTCGGATATGCCAATTGCTAACCCCGACCTCCGACCACGTTCTACGTGGCGGCCGCTGGGAAAGAAGACGTTCTACGTCTCCCGCGGTAGTCGAGGGGCGGCGCTAGTTGACCGGCCTCAGAGCTCTTGTAAATATAAACCCCCGCTTTAAAGTCGAGAGAGAAGCCGCTGTGGGGATAGCGTAATGGTGAACGCACCGCACCGGTTATGCGGAGATGTGGGTTCGAGTCCCGCTCCCGGAAAACGGCGGATTTTTTCTCGACTTATAGTTTCGCTTATTTATCAATGAATCAAAGAAACGTGACAAGCACACGTCATTCGGCCCTATTAAATATTTCGAAAAAAGCCGAATAGCACTGGCAATGACGACTGCAACATTGATATGTATCTTTACCGAGTCCCTCGTCCCGTATCTCTCTGTTCTGCTACATGCATTACGAGGCACTGGCTCCAGCAGTTCGGATATGCCAATTGCTAACCCCGACCTCCGACCACGTTCTACGTGGCGGCCGCTGGGAAAGAAGACGTTCTACGTCTCCCGCGGTAGTCGAGGGGCGGCGCTAGTTGACCGGCCTCAGAGCTCTTGTAAATATAAACCCCCGCTTTAAAGTCGAGAGAGAAGCCGCTGTGGGGATAGCGTAATGGTGAACGCACCGCACCGGTTATGCGGAGATGTGGGTTCGAGTCCCGCTCCCGGAAAACGGCGGATTTTTTCTCGACTTATATTTTCGCTTATTTATCAATGAATCAAAGAAACGTGACAAGCACACGTCATTCGGCCCTATTAAATATTTCGAAAAAAGCCGAATAGCACTGGCAATGACGACTGCAACATTGATATATATATATATATATATATATATATATATATATATATATATATATATATGGGTAGGCAGTCAAGAAAGCCAAGGAAAGCAAGAGGGAAAAAGTGGTAGGTCGCTTATACTTGTTGAACTAGGTATACTTTTTTTAAGAAAGATAACGAAAGTGGAGAAAAACATACCCTCGGGGTCGGATCCGAACCCACGACCTCCAGTATACGCGTCTGGTGTGATAACCACTACGCTACCGGCGGGGCTGTACTTCCCTCCATTTTCACGGGTATTTATGTCGAGGGGATCATTTCCTGCGTTTGGGGGTGGTAGACAGCGCCACTCCGACTACTGCGGGTGAAGGAGACTTTCTTAATAACCCCCAGGCCATGACTTCAGCATCTACAACATGTTGGGAGCGGTTGACCAGCGGTCAACCCTCTTAAGCTACCTATGGCACCAAGACTGCTAGAACAGAGGCCCTCCTTATGCATGTACCGATTCAGAATGGGAAATGAGGGGCTCGTTGAATTAAGAGAGAAATAAGGCTAGGCAGTCAAGAAAGCCAAAGAAAGCAAAGGGGGAAATGTAGTAGGTCATAATAGTATCATTGAAACACACACACGCATATATATATATATATATATATATATATATATATATATATATATATATATATATATATATATATATATATATATATATATATATATACAGAAAGATAGGTCAGCAGTCTACAACGCCAAAGGAGGCATAGGGGTGTGGTTAGGCTCTTTTCCTTATCACTACGGTTAATTAAGTAAACATTTTTTTAATTATACAGAAGAAAGAAAGAAAGAAAAACACGCGCCCAGAGTGGGGACCGAACCCACGATCGAAAGGCGTGGGTTCGGTCCCCACTCTGGGCGCGTGTTTTTCTTTCTTTCTTTCTTCTGTATAATTAAAACAAATACCGGTCTGGTGCGATCGCACCAGACCGGTATTCTGGAGGTCGTGGGTTCGGATCCCACCTGGCGGGCATTTTTTCTTCACTTTCTTTCTTTCTTTCCAAATTCTTAATCTGTTTCAATGATCTACCACATCCTCCCCTTTGCTTTCCGAGGTTTTCTCGACTGCCAACCCTTATTTCTGTGTTATTTTCAACGAGCCCCTCATTTCCTATTCTGATTCGCTATATATATATATATATATATATATATATATATATATATATACATACACACATACATGCATGCTCGTATTGCAAGCCTTGTCTAAACTTTTAGGGTACGAGTGGGAGGTATCCTTTCTGTTTTCTGTATCCCCTTTCCCAACTCTCTCCTAGAGTCCTGTATTACACAAAGTATTCGCGCGGAGACGTTTTCTGTAGAGGTATGAATTCCAACTTAGCGCCATGTATGACAGGCACGTTGCAACGCGATGCGCGCATTCAGAAAAAGCCTGGGAGGCCCTTACAAACGCTTGTTCGCTTAATGAATCAATGTTTGTTTATGAAATGGTTTTGTTTTCATCGCTGGACATCATAAACGTTGCTCGACATGGTGCTTTACTGTACGTTTCTTTAAAGGTCCCTGTAGTGGCTCTCGAAAAAACAATATCGTGGCTGATGAAGACAGAACGCAGACGTTCTTCTTCCCCGCAATTGTGCTTCCCAAGTGCTTGCCTCTGCTACATTTACACAGCAGCAAAAAAGAGCAATACCGTCCAGGAACGCTAGCGATGGCCCCAGAATGACGCAAAAACAGTGACCGCCGAGAAGAACAGCGCTTTCCGCTGATCATTATGCTCGTTCCCAAGGAAGGAGCTTTATAGGCATGCGGTCGCTGGCGTCATATTGGGGCTACGATGGCCTGCGGTACTATGGTCGCCCGTGCTCATTTATAGCGCCAGCCGCCGCGGTATCGATGCGTATACGCGTTTGCGAGAGGGCCGGACGGCAAGCCCATTCTTTACGCCCCCCGGCTCGCATTCTCGCTCGCTCATTCACTCGCACCCACTCGGTTGGGTAGCCCATGGGCCTGCAAAACTACCAGTGGATGTGATTTCATAAAGGGTCATAAAGTGGCGGACATTTGACGACACCAGATAAAGGACGACATTCATGGGGCGCCGAGTAGGTGCCCTCTTTTCTCTTCGGACGTCCCTAAGGCGCTGCTCGGTGTGCCTGCAAAGAGGAAAGGATTACTTTCGTTATTCAGCCAATGTTATCAACCCCGGAGGGACCGTAAAATGCACGAAAGTTCGGCCCTCTCGCTGAAGGCCTCGCCTGGTGGCGGCGACGCAGAAGGCCGTCCGTGGACAAAGAGAACGGCGCCGTCAGCAGACGTACGTACAAGACAATTTCCGAGCCTGGCACTGTGCGTCGTTCCAGCTGGGGGCTATATTGCATACGGCGCGTGTGCTACGACCACCCTCATATGCGTTTACTGCGCACTTTTGCAGCACTCACGAGTTTCCCTACAGCCCTGTTGCCATCAAGCTTCTCGCCGTGCCATCACTCCATCAGAAGCTGGCTGCATGGCCTGAAAGCTCATACGCTCGTTCGGATCCCGGTGCATAGATTACGACCGCACTCCTTCTTTATGTCCCTGCTGCTGCAGACATGCACTATTATTGAACACGCACTGACATGATATTTCTGAGTATTTGTAACCGAAGCACGCGGCAATTGGAGAGCGAAAACCCCAACTTTCGTTTTAGTTTCTACTTCTCTGAGCCATAAAGCAGCAACTGTCGAAACACTGAGCAAATGTCGGTTGCAAACAGCCACCTGGCGGTAGTATTTTTGACCTACGTCCACACTTTGCTCTGTACACTGTATGTATGTATGTATGTATGTATGTATGTATGTATGTATGTATGTATGTATGTATGTATGTATGTATGTATGTATGCATGTATGTATACACATGTGTATATACATACACATACACATATATATATGTATGTGTATATATGTATGCATAATAAATATATATATTTATTTTAGTGTCGAGAAAAAAGTTTCCAATGGTCCAGAAGAAATATGAAAAAGTAGAGTCAGACGCACGTTTCAACCAGTCTTCACCGGAGGTCCTCCAGTCTAAACGTTAGTAAACCTTTTTGTTTTTGTTTTTTGAGACGTGCCGTCGGACTCTGCTTTACGATATATATATATATATATATATAAGGTTTGGCAGTCAATAAAACCTCGGAGAGCAAAGGGGAGAATGTGGTAGGTCACTGAAACAGATAAAGAATTTGGAAAGAAGACCTAAAGAAAGTGGAGAAAAATTGCCCGCCGTCTGGGATCCGAACCCACGACCTCCAGAATGCCGGTCTGGTGCGATGACCACTACGCTACCGGCGGGGCTATTTTACCCTCCACTTTCTGGGGTATTTATGTTAAAGTATTTTTTGTTTCCAGCGCTTGGGGGTGGTAACCAGTGCCACTCGGACTACTCGGGGTGAAGGGGACCTTCTTTTTAACCCCCGGGGCGTGACTCGAGAGTCTACGACACGTCGAGAGTGGTCGACCAGTGTTGAACCCTCTTAAGCTCCCTATGGCCGAGTGGCGCTGGCTACCACCCCCAAGCGCAGGAAACAAAAATACCTTAACAAAAATACCCCAGAAAGTGAAGGGGAAAATAGCCCAGCCGGTAGCGTAGTGGTAATCGCACCAGACTGGTATTCTGGAGGTCGTGGGTTGGGATCCCACCCAGCGGGCATTTTTTGTCCACTTTCTTTCTGTCTTTCCAAATTCTTTATCTGTTTCAATGACCAACCACATTCTCCCCTTTGCCTTCCGAGGTTTTCTTGACTGCCAACCCTTATTTCTGTCTCATTTTCAACGAGCCCCTCATTTCCTATTCTGATTCTCTATAAATATATATATATATATAGAAATAAGGGTTGGCAATTATGAACGCCAGGGAAGGCAAATGGGATAATTTTGCATGGCATCTATTCTACCCGAAACAGATCTAGTTTTCTGTAAATGATTGATAGATAGAAAGTGGACAAAAACATGACCGCCGGGTGGGATCCGAACCCATGACCTCCAGAGTACGGGTCTTATGCGATAACCACTCCGCTACCGGCGGTGCGAGAGAGAGAGAGAGAGAGAGAGAGAGAGAGAGAGAGAGAGAGAGAGAGAGAGAGAGAGAGTACGATGAAATTGAGACAGTGGTGTGCAAACAAGAGACAAAATTTTTCGAAAGGGAGCGGCAGCAGTCCGGTGCCAACGTTCAGGCAAACATACACGTTTTCGTCGGAGCATTAACGCCCATCATTGGGACTCTTCGTATAGGGATATCTCCTGATTTAGAGAAAATGAGTGCGAGAGAGAGGGGTTGGTGAGAGGGAGGCAAGTGTGATATCAGGAGATCGGTTACACTAGCGCATTAGGGGTGCCCTGTAGGCCTCTGGTCATTTATTTAGATTGTGGGCTGATTAACAAAGTTATTTTGATTTACTTTGACCTGCGGATCATATCCTCGCAACCCACTACGTATCTTGGTGAATGCCCGGCCTTAAAGGCGCCGCTTTCACTGGCGCACCTCTTTTGAAGCCCCTTTCGGCTGGAAGGGACACCACCTTTGCAAAAAAACACTTCTAGTGTTGGCGCCTGCATGATGACGAAGTACATCAGGGCTAGAAACTTTTCCAACTACCAGAACTAGTGCCAAGTTTTATGCATGAAAATGTCGGTCAACTCGACAGAAACCTTGGGCCCATTTCGTGCAAAACTTCGGTATATGAGCAACAGTTTCAGTGTCGGTTTCATGAAAAAAAAAAAAAAAAAAAAAGATTTGTTTGGTGTTTACGGCAACAAACTAGAACCACCAAATTCAGGTTAACAAACTAGGGTGAAAAGAGTCGAGAAACCTGCACAAAAAAAGAGAATGTCTCGCACCGGCGGTTCAAGCTACGCCGAAAACGACCTCCGGCTGGTTTTTCCCGCCAAGATTGACTGCGCCGATTGCAATTAAGCGGAACAAAAATAAATTATCGCACACGTCCGTGGGAATTGACGTAAAGTGAAGCCGTGGCGAGGGCGTCGAGAAACACGAGACGTAACGAGAAACGTTCAACGTCTCAATCCCCCTATAGAACAGCACGTGGTCAATCGCGCAACCAGTTCTTGACGGAGACCGTGACTCGCGACAGCCAAAGATATGAATGCAATAGAAGTCTTGAAGGCCACAATGGCCATGTTGCCTTCAAGTGGCCATCAAGTGGTGATTTGTGGCCATGAAGGCCACAAATCACCGGTTTGTCGGCTCTCAAAGGACAGAGTTAGCCTTCTGTGAAAACTAATGGTGTCGTCTTGTCGTGTCGTAACCAGGTATCACAGTGCCCGTTGCGTACTGAAGGAAGCGCAGGGCGCAGAAATCACAAGCCCGGTAGCGTGGTAAGGATTTTCAAGCGTCTGCCTAACAATGCATTTGTGTACAGAATCGAAACCAAATTAAAAGGTTCGCGAAGAAGAACAATAGCGCCCCATATATACGATCGGGCCTTGCGCTGGAGGGGGGTCTGATATAATGTCCGAGGGCCTTCATAGTGTAATACCAGACGGCTTATGTTTTCTAACCTGCAATGCATTCGTGTATAACAGTGAAGTCAACTTTAAAGTGGCTCGGGCTATAGCAGAGAGGATTAAAGAATGGTTACGCATTATCCGAAAATTCCCACTGAGGAGTATCTGTTCACGTTTTATCATCAGCGCTACGAGCCACTGCTTTCTTCTGTTCGATCGCGCTGCTCTGAAATTTCCTGTAGACTTAAGCATGCATGTACCTAAATTTGGAAATATCATTTCTACTTCAATTCAGACTCGATTGGGGCGACACGTGATTTTAAAAGTTTTCCGATTTTCCAGAACCAGGAAAGTGTACAAGCAGCCTACGCGCCGCTTTTCTATACTTAATGTGTAGGGTTCCTGTGCCAAACCTGACTTTCTCGCTCAGAATTTCACAGCATGTTTACGTTCTTAATAGCATCCCCCTGTTTCTTGTGCCCTCACGCGTTACTAAAAGGTTATCATTGCATCCCTCGGACACTAACAACGCAACACCCGATAAGAGTTCTAGTGGTATGTATAACGAAGCTGCAAAAATAGCATGCTGAACTCTTTACAGTACACTCAGAAATGCATCTCGACAAGCAAGTGTGTTATAGATTACTACAGTACATCTACGCGCGTTCGGAAATGAACCGGACATCTTTTTTTGCAAGCGACACTGGCTCGTTCACAATGTTTACATACGCAATGCGAGAATGCGATTGGTTTATCATTTGAGCTATAAACATTGTTGGTGTAGAAAAGGAGCCCGTTGTATGTCCACGCGGGCAGGTCAGTCCACTGGCGCTGGTTATTTTGTTCCCCATGCCCGTACAAATATATTTTCTAGCGCCGCGCAACGCGGGCATTTCTGAATTTTTAACACGTGCCTGCCGCAGACTTTAGGAAGTTGCAAATGAGGGGAAGGATGCCGGACTTGGCAAAAAGTACACAAGTTTCACTGCAGTGCAGAAACCAAAAAAAATTAGTGTACTCGTTCTTGCCGTGGTCAGAATTACTATATTTATTGGACAGATAGATTGGTCGGGATGACGCAAACGACTAGGCGCTTCTTTGTGTTCCCGTAGCCGCAATTGTGTTCATCTCAGAGCCGTCTGCTCTTTGCATCAGAGGGCGTCTCATCACTGCTGCCTGTCGTCGTGCGAGAAACGAAGTGCTCGAGTATTGTTCCTCATCTTCCGCCAAGCTTCTTCGTCGCGATACGGTCCGGACCGGTCGATGGCGCGGCCCCATCGCGCAGCGGCGCTTCGCTAACCCGCACGCATCAAATACACGATTTCCGCGGCGGGCCTCTTGCGACATAAGCTCATCCCTTGGCACGGAAATTGGGGAGTGTAGACGCGAAAATTGAAATAACAGGTTGCCCTTCTCTCTTTCTCTTTATATCTGTAAGAGAGCTTGAGTCCCTCTTTGATTTCTGTTATTAACCAGCATCAAAATCCTTTGGTATCGTTGTTCTTGCTACATCAAATGACATATGGCGACTGATGCATATAATTATTCTCGTGTGATAAATATATATGTTCCCCTGCCTGTGTGCGGCGACATACATCGGGTTTATCTACCCATCTCTGTCTAAGGGAAAGGATGTGTCCTGTATTATGTCTGTTTTGTATTGCTTGTATATAGATGTGTATGCATTTACTGCATTACATGTCGGTGTTGCAAGAAAATTTGCATCTTATTGCATATAAATGCGTACATGCTACGGTCACTAGGTTACTGTATGTAAATGCATGTGCTCTGTATAGCATATTCATCACTGAACGAGAATGGGCTCTTTCAGTGGTTGTCGTTTATAATGAGATGTTTTGTTACCTCGTGGTTTCCTAATACAGCCACTGTTAAAACTCCAAAGCTTGGAGTAGCCCGTTCGTATTTTAGTTGGAGATAACCTCTACAATAAACCAATACTCTTCTCTTTCTCTTTTCTCGTGCATTCTAAACGGCGAACCCCGCGTTGTTATTCTACATTACAGAATTTGCCTTCGAGGCCAGCAAACACGTAAGTGTCTGCGTGTATTCCTACACGTATAAACTTAAAAAAAAAAGGTCATTTAACGCGTCGAAGCTACAGCAGGACTGTAGTGCGTATCCTAGTGGAAGGTCCCATATTAATTTAGACCACCTTAATATTATGCGCCGAAATCTCGACACATGGAAGTTTTTTTTCTCACCACCATCAGAGCAACGGCTGTCGCAGCCCAGATCGAATCCGTGTCCTTGGGCTCAGCAGCGCATTGCCTTGGCAACTGAGCCTAATACTGAACTAATCCTGGCCAATACGGAACGACATGTGTTTCTTATGAACTCCTCTGTGAATATGGACAAGCCTTCTCAGTTACCCGCTCCCTCAAGAACCTGTATATCAGTAGTGAAAGACACATACTTGAAACTGCAATGAAGACAACTTTGTTTTGATCGAAATATGTGGTGCCTTAGTATACCCTCAGCGCTTGTTCGGCAGCAAACCGTGCTTTTTTCCCGTTTGAATAAATTTTTTGACTAGTACTTCTTCGTTGATAAATTTTCAAATAAAGACAAAAATCCAATTCTCCCGCTGCATCGCACGTTTCGTGACGTCAACAGGGCTGTAATAGAGGGCGGAACCTAAAATGGATAGTATGTTGACCCCATGTGGCATCCAAACGCTGCAATCAAGCACGAACCTGAACTCTGGTAACCAACCAACCCTGTACTAAGGGTGCTTAGGAAAATAAAGTTTGCTTCCTTCCTTCCTTACACCCGTTGTTACCATCGGCCATTATAGGGCTGCCTTTCGGCCAACGCTCCGGTGTTTCGTTTGCTTCTGATCAGACATGTGTGTGCCGCATTTTAGTACCGTTCATAGTAATAGTTTTGTGAAACATTCAGTATTATTCGACAAATAGGGTCTTATAAAAGGCAGTGCCGCTTATGCCAGGCGGCCGGGGTCATGTCAGAAAATCGTTGCACTACGTCGGGGTTTCGTGGCGTCGACCGGCGGTAGTTCAGTATGCAGTTCTGCTACCTCCGTATATGTTTACGCGTTTGTTGGTGACTTCTATTGTTTGCTCCATCGTTTCTACAGATATCAGAAGAGTATGCACTATATTTCAGACAAAAATATCTCTGTTGCTGGGAATGCCGGGAACCCTAGCCATCAGCAGCTTCGCCTGTAACAAGCAGGGTAATCCGGGTTTTCTTAGACGTCGCTGAACGCGTCCAGACACGCGTCCCACTGCTATGGAAGGCAGCGGATATTGATCGCGAAAGAGGGCGGTGGTTGTTCCTTCGACAATTTCACATTTCTTCCTTGCAGTGTTTTGGCAGCACGAGTGAGATCCATCGAAAACCCGCCTTGCGATACTTTCGTATCTTGCTAACAACTATTCTATAGTAAGCTCCCACGCCAGCGAGGGCAAGCTCAGACAGTGCTCATCACGAATTGTCGCACCAGTGTTATAGCAATGGCTTCGTCTGTCACAGCAACATGCGCCTGGCCCGGCCACAGGATATGATTCGTTTCTTCGCGTCCTTGCCGAAACGTGCACACCCACTAAGGTGACACATTCTTCACCGTATAAGAAGTCCGCATCCTGTGATGAATTTCGACTTGTCGACGCCATTGCACTCTTAGGAACTGATGATCGCTCACTAATCCACCTCTGACGGATCCACTCACAACAACGATGTTGTCAATGGTGCCCAACACAAGTCAGACGTGCGAGAACACTGAACTCTTGCTCGCTTGTACGCTGGTGTGCGCTCATCAAAACAAGTGCAACGCCGTCGATCTGCTCGAGTGCGGTTTTCGTGGTGCTTGTAAAGAGGGTTTCATTTTATCGCGTCTCATACAAAAATTAAAAAAAAACGAGATAATGGAATATAATATTAAATATAAGCATGTCATTTTGTGATAATATGATGTTACAAAGATTGCGCACTGCCTTCATTGAGATTCCTAAAATTAACTGGTGATTCAAAACGGCTCAACCCTTATACCCTCTTCTAGAGAAAGACGTGATTGCGAGAAACTGTTACAGAAGCGCTGCATCTCGACTTGGCGTCATGAGTGACTGGGGCAACAATATGCGGCACGCTCCACAATTTTCGCCGCTCTCGCTGAGAAAATCTGCGAGAAGTGCGGCGTCTTCCAATTAGTGGTGACAGAGAAACTCCGAAAGGCGGTCACTTTCTCGGGTGCGCCAGCTGCGGCCGCGGCCAACAGCCTGCCGAAGCGCTCAAGCGCACGTCCGCCCTTGAAATGCAGCCGCATCTCTCTGCGAGGCGGGCTCGCTGGCAAAGCAATCACGCGCGGCGAGGAAACAATCGAACTCTCGAGGCTCTTTGACGAGCTCGCCGCACAGGCGCAAGTATAGGAAAAATACTGCATCCGAGGCCGACACAACAAAAACAGTCTGCGAGGAATCTCGCCGGCAGCATTTGCAATATAAATGGGTGAGCGAAAACATCTTCGTATTTCACGCAAGCGTCCGCGTAGCGGGAACGCTCCCCGCTGGAGATCTCGCCGAGTAAGATGGATCGCACTGCTGGATTCTGCGCTCCGGCGGGAGCCCAGGCGGCCAAGATGACGGCTCAGAGTAGCGTGCCTTTGTTGGGCCGCCAAGCTCCTCACGCTGCTTCGCGACCGGCGCGGCAACAGCAGTGGCGGCTCTTCGCGCGCACTTCTCACGGGATGTGGCCGCGGCAACAGAAAGCCCGCCTCCAAAGCGGCGTCGAGTTTCTGGCTGCGGCGCTGCAGACGAGTCTCACGGGACCACCGCGGGCTGGTGCATTAGCGCGCTCTCAGTGCTGTCTCCTCCGAGCTGCGAACTACCAAACAGTGTCCTTCATGTTTTACCCCCTTTTTCCGAATATTTGGCAGCCTGTTCTTTTGGTATTCACGAGTTCACTTCTATACTTATTTCTAATGGCTTTGGGAACCAATACTTACCATAGAAACTTGCGTTTTGAGAACCCCAGTTACTATTAGTGGTGGCACTGAAAAATGGCGAAAGCAAACGTCGTATACGGAATGCGTCCGAGTACCCAAAGCCTGTGGGAACGAATTCCGGCGCATGTGTGATAAATCAGTAAAAAAAAAAACAAAAAAAAACAACTACTACGCGAGGGTTTTTCTTGTATCTGTTCCCGCAGTCTAGGGAACGGAATGTGAATTTGGAAGGATACCAACATTCTAGGGCTGACTTTTTTTCGATCACGGCTGCTATTCTCAGATGGCTTTTTTCTTTGCCCTTTGAAAGCACGCAGTTCAAGAAAAACGAATGTCAATGGAATGTTTTCACAACACCACCAGAATATAAATGCTGTGTTTTGGCTTTCAGTAGAACATGTTTTTGAAAGCTTGTGGTATGTACAGTACAGTTTGCAGGATACAAATGTGGATCATTATGCAGATGGGGCGAAAAGAGAGGACGCGTTGCCGTGTACATCAGGAACAAGTTTGACTATAATGCCAGGGCGGTCTCCCTATGCAAGGCCACTTTTGGATCCATGAACCCCATCCATAGCGTTAATTTGCTACCCGTGGTGAACGTTTTACGTCATGTTTATCTGGAAGATATTAAATCGCGACACTCAATGCACCGAGAAATGATTCGATTGCATTTACAGAGTTCAACTCGCCATCCCTCATCCCCGCCAGGGTTATAATTTGTCGTATTGAAGCCAGCAATGGAATGCGGTGGCAGCCCAAGTTGGCAGACTCGTCGTCGAGCTCACACCAGATCTGCGGGGCTTTTGTGTAGGAAACGCGAGTTCATATACAAGCGTGCACGTCGTGGAGCCTGTCAGCACGACAACGTGGATGCTGCATTGGCAAAATGCGACCGAACCGCTCTCCAGGTTATATAACCTGTGCCCATGCTGGATGTGCTGTGCCTACTACTCGCGAAATATGCGACGCAGTTCCAGCTATCCTTCGTCGACATTCGCCTTAGCTGAATCTAGATGGAAATTTTTGCTTTCAGGAAAAAAAATCAATGCCAGCTTGCACAACGGTACAAGCCTGTTGTCACAGCAGAGCGGTGTTCGTCTCACTAATCTAAACTCTACGAGCGCCATGTAAGTCACTGAGAACCATTTACCCTATGTATATATATATGGCGCTCGTACGCAGAAGACCAAATCAAACACAAAGTAAAGTATGCAAGTGCTTTATTCGTACAGTGCCCAATTCAGTCTTCATACATGGTGATCAAAATTAAGTCGACAGATTTTTTTGAAATTAGGCGCTTAGATTTACGTGAAGACCACCTCTACAGTGCGGTTTTGCACCCAGGGTACCCTGAATTAGGTGGTAATCATTGATGTCGGTGGCCTAATTGACCAAAATTGAATAATTACTGCTCAGTGGCTGTAGTAACCAGGCATGTTTCTACTGAAAAGTTAGGCGCAATCATGTTTCTACGCAGTTTCATTTCGCAGAATTCTTCTAGCGCATCCGTACTCCGAGGTATCGATCTGCGAAGTTTAATTGCCGCTCGCATGATTACGCATGCAAGCCAGTGAAGACCGGCACAAAGCTCCTCCCTTTTGTTCTTCGTTTCGATAGCGGTTCCCTCTACTGCAGATTGCGATAACGCCAGCCAAGACTGAAAGGGTGCCAGTTATCACTTTTTTCTGTGTCTCCACCCCGTTGTCAAACTAAACACCGTACACAGCAGCCACGTCACAAGAGGGAGGAGCTTTGCGCCGGTCTTCAGTGTCTTACATGCGTAATCATGCGAACGGCAATTAAACTTCGCAGTTTTATATCTCGGAGTACGGATGCGCTAGAAGAATTCTGCGAAATGAAACTGCGTAGAAACACGATTGCGTGCAACTTTTCAATACAAACATGCCTGTTTACTGCAGCAACTAAAAACGAATTATTGGATTTTAGTTAATTAAGCCGCCGACATCAATAATTACCACCTCATTCTGAGTACCCCTGGGCGCATAACCTCAGTGTAGAGGTGGTCTCCACGTAAATCTAAGCGCCTAATTTGAAGAAAAAAATCCTGTCGACTTAACTTTGATCACCCTGTATACTTCATCGTCCGCCGCCGCAAAGTCTTCGTCGAGCGCTCCCTCGCCATTGAAGAACTGCAATACTACTTCTTCTTGTTCTTCTGGGTGATTCAATTCCCGCTTGGCAGCGCGACGCGTTTCCTAATAAGCCGCCTCTTCTTGGGCGTCCGAAACTTCTGTGGTGGTCTAATCCAGCATGTGCACGGCACAGAGTTGGAGAGAGTTCTGCCGGCGCCGACGCGACGGTTTCGAGTTTTATGAGCGCATGCGGTGGCCCCTAGCAACGGCGAGCGAGTGACGTCAAGAGCCGGCGGCAGTCGTTTTGTTGGCAACGCTGTTTGCTCAAACGCTGACAGGCGTGCGCTCGGTATTTTCTTTTAAAGGAGCCATGAAGACAAAATACAAGTTGGGTTTATTAGAAAGACTGCTTAGTCCCGATAACAATGATACCAATATCATCGCAATCTTCGAACAAATAACGGAGATATTATAGAAAACGTGTGAAGCAGTCGCGACCCCCTAGCCAATTTCCCGCAACTTTTCTATGACGTCACGGAACCTTGTTTGTGCGATTGGCGGCTGCCTAACTCACCTGTCGCGACGACACACGACTGAACGTCTGTAATGGGGCCTCTAGTTCCATTTGACCGCATCACTTGAATGCTAACGTGAAGTTAACGCACTGAAAATTATGTTTTATTGTTGGCCCGTATGACGTCATTCTTGCTCATAACACGTCACTGTGGCGCCAAATTTGAAAGTTTTTAAATACTTTTTGCTTTTTTTGCGTTAAAAAACAACTTTTGTGGCTGTAATGGAGCTGAGTGAGATACTGAATCCTAATTCTTTCAAATTAAACGAAGTTGTATTTTCTCTTCATGGCTCCTTTAAATGCAGAGCATTTCAGTAACTCACGATGTCACCCGCGTTGGCGTCCGTAGTCCGCACCATCGTTGTCCCTACTATATAAAAAAAAAATTACAATCCGTCGCCAGGTTTCGATCCCCCCACCCTGCGGGCGGGACGCAATGTTGCCAACGCTCTAACCACTGCGCCACAAAGCCGACACGGAATGGATGGCTACGGACACGCCTTATATCCTTGACTCATTGAAATTACTGCTGACGAGCGCTCTCTCGTCAGCAGTTGCCACAAGTGCAACAACATTAACGTAACGCAAACTACTTAACGTCGTGCGCCCCCGGAAATGCTCTGCATTTGATCGTGCCCCTCGTGAGGGGGATGTTGACGCTACTTCTTGCAAAGACCGAGTACAACCGCCGAGAACAAGGTCCCACGAGCATCGCGCGCGCCATGGACTGGTGGCGCCATCTGTTAGATGCGACGCGAACTACTATCAAGGCAGTGCGAAAAACGAACGCGCGAAATACAAACTTTCTCTTTTTGTGAGCCCCTCACGTGGAACCAGCACAGGCGCTAGCCTGAATACGTATCTGAGGCTAGACGCCTGCCCTGTTAGCTTTTATTCTTTTCATTCAGATGCTTAAGTTTCTAATTTACAGTTGTGTAGCGCGCGCATAAGTCCTCCTTAGACCCGATTACTGGGCAATCCCCCGCGTGGGAACGTGCGCTCGGCATTTCCATGGTATTTTTTCGGCGTATGGATGGCGAGACCAAGAGCTTAAACAGCTATGCCGTTAAAAGCTAAAAATTGCTTGGTGCACCTAATTGTGCTTACGTGCTTTGAAGGGCAAAGGCTGGAGATACTTATCAGATTCTTTACTGCTTCATCGTATTTGCGCGTCTTCCTTCATTTTTTGTTTCTTTGGCTTTTGGCGCGAATTACGTCGGCAGTCTTCTTTAGTGCTACAGTGTCTTTGCGTCTCTCTCTTCGCTTTCAATTCTTTGTTTTTTTTTTTGTCCCGAAATACTTAAACAGGCAGACTGGCGACACACGGCACAGCTTCCCCAGAATCAGAGTTCTGCGCGGGTGGAATGCACCTGCTCTACCCACGTTCCGTCACGTTCACTTGTCACAAGGCACGGACTGGTTTAATTTTTCTTCCAACGCCGGCAACGCGCGGACAAAGCGTAGTGAACACGCACTGGGATCATACCATTGAGACCAAGGTTCAAGCACCACACGAACTCAAATGTATTTTTTCATTCACTCTTGACACCGACGGACTTATTCTGTACCGGACGACAACTACTACGGCTTTCGCACGATGGGGAACTTAAGGCATTCCTTTTAGTATAAAATTTGACCCCGAATGTGCCTCCAGCTAGAACACAGTTGTTATGTCAATTTCACTGCTAGTCCAGAACGGTGTAAACGGGCCGACCAGAGAGGCTCTGGGAGATTGAAAGTTGAGAAAGTTTTGCCACATCTGTATCCTTGCCTTTTCGCGAGGGCGATGAAGTCACGACGGCCACTCGAAATCCTCCCCTCGCCCCTCCCCCCCCCCCTCCCCCGCCTTTTATCTATTAGGACAAAACTTACTGGCAATGCAAGAAAGCGGCTTTGCCTAATGGGACGTACGTTTTAACTTTCGCGCGTAGCACGTGTCCTAAAGTCAGCTTTTTGCAGAGGAGCTGGGCAAAAAAGCCGGATACACAAAAGATGGGCATTTAACAGGTGTATGAACGACTTGAGCTGCAGTAGCAAATTATTTGACAGCAGGGCACGCATTCGCATAGTTCATCGTGGCTTTTCCATCGCTTTTGGAAGCCGAGAAGGGATATCCGGTTCATTTATGGTTCAGAGCCAGAGCTCCAAACCAATCTTGTTCAGCTTCTTACCAATGCCCTCGAGCGACCAATCCATGTAGCCAACAAAGCAAATTCGGCAATCACACGAGCGGGCATATTATTGGGCTCATAAATGTGAATTGTGCTGCGGCACTTAGAAGTGCAAAACGCCATGATCGCGTTGCGTAATGCCAACACGGAGGCCCAGTCTTCAAGACATATCGCATGCTTGACACTGTTATTAGCTGTGTACGCTTCATTGTTTGCGCAGATTTGATGCTACGATGTGCATCAGAGTAAAGTGCTGAAAGATTCTCGCTGTTTTACTCCATTTCGTTGCCGACCATCGACGACTTTTAAGCCTCCTCCACTTCCACGCTCTATTTTTAGAGCAAAGCTGTCTATGGCTAGGATCCAGCAGATCGCCTCGGGAAACAGTGATGTAGGCAAGAATCGCACGGGAGCGTAGCGCCACGTTTCAGCACCGACTCAAATCCCCGTGATTGTAAAAGTGTGCGCCAGACCTTCAGCGACGAAAAAATCATGAAAATAAACAAAAAATCACGCCATATCCACGGAATGAATGATGATAAGTGGGGCGAAGCTCGAGAGGGGGAGATCATCGGTAACCGTAACTCTCCCGTGAAAGTTCGCCCATTACATCATTAAGAAAGACGTAAGACTGTGTGCGTACATTGTACAAATCAACTTTTATTTTCGGAGTCAATGCTCCCAGGCCCAGACCTGGTGAAAGACCCCGCGCCATCGAGGACTACCCCGCACCACCACCACAATTTGTCACGTAGGATGGGACGCAACGGTAAAGAAAGAGTGAGTGAGTGAGTGAAGGTCTTTTATTAACACAAGGAGGGCCCAGGGGCCGGAAGGGGGAGAAGGGGGAAAGGGGAGGGAAGAGGTGGTCACGAGGTGATGTTCATTTGAAGATCCTGGAGAGGAATAGTCAGTTCCTCTCCAGGATCTTCAAATGAACATCACCTCGTGACCACCTCTTCCCTCCCCTTTCCCCCTTCTCCCCTTTCCGGCCCCTGGGCCCTCCTTGTGTTAATAAAAGACCTTCACTCACTCACTCACTCTTTCTTTACCGTTGCGTCCCGTCCTACGTGACAAATTGTGGTGGAGGTGCGGGGTAGTCCTCGATGGCGAGGGGTCTTTCACCAGGTCTGGGCCTGGGAGCATTGACTCCGAAAATAAAAGTTGATTTGTACAATGTACGCACACAGTCTTACGTCTTTCGATCTCCCCCTCGCAGTGCACGTGCGCTCGCGCCTCCGTTAGCGAACACAGACAAGCTCGCGCTCCCGGTGCCGAGTTTGCGCTGCCGGTTGCAGCCGGTTCTTGCGCGTGCAACGCGGCCCACTTTGCGACATCTCCGAAAGCATGCGGCGGTCACGTACCGCGAGACACAAGGGATGGACAGACCCATGGCTTTAGAAGCTCAAGTCAGGAGTCAAGATCGGTGACCTACCTCACCAAATTCGTGTTGCCGGAGAACTGGCTCTCGTCGTGGTGCCCGGCCGGCCCATGAAGTGCCTTCGCTGCAACGGTGAAGGGCACGTGAGACGGGAGTGCAAGGTGCCTCGGTGTTCCCTGTGTCGACGCTTTGGCCATGCTGAGGCCCAGTGCACGAGGTCGTACGCGAGCGCGGTTGGGCCACCTGGTCACGACGATGAGTCCGAACACCTCATGGATGCCGAGGAGGCCGAGGAAGCAGCCAAGGGCACGGGGGATCAGGAAAAGACGGAGGAAGAGGCCACCACGTCAACGAACGCTTGCGAGGCCATAGCGGCAGCAGGCGGAGGAGACAACGACGTGCCGGAGCAAGCTCCGGCTCCCACGGATGACCCGTCGAAAGACGGTGGCACCCGAACGAACGCCCAGGCAACGGTCAACTACGCCCCCGACGCCATGGACGTGCTCGGGAACCCGGTCGCCAAACGGTGTCACATCGACGTTGCGGAGGGTGGCGTCAGCGACCCCGCAGTTCAGGCCGACGAGCCGCCGATGAAGACGACGCCGGGACGCCGCTCGACGACGCGGCTTAAGCCAAGCGTCGCGGTGGAACGCAGAAGTGTAGGGGCGTCGGGAGCGTCTCAAAAACAGCTCGACGACCCGGGGACCAAACGCGTCGCTTAGCGACGCGCTGGATGTGAGCGGTGAATATTATGCCCCCGGTTTCCGTTTCTTCACGGGGAAATGTCTTCTCTGAACCTAGCTACACTAAACGTCCGTGGTCTTTCGAGTAAAAGACGGCAGAGTCAGGTGCACCGCCTGCTAACAGATCTAGACGTAGACGTCTTAGCGGTTCAGGAGACAAAGGTAGAGGGGGAGGAGGAGACCGGGGGCATGGTGCAACGTTTCACGGCGCGGTATTATGTGTGCGTCAGCCACGCAGTTGGTTTTTCTGCTGGCTGCATGTTATTAGTGAAAAAGTTGCCGGGGCTTGGAGTGCGAGAGGTGTGCTCTGGCTTGTCAGGGCGACTCGTTGTATGCGATCTAGTATTGAGTGGTGAAGAGTGGCGAATAGTGTGCTTGTATGCGCCGAATGAAGTTAGAGAAAGGGCTGAATTTTATAATAACATTAGGCCGCATCTGTTGACAGACAAGCGTCTTGTCGTACTAGGGGATTTTAATTGCGTCTTATCCACGCGAGATAAGATTAGTAATCGGCCATTTCGTGACGAGAGCACGGCTGTGCTGCAGGAAATAATAAATACTATTGGGTTAGTGGATGTGGGCGAATGTCTAGAGGGAGGACGGGAGGTGCAATTTACACATTTTCAGGGAGTCAGTCACGCTAGACTGGATAGAGTGTATGTATCGTGTGATTTAATTGAAAAATGTGAAGGGTACGAAGTAAAGCCTGTATCATTTTCAGATCACTGCCTGGTGGTGTGTAACCTAGGATACAAGAAACGGACCAATACTTTCACGTGGGAGCTATGGAAATTGAATGATAAGTTACTTACGGATGAAATCTTTTTTGAAAAAGTGAGTGGTTTGATTCGGAAAATAGAAGGGGATAAAATCGGTGAGCAGTGGGAGTGGAGTAAACAGGAGGTAAAAATGAAGGCCATTGAGAGGTCCACTGTCGTACGATACGAACAGAAAATTATAGAAAAGACACTAAGGTCAAACCTAGAAAAACTCATCCGTGAAGAGTGCAATGCGCCTGGGGTGTTTAGTGAGGATATCAGAAAAATGAAACAGAAACTTGAGGCGCTTGACGATGAACGCTACCGGGGAGCCCTCGTGAGAGCGAGAGTGGACCGATTAGCCGGTGGAGAGGCCCCTACCAAGCGTGCGGTGGGTATAGAACGGGCGCACGCTCGACGTAATCATATAAGGGAGATAGAGTGGGAAGGACGGGTGACGGGTGATCAGCAAGAGATTGAACGGGCTTTTCATCTCTACTACAAAGATTTGTTTGCCTTCCGCAGGGCTGAGGTGGAGGCCTTTAAAACCGAGTTTATCAGTGCTTTCCCAAGGATTGATGAAGACTACAAAGAAAGTCTAAGCCAGCCTATTGCAGTTGCTGAAGTTGAATGTGCGATCGATAGTTTGACCAACGGAAAGTCACCGGGTCCAGACGGATTAACTGCAGCCTTTTACAAGGTCTTCAAAAACGATTTATCGCCATTTTTGGCAGCACTATTTAACGAAGCCTTCGAACTAAAGGCATTGCCACCCTCTTACGGAGAAGCGCACACGATACTCATACCTAAAACAGAGGACACGGACAAACTTAAACATGTTACAGCATATCGCCCTATATCCTTGACAAATGTCGATTACAAAATTTTTATGAAGGTGCTTGCACAATGAATTCAAACAGTCATCAAGCAGATTGTTGGGCCACACCAGACGTGTGGCATAAAAGGACGCACTATTTTTTCAAACACACACAAGGCGAGATGTGTGCTGGAATGCTGCGACGCTGCCCGAGCTCGCGTGGCTGTTCTCCAGCTTGATTTGGAGAAGGCGTTTGACTGTGTGTCCCATGAATTATTGTTGCTGATTTTAGATCATGTGAACGTTGGAACAGTCATCAAGGAGGGGGTGGCTCTGGCGTACCGAAAGTGCACCACGAGATTAATTGTAAACAGGACGCTGGGGGCCCCCATCAGCGTGGAACGGTCGGTACGCCAGGGCTGTCCTCTGAGCCCACTTCTTTTCTGCCTGTATATCGAAACGCTCTGCTTAAATATAATTGAAAGTGAACACATTCGCGGGTTTAAGCTATGCGAGGCAGAGGTAAAACTTCTGGCCTACGCAGACGACATTGCTCTTTTCTGTACGACCAAAGATAGTGTTACAAAAGCGGTGGACATTGTTAAACGTTTTGGGTCAATCACAGGTAGTGGGGTAAACTGGGGGAAATGTTTGGGATTCTGGCATGGGGACTGGTCTTTGACACCGGATTTTTTTGCCAACGTGAGCTGGGAAACGAGTCCCGTTAAGTATCTAGGGACGCCACTGGAGTGTTACCAAGACAGCGAACCGTATTGGCGTGCCCGAACGCAGGACATACGCGACAGGGCAGAAAAGTGGAAAGGGGTTTTTCTTTCAATGTTTGCTAAAGCGACTGTTTGTAATTTATTTTTTATTGCCAAAGTGTGGTACGTTATGCAAGTGTTGCACTGCTCGCGTTTGAATGTACAGAAAATGCATCGTGCATTTGCTGTGTTTATCTGGTCATCTACATGGGAAAGGTGCAGTAGAGATAACCTTTTTCGACGCGTCAAGGAGGGCGGGCTTGGGTTGTCGCACCTGTTTGTCCGCCAGTTGGTGAATAGGTTCCTTTTTCTTCGCGATACAAGCGATCCTTTTTTGCGAACAGTTTGCCAGGTGCGGCTGTCTCAAGCACTGCCGGAATTTGTCGTATCCAGTTTGCACATACAGGGAAGGATTTCAGGATATTTTAAAGAAGTTGTCATGTCACTCAGGTTTCTGTCAACTCGTTTTTCGATGGAATATTTGAGTACAGTGTCACGTAGAAAATTATATAAAGATGTTTGCGACAGTCTGTTCCCGATACCACGATATAGAGAACTGTACAAAGAGGGCCCAGGGCAGGATGTACTGAAAAGAGTTAAGCGTATGGCTGTAAAACCGGGGGTGAAGTCATTTTTTTTCAAACTTCATTCGGGGACACTTACTGTGCAAACATGGTTAAAAGAAAAGGGGTTAGATACACCGTGGGGTAATGACTGTACAATTTGTAAACAACCGGATAACATAGACCACGTTTTTATACACTGCTGGATGGCGGTTCACTTTTGGGATGTTATGCAGCGAACTTTACACAAAGACTTCCCACTTACCCCGCATGGTATACGGTATTTACCCACAGAGAATAACGAAGCAGTCCCCTACGATTTAATAATACTCCTGGGCCTTCACAGCATATGGAGGGCGCGCATGGCGTGGCTCCATGGTGACGTGGATGCCCGACCGGCCCGGCAGTTTCTGCGGGAGAGTGTCACGCAGTTCGTTGAGGGGCTGAGAGTCCAGCAGCCAGTACCAGATTGGTTGGATTTTTTAGAGCCGTTAATTTCTCTAAAGTGATGAGTAAATAACAAAGCCTAGCCGGAAGCACGGCTGGTATGTTAATGTCGGTGTTTGTTGTACCAAATGCAGTGTGGTTATTTTTGTGTTGTAAGTGTGTGTTGATGACTGGTAATAAAGAAAAAAAAAGAGCTTCGCCCCTAGAAAGAACTCCCAGGGCCATCATATTTTAATATAACATGGCTTATATTTCCCCTAAAATTGTCTTCTTAGCAATGCGTTTGTGTTTAGAGGTAAAGGGGTCGTTGTAAGCTTGGTCTTTATAAGATGGCTTGTCCACATGGTGTTTTTTATTTCTCATAAGTACCTACATCGCCCATTGGGCATTGTTGTGAGGAGTTTACAGCAAAATAAAAATTTAAAAAATCATGAAATTAAACAAAAGAACAATTATACATGGCAGCATACAACAGAGGTGTAAACACTTGCAGCACAGCATTGTAAGAAACGTGGAGAACACATATTTACAACAAAAGCAGTAATGCGTAACCTAAAATAAACGTTAAAACTATAGAAAGTAAATACACGGTGAATATAACATGATAAATTTGTGGGTTCTATCATCATCTCAAATCTCAAAATGCTGTTTCAATGGATGGTAGAAAATTATAATCTGAGAATATTGAAACTTTTGTCGCATTTCAGTGGTTAATAGTGTTTGGGAAAGAAAAAAGCATTTAAGTGCATTCAATGGGTATAATATATGTGGTATATATATATATATATATATATATATATATATATATATATATATATATATATATATATATATATATATATATATATATATATATATATATATATATATATATATATATATATATATATATATATATATATATATATATATATATATATATATATATATATATATATAGCCGACTTGGTAAGGCATTCGAGATCAAATCGAAAGGCGCGGGTTCATTCTGCACTCTGGGCGCGTGTTTTTCTTCCTTTCTTAGGTAAATTTAAAAAATGGTAACTTCACTAACCATAGTAAAAAAAAGAACCTAACCATACCCCTATGCCTCCTTTGGCGTTGTAGACTGCCGACCTCTCTTTCTGTATTTCCTCAACGAGTCCCTCATTTCCTATATCGTTGAGGAAATACAGAAAGAGAGGTCGGCAGTCTACAACGCCAAAGGAGGCATAGGGGTATGGTTAGGCTCTTTTTTTTACTACGGTTAGTGAAGTTACCATATATATATATATATATATATATATATATATATATATATATATATATATATATATATATATATATATATATATATATATATATATATAGGGTTTGGAAATGAGGGGCTCGTTAGGAAATACAGAAATTTACAATACAGGCATTTCTTTCTGTATATATATATATATATATATATATATATATATATATATATATATATATATATATATATATATATATATACACAGAAAGAAATGCCGGCAGTCTACAACACCAAAGAAGGCATAGGGGAATTATTAGGCTATTTGTTTACCGCAAGTGATGTTACATTATTTTTTTTTATTAATTTACGTGAGAAAGAAAGAAAGAAAAACACGCGCCCAGAGTGGGGACCGAACCCACGCCTTTCGATAAGATTTCGAATGCCTTACCAATTCGGCTATCTGGGCGACTGTGTTCTCCTTCACTTTCTGGGGTATTTATATTTACTACATCTGTATCTGACGCTTGAGGATGGTAGCCAGCGCCACTCAGACTACACGGGGAGAAGGGGACCTTCTTTTCAACCCCCGGGGCGTGACTCGAACGTCTACAGCCTGTCATGAGCGGGTAACTGGCGGAAAACCCTTTAATGCTACCGTGGCATCAAGGCTGCCAGAACCGAGGCCCTCGCTAAGCTATCGCAGGATAATACGGTTTGGAAATGAGGGGCTCGTTAGGAAATACCGAAAGAAATGCCGGCAGTCTACAACGCCAAAGGCGGCATAGGGGAATGATTAGACTATTTTTTACCGTTAGTGACGTTACATATTTTTTTTATTATTAATTACATGAGAAAGAAAGAAAGAAAAACACGCGCCCAGTGTGGGGACCGAACTCACGCCTTTCGATTAGATTTTGAATGCCTTACCAATATATATATATATATATATATATATATATATATATATATATATATATATATATATATATATATATATATATATATATATGATCTTGTTGTTTTGACCTACAGCTAGGCCTCTGTCTTACCGTGGTATATGTTGCAAAGAAATTTAAGTTAATGAACTTTCCGGCGTGCGCAAAGTGGTTTCAATCCCAAGGTTGATGTAATTTCCGAACTCCTTATTCAAAAATCGTAATTGCCTGTTACAAACCTCGCAGCCCTTTTTTGCATCCTCTCAACTTTTTGCTCAGCACATTAGTGAAAGGGTCCCATGTCACACAACCATACTCTAGGATTGGTCGCATATTTGTAATATACAAGGTTTCTTTGTGTGTGTGAGTCGCGTCGCTGAAATTTCTTTGAAAAAAATGAATGAAGCGTGAAGCCTTGGCTGTAACTATATCTACGTGAGTGGTGCAATCTATTCTTGCCGTGAATGTTACCCGAAGATACTTAACTCTGTCTACCTTTTGCGCTGCCTAAGAATGTAAATAATAAAGCCTGGATGCCACCTTCTTTTTGTTAGTAAATTGTACCTGAAAACGTTTCGGTAGGTTTAAACTCATCTGCCACTGAGCACACCAAGACACAATCTTATCGAGCTCAGACTGCAATACCGTGGTGTTATCAACGCACTTGTCTGGGCAATACAAAACACAATCATCTGCATAAAGACTCCGTAGATTTCAGACCCAGAGCAAACTCCTTGATAAAAATCAGAAAAAGAGGCCCCGAAACAGAGCCCTGTGGCACCCCGGACAGGACATCAGCTGGTGATGAAGACACTCCATTTATTACAACACACTTTTAACGGTAGTTTAGATAATATTTAATCAAGTTTATGAGTTCTGTAGGAATACAGAGAAACGACAACTTATGCAGCAAAAGACTGTGAGGAACGACATCAACACCTTTCTTAAAGTAAAAAAAAAATACAGCGCCTAATTGTACGTCTTGGCCGAATGATAAAGCAGTGCCATGTACAAAATAGGTTTACTGTGTGACGCAAGAAAGACCGGCGCGAAAGGCATGGTTAGACGGAGTGAAAAAAATCATTAACCTGAAGGTGTTTTATAAAGCAAGAATAAATTGTGTTCGAGTGTTTTACAAGAAACGGGGGTTAGTGATACTGGTCTATACACTTAAATACTTTATCATGGTCACCTGATTTGTGCAGAGGAGTGACATTAGCTAGTTTCCACTCTCATGACAGTTTTCCGCACCTTATCGATTCATCATACAATACGGCTAGAAACGGAGCGATGTAATCAGCACAGCGTCTTAAAATATGGTTGGAAATTCCATTGGAACCATGCGCAGACTGCAGATTAAGCTTGTTCAAAAGGTTTCTTATTCTTGATTACCTTATTATGATGTAATTCATTGCTGGTAACGGCTTGACTGCCGCAACCGGACATTGCCGGCTTGGGGAAGAAAAAAAAAAACAGATTGAAAATACGCGTTGAAGCATTCCACTCCATTCATATCATCTTTAAGAAATTCATCATTGTGCATGATAAACAGAATTCCACTGGTGTACTACTTTTAATGTAACAACATATTTTCTTTGGATTTGTTTTAATTTTGCTATTAAGGTATGATAAATAATCACGCTTCGCCAGCGTTATCTGCTTCTTCAGGCTAGAGCCTAATGCTTTAACCTTTTAAAATAATTAACACTTCACGTTCGACAGTATTCCTTGTACACCCTAGCCTTACGTTTAATTGACGCACGTATATCTGTAGTGAACCAAGGCTTATCATAAGGGCGATTGGCAGTTACAATTTTCCATAGCACGTGACTGTTTACCAATGACAACAGGTTTTCTTTAAACAACTCCCGCAAACTTTTCATGTCATCAGAGCGGCAGCATTGGATGAACGACGGAAGGTACGCATCAAGTTCACAGCTGATGACATCAAATCTACATCTATTGTATGCGATAACTTTCCGTGAACGAGGCCTATACATTTCTATCTTTTTGTACTCTATGGTAGCCGCAACGACATCGTGGTCACTTATGCCGGGAGTTAAAACAACCGACTTCATCAAATACTACGGCTCATAAAAAGCAGGTCATTATTACTCGCCCAACTGCGTCGTGTTGGAAATTTAGCGAACTGGGAAAGGTCGGAAACTCTGGTAAGCGCGAAAAGGCAGAATGTACTTCGAACCTACTGTTTTCAAGGGGACGCAGATCGCGCCATTCGACATTAGGCACGTTGAAATCACCTGCAAGCATAATTACTTCCGATGAAAGGGCCGAAAGGGTTCTGGACAAACTGAGCAAAGGGACAAAACTAGAACCACCAGGAGTTCGGTAAAAAGACCCTAAAACTGTACCATTTTTTCAGAAAATGCTATTCTACACCAAACTGATTCAGAGTTGTTATCTGCGCTCTGTATTGTATTGGTACAGTGGGTATGCTTTCCCGAACCAGAATGAACCCACCCCCACCGTGCGTATTACGGTCTTTCCGGTAGGCTGTCCGCTGCAAAAAAATTCACTTTTTGAGATATGTTCACCTAGCCAAGATTCAGTCCCAAAAACATCGTCAGCTTGCGAAAATCGAATTAGGCTATCAAACTGGTTTGCTTTATTCTTTATGCTTCGGCAGTTGACAATAATAACTGATAGGGTATCGGGAGGGTTCACTCTGCGCGACACTGTAGTAGCGCTGCAGCGCCAACCAACTGCTATTGTGCGCATTCCTCAAAGGAGTCACTTAAGTTATGTTGTCGTATAGAAATGCTCTACATCCGATTTTGGCCTCTATTCTGCCCTTGTTGTACTCTATTGTAACCTTCGCGTCAGTTTGCCGCCCGTATTCCAGTAGCTTTTGCCTTTGCTGGCGAGCTATTTTAGAATAATCTTCGCCAATAGCAAAACCCGTTCCCTTAAGCTTAGAAGCAGCAGGTATAACTCTTTGCTTGGCCTTGAAAAACGCGTATTTGACAATAACTGGCCGCGGTTTATCACCCCCGACCTATGCGGTGGGCGCCCTCAATTGCGGAAGCGGTCACAGTTACACCCAACTTTTTTGCACACAAACCAGTTGCTTTCTTTTCCGATTCGTTCCACGTTTCCTTACCCCCATCAGACAGACCGAAGTATTGTTCCTACGAGACCGATTTTCTCTATCATCCTGGTTCAATAAAACATTTCTCATGCTGCCAACAAGCTGGCTGTGTTGAGTGGATAGCTCAGTTCTTCCCTCGTTTGAAGATGCGTTAGGCAGATCTGTAGCGGCCACTTCGCCATCGACTGCAAGCGCCCACCATCACCATCATTGGCCGCTGCCTCCAATGTCAGCAGCGCGTGGCCTCGAGAGGCACGACGAGCCACGCGAGACAGAACATCATGGCTTCCGCGCTGCTCAGCCGCACTCCGCGGGCGCTCTCCGATTCTCGGGCCCATGTTGTCGTCCCCACGCAACTGTGAATAAATGTGGGCTAGGCCTCACCACTTCATTCGGCCGCCTACAGATCTCCGGTCAACTTTTCGATTTTACTTTCGAGGGTTTGGAGTTTTTCAAAAACTGAGTTCTAGCTGCCCGGTCTTCAAATTTTCGAGCTGTTTCATAAGCTTGTCTTGTGCCTCAAGTATCTGTGGTAAACAACGTGCAGTCTTTACAAGCTCCTGCTCTAACTCCTTGCCTATTTGGCTATTGGCCCTGGGTTTTCTTCTACATGCCCTGACAAAAGCTGTCTTGCCCTCACCGCAGCCAGAGCAAGAAACTTATCAGCGCTAAACACAATACCAACAAACGTTCGCAAAAACCTCTTTTGGGGCTCCGGCACCGACCTTCGGACAGCAGCACCATCGCGATAAAATTCACCAACCTGCAAATAGAGCACCCGTAAGTGTGCTGTCCGCATGTCGCCACCGGAACAGTGAACCACGCCCATCTTCGGAGGCAGTGTAATTATAGAAAGTGGCTCTCACTGTTGTTTCATGGAAACTACCCCGAAACAAATTATATGAAAATCAGACGCTAAGGCGACTCTAAGATTACGCTGAGTTCTATTCGCTTTTCAAAATTATGTGTTTCACGGTGAAGTTGTAAACACCGTGAAATTCTCGTCTGCTGTCCATACACGGGCTTCTACGGGAGGGAAACAGACAGCTCCATGTTTGTCCACTGGAATGAAAACCAAGTTCGTCAGTTTCCTTCAGGTAATTAGCCAGGAAGTATGCTCAATCGCAGATTACAAGCAAGCGGGTTTTGCTTCGTGCACTCACCGGACTACGACCCGGTTAAAGCATATTGTTGTTCACGTTGAGGCTCGGCACCGCAGCTTAGCTGGTCATCCTTCTTCACAGACTGGGAGGGAACTGTATTTGGGAGGTGCGCTGAGGTTTACTCAGGGTTTGAGGCGATCAAGGTGAACTAGCTAAGGACGAAACTTGGAGGGCACTCCTGCCAAGTAACTGAGTGGCGCCCCGTCTTCCAACGTTCCCCTTTGGCGCGCGAGAACTGTCTTTTCTTCTACGCCAGCCTCTCTGTTTCGTCACCGCATGATCCGGCGTGCCTGGCTCTATGTGTGATAGCGGCTGTTTCCTGCGGACTCGTAACGAGCAGTGCGGGGGGTGGCTTCAGTGACATTTTGAGGGGCGGACGTGGGTAAACAATGTTTAAATGTCTAGCCGATCATTTGCGTGTGTCTCATGATCTTGCCAATAAACAACCGCGCCATTTGGAGCTCCGCCTCCTCTATGGGTCTTAGCTTGGTTTAGGTTCTTCCTGGCAGCCATCGTCGCTAGTAACTTTGTATACCAATGTAGCAGTCACTCTGTAGTAGTGATCCTGGTTTCGCTAGTAACAGATGTGCAGGGCAGACCGAGCTGCGAGTAAAATTGTACACTGGGCATCCCCATTTGCCGAATTTGGTTTTTTGGCTGTATGGGTGGCTCCAGCTAGTGCGTTGTGGTGGAGCTTAGCCACGGGATTGCTTTAAAGCCTATTCAGTGCGAACTGCTTGATTTTCGTCACTACTGAGGATTCTGGAGAAACAACTGTCTCACGGTGAAATGCCCTGACTGCACTGCCAGAAAAATAAAAGCTTGGATCAGCTGTTTTGCAGGGCCCGCTGAATAAATGCGAAAGTTTAAAATAAATCCGAAGAATAGGTAAAGCATGCCACCTGTATCACAACATTCTTGTTTTTTTTTAAATTTGAAATAGTTTCCGAATGTTTAGTTTCTCTCCCTATTTATTTTCTCCCTTCCTCTTCTTGCTGAGTGGTGGAGGGGCGAAAAGCGCGGCCGTCGTATATCCGGGACGCCAGGGGCCCCGCTCCCCAGGTGATGGAAGCGCAGCCCCTCCTGGCGGCACCAAAAGAGTTTGGCGGCCCGATCGCGCGGCTGCGTTTACAAATGACAGCGACACGGCGAGCGCAGGAAGTCATTTTTTCTCGGACGTCCGCTTCGCTCCGGGCAGTACGAGCAGCCTGCCAGCTTTATCATCGTCGACAGGAGCATCCATTTCCGTAGGCGACACGCCGCCCTGACGCGCAGGTCGATCCCGGCTTACCGCCACCGCCACAGACTGTCGTGGCCGACACCGGCCGCCACTTAAGCAACCACGAGCCAAGGCAGAAGGGGGAAGTAAAGGCAGGGTTTGCCCGCTGCCGCAGACCTGGCACACAGAATGCAACCGCACGCTTAAGTCTCCTGCTCTTGACGCTTTTTACTGGTAAGCCAGTCGGTCGAAAAAAACTGGGGCTTACTTGGTAAGGCAGTGTATTTTTGTGGGGACACGAAAAGGTTGAAGGGAGCCACCGTTCTTTCCATCATCTTGCTCCTTCTATTCCCCGATCGCAGGTACCAGGGTGCTCGAGCGCCGTGGAGCTGCCTTTATAAAAATGCGAACTCCGAACATCCCCCCAAACCATCACAGTGTGTAGATAGCCTCGTTGTAGAAAGCCTCGTTCACAAATCCTGCGGATATGTCGTTCTTGTCCCTGTGTCCCCATGTCGTTCTCTGTAGGAGAAACTAAGGGGCATTTTTACTGCGAAGCAGTATGTGTCTCACCCCCCGAGTTTTTGTTCCTGTGAATCCGATTTACGCAGCGCTCCTCCTGGCCACAGCCGACAACGCTTTCACAACTGTTATTCCCCTCGCCACATCCTGTGCCTCTTTCACAAGCTTCACAATCGGCTGATAATGGTGGTAGCGCCCTTATCAGGCGTTACCAGAGCAACTTGCCTGCTTTGAACGCCGACGAGAGGCCATAATTCTTTTTCAGCGTGAAAGGCTTTCCGCGCGACATTTTCGTCCGTGTATTTCACACCTCAGCACACGCCCATCACCGGTAGTCGGTTTACGCGTACACTGGTTGGGGGTGGAATCAGGGAGGCGTGCATGCACAGCTAGTCTTCATACCACTACCGCTGACATGCGCGTTGGGCTGGCGGGAAAGTTGAACGTGGAAGACTCGCGACCTGTCAGCTGCCCTCAATGGTCGAGCGGTTTGGGTTTGGGTTGCTGTGCTAGATAGACAGTGAAATGCCTACGACACGAGACGGAAACGGACAGCCACTTGTTCGTCCACTAGAATAAAGCTCGAGTCTTTCCAGGCTTTAACTCCCTATGAAAAGACGCGTGTCGGTCGCTCGGAGGAAGAAAAGCGGGAATCGAATGAGCGTCGGCCGGAACGGAAACACGCATGGGTGCGAAAACAACAGAAAGCCGCCGCCGCCGCCGCCGTTTTCACCGCAAGTACCGGCTCGCCGAGTAGCTGGGAATCTCTCCCGGATGAACAGCAACGTCGACCTGAGCGAATATATCTTATTCAGTTTGAAGGGCTTTCAGAGCGACAATTTTGGTGGTGCCTTTCACTTCTACGCACGCGCACATTAGTGGTTGCCGGTTTATGAGGAAGGAGTTGGGAGTGGACTGAAGGGGGGTGAGGAACTGTAAACGTGGAAGTCTTGCGGCTCAATGCGACTTGTTAGCTGCCCTCAATAATCGAGCGGTGTGCACGCGCAGATGTAGGTTTCATGCCCTCACTGATGACATGTCCGTTGTGCTGGCGGGAGGTTTAACAGTGTACGTCTACTTCCGCAACGCGAACTTTCCGGTGTCCTCAGTGATAGAGCGGACTGGGTTGGTGTGTTACGCAGACAGTAAGATGTCTACGACATGAGAGGGACACAGACAGCTCCATGTTTGTCCACTAGAATAAAAAAACATGTTTTGTGTCGGGCATTTCGTGCAATGCATCCAGCTTCGCAGGTCATCTTTCTTCACAGAGTGGAAGGGCACTAATTTTTTTATTCCTACTATTGCTCCCGTCGTTCTTTATCATCATAAAACAATAAAAAAGCGACAGCTCATCGGATGCATGTGGAGTCACCGAGTGCATGAAACGAGAAAGTGAACCCCTCGACTTGGCAAGACTGTAGGTAGGGAAGTGAGTGAGCAAGGAAGCAAGCATCCAAGAGAACAAGCCGGCATTGCCATTATGCAGCGCGAAGGTTTCGTCTATTCGTGCACTATTTTCCGCGCGAACATTTCTAGGGGGGAAGATTTCTAAAGATTGAATGACGACCTTTAGTTCCAACTGCGTCATCAGAACTCTCGTAGCTCTTTGAAATTTCGTGTGAATGCAAACGATGCTGTATTTTTTAAAGAAAAAAATTTAAGCTGGCATTTATCTTTCCGTTTTCCTTTCCATCTTGTTTTGCGGCGTAACACAGCGCGAGAAGACCAAGCATTGTCACCTGCACGCACACCGAGCCGTGAGCAGCTGCCTTCTATAAAAGATGTTCACTCTGAGAAGTCCCTGTAGTTTGTTTTCATCACAACACTTCAGAATGACCAGTGGAAGTAACCATGTGTGCAAATTCGGCGAATCAAAGTCCAACTTATGATTTGATTAAAAGAAAAAGCAAGTGTATAGGGACAACCCGCGAGGCGTTCAAAACATTTTGCATTGTGCAATGTCCAAGCGCAGATGCCATTTGAATTCTCGGCCACGTCATTCGCCGGATTTGCTCACTTGGTCACTTCGATTGGTCATTTTGGAGCATTGTGGTGAAGACACCCCACGGGGACTTCTTAGAGTGTAGAAAGGCGCAGGAAGCCTCTAGGAGGTTCTCGTTGAATGGCTTCGCCACAACGCTCAAGAATGGCCGATAGCTGCGAACATGTGTAGAAGTTCGATGAAGGAAGAGGCCCATCGTAAGACGCCATGCGCCTTGGTTGTTGACGATAAACTGACGACCACAGTGAAAAATCAACGCCCCCTCCTTAAGAGAAAATAGTTAAAACGCGAAGCTTTCTCGCGTGCAACCCGAGTCAAAGTCAAACTCCAAAATCCCAATTGCTTCGACCGTTTCGGAAAGACGCAATGAGATGGACGTCGGCCTCATTACGGGAGGGACCCAGGTTCGATTCCGACCACGGGAAGCGTTTTTAAGGCGGTTGGTGTGGCTTAACCTATCATCATCATTGTTTTGTAAATATCATTGTGTAAAGTTGGCTTTACCGTAATGCGTTTTGGTGACGGACGATCGCCATCACTAAGACACACAAAGCTTCGCTTTAAAAGAAGGTCCCCCCTTCCCGCGTTTTGAAGTGGTCCTGGACACCATACGTATGCGATACAATTACATCGACACAAATAAAGCAGAAGCAATGTGGGAGTACAGAAACCATATAGCCTAATGCGTCAGAGCATCGCACGCGTTATCCGAAGAATGCGTGTTTGTATCCCATCCGGTGGGAGGGGGGAGAAGGCGGGCGTGTTTTTCGCCATTGTCGTTATTAGCTAACATTTCTAAATTCTTTTTTTTTCCCGCAAAACAGAGACAACCTCATGTTCACTCTCTGCATTCTCTACGGTTCGCCTTCTTTTGTTCATTGTTCATTCAACGTGCTCTTCATTCCCAATTGCGCTAAGCTATACATAGTATACTCAGCGGATTTCACTATAGAAACACGACATGCAGTCAACTTCTTCAACAGCGATGTGAATTTACAGTGCAACAGATTTAGATGAAGACACAAACACACACACAGTAGTGCATGATTGAAAGTAGTGCAATTTAATTCGTTGCCTAATTTAATACGTTGCGCCATTTAAGAGAAAAAGTAATACATTACTTTTGGAATTACCTAATGAAAACGCGCCGTAGCTATTTCCCCTGAGATAAAAGGTTCTGTGACTGCCGCTCATCTTCCGAGTAGACCGTGGCAAAAGAATCACACGATTTAAACAATAAGGAAAGGCTGGTGGCTGCCGTGTGTGTTTGTGCCTGTGCGGGGAAAATTAGTCCGTAATGTTCCCTGCTCACGGACGTGTTCGCCTTTTTGTTCCCAATTTCAGGCTCCGGCAAAGCCCTCCGGGGACAGCCGAATGATTAACGCTAGCTCGATTCGTTCCACGTCACGAGTGGTTCTCAAGTACTCTCGCTCTTCTGCTCCTTCTCTTTGAGCCCACTACATTGTCAGGCTCGTATCGACCGCAAAGTCAAAATTAGTCCCGCAGCACCCGACAATAAACAAAAGGGAGAGTTATGCCAGATGGTCGAAAAATTAAAGGGGCGCTCCTACTTGTGAATCGGAAGACGTCGCGGAACGCTTGCGACGTCGCTTTCCGTGCCTTTGGGACATTGCACCCGATCGCTCACAGGCGAAGCTTCCTAGCCGCGCGGTGCCATCACGAACGATTTAGCCAATTATGGCCGCAGGGTCCGCTGATGTGAAACATTAACCGCAAAACGAAACTCTTGTTTGCTTCTGACATTGCAATTGGCGGTCGGCGTCCGCCCGCAAGGCGGTAAGTCATGCATTTCGGTTATGGTGTCTTTAGTGAGTGGGGTCAGCGTACATAATAAATGGATGATAAGGGCTGAAAAATTCTTTGTTCTCTATCTAAGATATCACATGTTTCGTACTCTTTTCAACGTTGTGTCAAGGGCCAACAAATCTTTGTTTGAGGAGAAATAAATATTAAAACTGGCATTTCTTTTTCCCATGCAAAGTGAAAGTGAAATGCCTGAACACGAAGTATATATAAACAAGACAATTCCAAACTACTAAAAGTGCTGGCATGGCTCATACACGTCCACATTATGCAACTCAAAGGCAATTTTCAGCGCATTTGAAGCAAAATTCTAGTAAATAAAGAATTAGGGCTCCAGCGTTCTTTTCATTGAGAATACACGTTGGAGTGTTTTTTACGATAGCAAATAAAAAAAAACAGCGTTAAAAGCGCTGTCGGGGAGCAGTGAGACAAAAGCAAATATTCAAACAAAAGATGTCACCTGGAGCGGTGCCAAGTAGAGCGAAAAACATAAGATAAAGAAGAACGAACCCTTTAACTCTTTGAAGGCGGATTACCAGCGAATCTTTAAAAAAGAACATGAGGGGGCCCAGCCCTTAGGTGAAATGTAGGAGCAAATTTTATTTTTATGGAGCATTGACAGTGCTCATCTCTAAGAAAGACACGCATACATACACGCACACACCTATTTTGACTCTACTGGTCTTTAAAATGGTGCCTATAGATAACTTAGTTACTCAAAATGAATCTTCAAATGATGCGACATTTGAGCCTGAGGTCAAACTGTCCATATTTTGAAACGGCGTGCGACATTGGTGGTGACTGCTAGCTTGTAGCACGCACACCGGGGCGTTCATTTTCCAATTACGTCTTGCGCTTGAAAGGAACATGGAGCTTCGGTAGTTTTTATTCTCAGATGATAAAATTACACGGAACCCTAGCCATATAAGCTTCGCAAGACGCACGCTGTCCAACAGAAGTGCGAACGTGGGAAGATTGAATTGAATCCAACCAACGTACATGCATCATTGGAACAGTGAGAGGGGAGGGTAATAGCGTGAGGGGTGCGAGTGAGAGAGAGGAGAGGGAGTGAAACTCCAGTGTCTTGCGACATTTGCTGCGAAGCGAAGAAATTCTTTCCGCCTGATTTTGATACGCGCCTTCCACGTCTTGACCAAGTATTGACCTGCGTAGACAAGCCTCAGTTGCAATTACACCCTTAAAGGGACACTGAAGTGATATGTAAACATTGCGGGATTACTAGCGCAAATTGTAGTCCGGAGTCCCCAGGCCATGTTTCGACCACTCTAGACGCGTTTACGCGATTTTATTTAGTAGAAAAACTAATTCGAAAATGCTGTCCTCCTCTCTTTACGCTCGCCCATTTTCTGTGGCGTTTTCGTGTGACGTCAGGAGGGGATGAGCTGGCAATTGGCTGCGGCGCTACTGCACGGCTCCCCGGCTCCCCGGCCAACAGGGTCAGTCGGCCCAGCGTTTCGTCCGCCGGCCGCCGGCGGGTCGTCGCAGTCCAGGAGGTTAAAAAAAATTGCTTGGTCGCAATTCGTTCGCTTAGTTGAAACGAAGCCAGGACACGTTTGTGAATGGAAGAATGTGCCTTTCTTTACTTGGTTTGTTTGTACACTGTATCTAGCTCCAAGTCAAGGTCGCTTCACACAAGCGCTGCACAAGCGCACATGCGACGCTTCGCTGACTGGTATGCCAGTAGGAAAATATAAGGCCTCTTGAAGGCGGGAGAAGAGTCAGCGAAGTCAATATAGGTACTATGGAAATAAAATCAACTGATATTTTTACCGTACAGCGTAAAACTAGGGTGCGGGAAGCACTTTTTTGCGCTGGGCGAACAAGCACAGCGGTCAGCAGCACGACTACGCATCTGCGAACGCTTTTCCGTCTACGAAATGCAATTGCTAGACGTGAGCGCATGTGGAAACTCGGGCGACGCTTACTGCACGAGCGCAGTACAACAAATAGTCACCTAAGCTGCTTGAACTGCCAAAACTAAATAAAAGTGTACACCGGTTATACAATATTTATCCTATATTAGCCCGGCCTTCGTATCCCGCTCCGTGGCTCAGTTGTCTGAGGCGCTAGGTGTGTCACCGCATGTGTTTTGCAAGTCACGAGTTCAAATCCCCGCGGGTACGTGCTTTTTTTTTTTTTTTGTAAGTTAACTTTTATGTTTTCCGCCGATGTTTTCTATATTGAGTTCACCTTTTTTTGGGCCGCAACGTTCATAGCTACACGAACTAGTTCACAAAACGCGCGCAGGCTGGCACTGGCGCGCTAGCGAGTTCTCGTTGGCGTGCTGTTGCCATAAGCACCGACTGCTTGCAGGCAGTGGGCACATGCCAGAATGAACAGACCCTTGGCCTGGTGCGAACACGCTTTTTACGATACAGGCATGAGGGAGGCAAGCTCCAAATATGGGGGAAAAGCGCACGACATTTGGGCGTCTGCGGGTACGCGGAGGGCGTTCATGCGCTGCGTAGGTCTCGGCTAGTGAATGCTACGACTACAAGCCGTCCTGGGAGGCTTATCTTGTGCATTTTACAGCCGACAACGTGGCAGAAGCGCGGTACGATGATTACTGAGATATTGAGAATGCCCATCCAACAACGCCATTGGTTGTGTTTTACAGAACCGAAACCCAAACCGAAACTTGTTTGATTGCTAACCTTGGGCATCGTCCAATCACGGTGCGGCTCCTCCTAACGTCACAGCTTTAGTTGGTGCGGCCGCCGCAAACCGCGCATGGTAGTTTTTCTTCTTTCGCGCTTTGTAAAATAATTACCGATTTGTCAACCGGATAAACGATGAAAAGTGTGCTAATTTGAGCCAGTCTACGCAGTGCAAGCAAAAACGGGAGCTTGACAAATTCACTTCAGTGTCCCTTTAAAAAGGGTTGCATTGCGGCACGTCAGTTGACAATCTTGGCAACTTGCCTAAAGATTGAATTGTTCCTGACAAGAACAAACTGCGTCCTGTGGACGAATCTCTGAAGTCGACCATTATCAAGGCTTCACGGAAACATTGAGCTCTGCTCTTACTACCACCGCTTCTTGATCAACTTCACGCCCACCATATTTCCACTCACGCCTCTCGGTGGCGGTTCCACGGGCCTCTCCGTCTGGTCTCCAGCAATCGACGACGAATTTGCGTCATTGTGCCACTTCTTTAGGTCACCGCGTATCCTTCGGCACTTCGACCGGGCTGCGCCTACCGAAATCCATACTGACGCCAGCAGAGTTGCCCTCGGTCCAGTGCTTGCGCAACGGAAACCTGTCTTTAGCGTACGTTACGAAAGTCGTACGCTGACGAAATTGAAATGAAACTACTCTGTCCTGGAAAAGGAGAGTCCGGTCATTATACCGGCGCCTGAAAAGTTTCGACCATATTTTGCATGGCGGACCTTTCGACGTTGTTAGGGACCACCATGCACTCTGCTGGCTCTTTACCTTTATCCGTGCGTGCGCGTTGGCCGACGGGTCCTACAGCCTAAAGGGTTCGACGTACGCGTCATTTATCGGTCGGGACATGAAAATCAAGACGACGATGCTTTGTACCGTTTGCCGCTTCTTTGTACACTTTCGTGCGTTTAAAACGACGACTATGTTCGGTGACCCCTTTTTTGCGTAATAGACGTTCTGGTCAATGCAAGTATCCAAGGATCTCTTCCATTATTTCCTCGCTAGCTGACACTTCGCCTCATGGGGGATCCAGAGCTCTTTTGGGGAAAGCTTCCCAATTCGTACTGCGTGATGGCTGTGAGATTACTAAGAAATTGAGTAAAATCATCAGATAATTCAACACCAGATAATGTTTCCCGCAACATTTAATTTTGAAATCTGTGTCCGCCGGCCGTGACGACTTAAGCAGTCGATCCTATGCCACCTAACGTCACCAATTTTCGATGTTCAACGAAAATGAACAATATTCGTTGCGTGCTGATCACACTATTTTCCGTAAGTTTATAATTTTTAATCTTCCTAAAAATAAAATCACTTCTTAAAAATGTATCACAAGGGTGTGACAATTGTAGGGTTTTGAGTTATTTTAAACGAATAATTCATATACAAATGTGTAAAAGCTGTTCTCCCCTTTTTAACGAATACCATTCTGTAGCCAGTAGCCTGTAGGTTGGTGTGGTGCTGTAATCTGCATTTTTCGTACTGCAGTGTTTTTTTTTTCTGGCGCGAAAAATGATTAGTGGCCTCTATGTGCCTTGTGTATTAGCCAGCCTAAAGTGGTAGTGTATACAGACAACACCTTACCAAAGTACAACACTGGTGAGATGGTTCACACGAGCGAGCAATTTGGGCAGGTTGTCTTGGTACACTGAATACAAAAAATTGGACTGGTTCTTGAGAAAATAAATAAAATCCCCGGATTAATAAATGGCCTCGAATAGAGGTGAGAGAGAGAGAGAAATAACATTTATTTGTGCAACATTATTTTGAAGCAAAGGAGGCGGAGCCTAGCGAGGTGAGATAAAAGCTAAAGGAGAATGAAATTCAAATAAATTGATTGATTATGAGGTTTAACGCACCGACGCTTCACAGGTGGTGAGACGCACCGTACTGGAGGGCTCCGAATTAATTTTGACCATCTGGGGATCTTTAACGTGCGCCAAAATATCGAAAACACGGGCATTTCGCATTTTGCCTCCATCATAAAAGCGGTCGCCGCGGCTGGGAATCGAACCCGCGTCCTTGGGCTCAGCAAAACGCAAAGAAAAAGGCTGTGCCTTGTGCTGTCGGGAGGGGTGCAAACACAACAATAAGAAAACAGCAAAAAAAAAAAAAACGCTCTGTCTGGCGGTGTTGGCTCGAGCGGCGCCCGATCGCTGCCACGACCGGTACCCACTTGAGCGAAGCTGCTGACCTGGCCCAGGCTATGGACCCACCTCGCTGCCGCTAGTGAATACGCCCAGGTCATGCCAAAAAAATATTTACTCCGCATTTCCTTGCCACGTGTTCAGTTGGAGCTCTGAACCCGCCGCGGGGGCCCAGTGGCTAAGGCGTTGTGCTGCTCAATTTGGTTGTGTTCGGGTACGCTATTGCCCTGGGCATGGATGAAGGGCGTGTGAGAGATAAATGGCACGTGCACACTACCAGTGTCCAAAGGAATTCCATTTTGTAGCGGATGATTTCTCTTTGGCGCCATATGCTCATCACTACCAAACCAAAGGATGCAGTGTACAAGCGTATATATACTCATGTGTCCCTTAAACTGTTCCTCCCTCCTTACGCCACCCGTTCAACCCACTTTCAAAGATCGCCCGTGCAGATCAAGTGAAACTTAAAGCGCAAAACTACACAACGAACGCAAAATACAACTTGGTTACCTCGTGTGAAAAGAAGCAGGTGCCCTGTTATCTGCTGGCTACAGGTGCTCGCATGAACCATCGCATGCCAATCTCCATGAGCTCGATCTTCTCGCCGATTAGACAACAGGCGCGCCTCTTGCAACACCGCCTGTCTGTTGACGCCTAACCCGGCGGAAGCGCAGCTTACTGGGGGTTTTCCCGGCTTTGAACCTGACGGCGCCTTCGCTTTCGGATTAATGCCGACTTTGCGATCGCGTTGGTTGAGGTAACGGGAAGCCGGCCAATGGTTAAGTGCACTCGCTTTGTTAAAAAAAAAAAAAAAAAAAAAACGAACGTCATAGATATAGTAGCTTTTTTTAAAAATTTAGATACCCTACGGGCCAGAAAGGCATTACTTATGGGGTGGGGGATTGCACATCAAACCAGCACTTGTATACTACAAATGTCACATGACTGCAGGGGAAAAGCCAGTACATACATCAAGGTTGTAAAAAAAAGAAAAAAAAAATACAAAAGAATATGGCTACAGAACTAGAGCTGATTTTCACTTTCTAAAAACGCTAACAGAGTGAACTGAAACGAGGACAACGAGTAAGGCTGTTAGATATTTCTGGTGCGGGTGCCATATAATAGAAGCGTACTGTAATGGAGGCCATTTAGGGAGGTCATTAGCGCAAGCCAATTTCGCTTAGCTATAGCAGATTGTGCTCAAGGGTCTCGGCGCGCGTTGAGCGAAGTATAAAACGTTTTCGAGTATTCCAAAAGAACGCTTTGAATTTATAAAGTCTCAAATAATTCACAAATTCTAGTATAATTAAATTTCATATTCTACCTCCTTGCCAACTTTGCTTTAGGCAAGGGGCTTTACTTGTCTTGATTTTGCTTGTTCTCCCGCGATGGTCAAGGCTGTTACCGATTACGGAAGCATAAGATAGAAGGCGCTCAGAAGTTTACAGTATAATACGACTTTCAAGGGACCGCGAGAAAGCGTCGTATGACCGGGGTGTCGTACGTCCGGGGTGCGGGTAAATGCCGGCCTAGTAAACGGCCTCACGCGACAGGTGGGCTACGAACTTATTTAAAGGGACACTGAAGTGATATGTAAACATTGCGGGATTACTAGCGCAAATTGTAGTCCGGAATCCCCAGGCCATGTTTCGACCACTCTGGGCGTGTTTACGCGATTTTATTTAGTAGCAAAGTTAATTCGAAAATGCTGTCCTCCTCTCTTTACGCTCGCCCATTTTCTGTGGCGTTTTCGTGTGACGTCGGGAGGAGCCGAGCTCGCAATTGGCTGCGCTACAGCACGGCTCCCCGGCTTTCAGACAGAGTCAGTCGGCCCAGCGTTTCGTCCGCCGGCCGCCGACGGGTCGTCGCAATTCGTTCGCTCAGTTGAAACGAAGCCAGGACACGTTTGTGAATGGAAGAATGTGCCTTTCTTTACTTGGTTAGTTTGTACACTGTATCTAGCTCCAAGTCAAGGTCGCTTCACACAAGCGCTGCACAAGCGCACATGCGACGCTTCGCTGACTGGTACGCCAGTAGGAAAATACAAGGCCTCTTGAAGGCGGGAGAAGAGTCAGCGAAGTCAATATAGGCACTAAGGAAATAAAATCAACTGATATTTTTACCGTACATCGTAAAACTAGGGTGCGGGAAGCACTTTTTTGCGCTGGGCGAACAAGCACAGCTGCCAGCAGCACGACTACGCATCTGCGAACGCTTTTCCGTCTAAGAAATGCAATTGCTAGACGTGAGATATTGTGGAAACTTGGGGGATGCTTACTGCATGAGCGCAAAACAACAAACAATCATTCTAAGCTGCTTGGAATGCTAAAACTAAATAAAAGTGTTAACTGGTTATACATTATATACGTTATATTTCCAAAGTCGGCAGCTACACCTGGCCCCTTGGCTCGTTACAACAGCAGAGCTCGCACATGGCGCCCGCGCAACAGGCTTTTACAGGGAAGTGGAGGGGGCACTTGCCCTCTTGCAGGAACTCTTCTCTTGGGAGTATTTGTGCGCAGTGAAGCCGAGGAAGCTCTACTGGGATTTGATGGAACAGACCCTCCCACCCCGCTTGTACCGCTCCCTACCTTTAGGCCGCCTAAAAAGTGACGTCCTACGACGTGTGCGGAAGCTCCCCGTCCCAACAAGTTCGAAAGATTTCTTCTTCCGTCTGCACGCAGAGATACTCATAACTAAGGCAAGGCAGGAAGAGCGGGGTTTCTTCCTCCCTGGAGGGGCCAACTGCCCGCTGTGCGGAAGGCGGGAGACGGGCGAGCATGTATTCTTAGAGTGCAATACGGCATCGTATTTCTGGGACGAGCTGCAGTGCTCCTTTGGCTCAAAATGGCAGCTCGCCTGGACCAACTTAAGGTTCTTGGATGCAGACACGGAACTCCCACACCTCCGAGATTGCATCCACGTCATGGGACTCCACTCGCTTTGGAGGGCAAGGGTGGATGCTGTCGAATGCGCTGATCACCCTCGGCCGGCGTGGAGGCATTTTGTTCAGAAGGCGCAGTGGGCAGTGGCTGCCCTTGACGGGCCTGACTCAGACTCCGAGTTGCGTGATGCACTGGCGCAGGGTTCGCGTGTCCTTTCAGAATTTAAGGTAAAGGAGCGGAGGAGATGGGACTCAATTTGATGGCTAGGACCGGGAAACACTCCTGCTCACCTCTGCTTGCCCAGAACCCCTTCCCCTCCCTCCGCTCCCATCCCATTGCCTTCAAGCGGTGAACAAAAGGCACCGTCATCCATTCGATAACGTTCGTGCTGGTGTAATTGCCGCCCTAACTCTGCGGCTGTGCCAGCATTACGATGCCACTAGCTCACACTTGCCGGCAGAACATGCTTACGCCATGCTAGTGTAAAAGCCGTAAGCGCCTATTTTTCTGCATGCGTAAAGCTACTATTGTGCACGACGAATACCCTGCAATCATCTGATGTGATCCTGTATATATCTCTGTAAATAAAGTGTTTGTATTAAAAAAATTCGCCTATGGCTCAGTCGTTTGGAGCGCTAGGTATGTCATCGCAAGTGTTTTGCAAGTCACAAGTTCGAATCCCCACGGGTAGCTGCTTTTTTTTATATAAGTTAACTTTTTCGTTTTCCGCCGATGTTTTCTATACTGAGTTCACCTTTTTTGGGGCCGCAACGTTCATTGATCTACGAACTAGTTCACAGAACGCGCGCAGGCTGGCTGGCACTGGCGCGCTAGCGAGTTCTCGTTGGCGTGCTGTTGCCATAAGCACCGACTGCTTGCGGGCAGTGGGCACAGGCTAGAATCAACAGACCCTTGGCCTGGTGCGAACACGCTTTTTACGATACAGGCATGAGTGAGGCAAGCTCCGAATGTGGGGGAAAAGCGCATGGCATTTGAGCGTCTGCGGGGACGCGGAGGGCGTTCATGCACTGCGTAGGCCTCGGCTAGTGAACGCTACGATTCCAAGCCATCCTGGGATGCTTATCTTATGCATTTTACAGCCGACAACATGGCAGAAGCGCGGTACGATGATTACTGAGATATTGAGAATGCCCATCCAACAACGCCATCGGTTGTGTTTTACAGAGCCGAAACCGAAACCGAAACTTGTTTGATTGCTAACCTTGGGTATCGTCCAATCACGGTGCCCCCTCCTCCCAACGTCACAGCCTTAGTTGGTGCGGCCGCCGCAAACCGCGCATGGTAGTTTTTCTTCTTTCGAGCTTTGTAAAATAATTACCGATTTGTCAACCGGATCAACGATGAAAAGTGTGCTAATTTGAGCCAGTCTACGCAGTGCAAGCAAAAACGGGAGCTTGACAAACTCACTTCAGTGTCCCTTTAAACTACTATATTTAGTGCGTTCTCGTGTGATTTGCGAACTTTTAGCTGAAATCACAAGTTTAACCAAAAAGAAATCCCTATGTTGTGCATAGCTCCCAAGTTTAGGACGACTTAAGTGCATGAACTCAGGAAAGCAGAAGCCCTTCGAAGCTTCATAAGACAGTCGCCACGACCTCGATCCTAACTTTTCTGCATAACTTCTGAGGCTTGGCGATGAGTTGCGCATTGACTGCATCAACTACATTTGGAATAGAAATCTTTGGGATGGACCGAAGATTCGTCTGCAGTGACTAAAGGATTAAAAAGTTCCTTTCTCTTCACTAAGCGTCTCTAAGTTCTTCTCATTGCACTACAGTTTATTGGCCTACTGACAAGGAATTCTGCGCCCATCTTGCCCTATCGTTACACAGCCCTTAATTTTAAGCAGCAGAGCTGTTTAGGCCGAGCCTTTTCCGTCCGTCGCACAAAAAAAAAAAAAAAACCTCGAAGCCCCAAGAAAAAAAATGTGGTTAGGAAACTCCCTGTAATCGAACCTGGAGCCTTCACGCCGTGAAACCGACTGGGCCACCCCAAAGTCCCGAAGGGTACGGGCTGAGTAGCGGAGGGGAACAACAACATGTACAGCCAATTGTAAAGGAAAAACAAAACGCTTCATGTGGTCGGAATGAAAACTGGGTCCCTCGCGTTACGAAACCGGCGTCTATCCGATTGAGCTATCACCGCATTCCGTGCACGCAGCATTTCCTTTGGGTTTGTAGCGCGGGCATTGGCTGTGGACTTGGCCGCGGGCTTTAGCGCGTGCTAACGCGGTCCACTATGGGAGAGATATGAAAGCCTGCGGACGAAACGATGCAGACCTGCCAGCCATAGAGAACCTTCAGGGTCAACTTCGTAAATAAATGTGAGAGGCAGCAGCCGGGTCTCCGACAAAAGGGAGAGGAACCGCCAGCTCTGCTTTTCTCCCAGCCTTGCTCCACTAGTGCAAGCTGCGCCAATTTTTTGAAAAACTGTACCATTTCATTAGCTATCGGGGTCACCTTAGTTTTTACTATCTCACTGCTGGACGAAGGCGTCTCCCATTGACCTCCAACTGCTCCTGCACTGCGCTGCCCGAGTCGACTGCTTGTCCCCATTGCCTCATTTCTTCCGTCTTATCGAGTTACTGGCCTCCCCTCACTTCTGTGCCGTCTCTCGCTGCCCACTCTGTAGCCCTGGTGGTCCACCGGTGGTCATTTCGTCTCACTACGCGGCCAACCCAAGTCCATTTCTTTTTCTTAATTTGAACTAGGATATCTTGTTGTGATTTTGTTCCCTGATCCAGGAACCTCGTTTCCTGTCTCTAAGGGATACCCCTATCATCTTTCCTTCCATGGCCCGTTGAGCCGACCTAAGTTTGCTTAGCTGTTGTTTAGTAACGCGCCAAGTTCCCGCTCCATGTGTCATCACTGGCAGTACGCATTGGATGTGTTCCATCCTAATTAGTGATAGAGGAAGCTTACATTTCATCATTTACGAGTGATTTCCAAGGGCACCCCAGCCCTTACCTATTCTGCGCCGGATTTCTTTCTCCTGATTTGGATCAGCACTGACAACCTGTCCAAGGTAGTTGAACTTTTTTCTACTTGTTCTAACGTTGTGTTACCTATGAAGAAGAGGGCGCTTTCAACGTGCTTATTTATCATTACTTTATATTTATGCATATTAATTTGCAGCCCCTGGGTAGAGCTTTCTGATTGTCGTTCAGCATCTTTCGTATGTGCTCAGCAGACTCACTGAGCAAGAGCATGTCGTCTGCAAACCACAAATGGCTCAATTATTTCACGTTTATCATCTGTAATCCTGTGTTTTCCCAGTCAAGCTTTTTTGTTACCCCTCTAGACACGCTGTGAAGAGTTTTGGGAAGATGGTAGCTCCTCATTGTATTCCCTTTCTGATAGGGAACTTTTCGTTTTTCTTGTGAATGATAAGACGGTATTCGTTGAAAAGTTTAGCGGTCAATTTCTTCGCTTGGCAACACTGGAAACGACCACAGACATGGCCGATGCGCCACGGATACGGCGCAGCCTGGGCCACTGCGGCCGCACGCCGAAGAAAAAAAAGATACCGGCGTGTGTGATCTGCTCCGTTCCAATCCGATTCTAAACTGTGGCGCCAACAGAGATGTTATTAATCGCACTTACAGTGAACTCAACGCAATATGTGTTCGGCGAAGAGTTCGTAACGTGAAACACAGTCATGCGTTTCACAGTCGTGCTTAGCTGGACAAGTGCCGCCATCCCGCGGAGCCCGACGTAACGAGTGACAGCGTACCGTGGCCTCCGCGATTTGATGCCGCCGGCAAGCAAATCGCGGAGGCCACGGGCGCACTCACACGGTTGCACGGAGGAGAAGAGGGGTGCCTGATCTGCGGGCCGTGCGCACAACGTCGCCTAGCAACAGACGCTTGGCCCCAGATATGGCGGCGCACACTTGGTTGCCTGCATGCATTCCACGCAATTGAATACCGAGGATATATGTCGCCTAGGAGCCTTATGTAGGCCTTTTCTACCCCCTGGTCTTCCAATGATTTCAAACACTGCTGTGGTGTCTACTGAATCAAACGCTTTTTCATAGTCTGTAAATGCCTTGTAAAGGCGTTTATTATACTCCTACAATTTTTCTGTTACTTTATCTATGATGTGTATGTAATCTATTGTAAAGTATCCTTTCCTAAACCCAACCTAGACATGGGAAATTTCACTATAACGTAAAATTGATTTGTAAATAGGTTTCGCATTAAATTCATGCATTATATATACCGACATTTATAACTATGTATAACGCGGCTATTCAACCATTGTACATCTTCCTCGAGAGACGCATATTGCAATAGTGTCCGGCCTCTTTAAAAATACAAGTGCTAAACATATTTCTCTTCCCCCATTCAGTCTTCTTCAGTACCTCCGTTTATTAAGGTTGCAATCTTATCCCTTTCCTATCGTGAGGATGTGCTTTGCGCGGCGGCGCAATAGTAGGCCCAAGTGCGTGTGCCAGTGAACGGGGAGCAGCCCGTGACGAAAAAAAAAAAACCCGAACAGAAAAAAATTAAAGCCGTTCCACTCAACGTGAAAGCTGTCGTAAATGCAGAGCAGTGATTCGCCATAACGGCATGTGGCACCGTTATCCGCTTACTACTACTACCCTTCACGCTCTTCACCTCCCTGTCTCACTTCTCTCTTGATGAATTGAACGGAGGTTTGTCCAAAGCAGTTCAAATTTCCCGCCTTCGCAGTGCTCGCGCGCCCCCTGCCTGGAACGAACAGCGCGAGCGGTTCTCGCACGTGCCGGCACCTTACTGCGCAGTCCACAACGCGTTGTTTTTGGCAGTCCCATCTCCCCGCGAGGGGGACTCGAGTAAATGCGTCCCATAGGGGGTGGGTGTATTGCGTTAGCGTTTAGTGTTTGGGGAGTTGGTGGTAGTGAATGCGTTGTATCAGCAGCTTCTTGACGTAGTTTGGATGAGTCAAGGATATAAGGCGCGTTCGTAGCCTCCCATTCTGTGTCGGCTTTGTGGCGCAGTGGGTAGAGCACCATGTACATTGCGTTCCGCCCGCAGGGTCGAGGGATCGAAACCAGGCGCCGGATAGTATTTTTTTTTATATAGTGTAGGGGGAGGGGTGTGGACAACGACGGTGCGGACTACGACGGACGTCAACGCGGGTGACATCGTGAGTTACTGAAATGCTCTGCATTTAAAAGAGACAGAGAACGGGGGAGCAAGCTGAAGGAAACGTGGCAAGTACAGAAGCAAAAAAGGTGCATGGATCTTGGCGAGTTCTCAGCTGGGCGCGAACGCCCAGGAGACCTCAAAGCCAAACCGCATCTTGCGTTTACCCTTGCTGGAGGCAAGGCTGCCTGAATCTGAGGAAGTCGAGTCGTGGAAGAAAGGTGGGGAATTGGCTACGTCTGATGCCCTCCCTGAGGCGAGGGCTCAGGCGTGAAAAGGAGTCAGGAATCTTTGTATCAGAACAAAACCTCGCTTCCCCCGTTCCCTCCCCATTTCCCTTAACCCATTCCCTTTTCCCACTTCCCATTCCCTTCAACCCAACCCTTTCCTCTACGTTGTAGACGAGGTAAGATAAGGGTAGTCTTCCCGGGCCCGTACCCCTGGATATAGGTCGCTGGGTTGCTTTCCCCCTTTATTTTACTCCACCTTCGGGTGGTCAAAACTCCATTTGCCCCTTAGCCAATTCATTTATTTTACAATCGGGTATAAACCGGCTATACTTCGGTGGTGCCGGTCGATGCCTCTTTCACCTCATTTACTGAATGGCCTGCAAGACTGGCAAGACTTGGCGACGTCAGCAACACGCTGTTGTTTTCCGACCAGCCACCTTACGGACCGCAACGCCACGTCATCGGCCAACCACGACCCCGCCCACGGCCATCGCACTGACGACATCGACCACCGCACGTGAGCCGGGACTTTCGGGGGTTGAACGTTTTTATGGGAACTGCATCGGATAGATAATTTTGGTGTTTCCATTTGTGTGCTTTTAATTGCCTCGCCAATATGTTTGCGCCGCGTCCAACGTCATCAAGCCTCGTTCTTCTCCACCGGGTCAGCCTAACGTGTTATTTTAAACAACCTGTTACACCTGCCTATTCTTTCTTAACGTTGGCACATTGTTCTTTAAAGTATTGCCCGGTTATCGCCAGATAACTTTTTTTTTTGTCCCACGCTATCTCTAATCCTGTAAATACTTCATATTGTTCAAAGTTAAAAGCAATGACAGTAAAAAAAAACCAAGTTCTTATGCCCAGACATCTGGAACACTCGAAATGATATTAAGGCATCTCATTCGGTTTCATTGTATAAAAAGAATTGAAGCCTTACCTGTTGTCCTAATCTTGTTGTGTAGTCTTTATACGTATATATTCTCTTTTGGTACACCTGATCCTTCAAAAGGTTCGCGTAGTAATTTATGGCAGTCTTTTACCTGTATATTTATCAATTGTCATTATATAATTGTATGCTCCTTGCACGACCACTCGATGAAAAAGAGGTTCATCTCGCAGCAGGTAGCGTTCGTGCTTTTCACGATGGGACCTCCTTTTTGTGCATATTATGCACCTATGCTCACATTTGTTATTAAACATTTTTTTACAATAATTTGGACTTATAATTTCTAATCAAATTATTCCTGTACTCATCGTTCGATTCGAATTCGAAACTCGGGCATTTACATATTCCTACATCTAAGCCGTGGGAAGCCTCCGTCTTCTCGACTTGTGCGTGCTACTCACGTGCGCACAGCGTTAATGTGGCCTCGCTTCCTACTAAACTCGTTGTGTGGCCGGGCTCGCGTGCGCTCCGCTCTTTGAGCATGGTCGAAGCCGTTTCTGTGCGCACATCTCGGCTGATATCATTGATATTGTAGAAGGCACTTCCTCGCATCACTTATTATTATGTGGCGATGTGATCTTTAGAAGCACAGGCTGATCAAGTTTAGGGTTTTCCAGAAATTCCAAGTTATGTGTGACATAAATTAGATCCCATTCAAGAAAGTCTAAATAGGTATAACCGGTTGCATCTAGCGCGCGTTTAGCAATTTGTAAAACTAACATTTATTTCTGATATGATCTCGAACCTTTCCGGACGTTTCTGGTCAGGGTTTTTTCGGTGCTGAAGCATTGCTCTTGACGGTGCAATTGTTCAAAATACAAGGAATGGGTGCCGCGATAGATGGCCTATTGAGAGGGAAGACGAGGAAGGTGATGTAGGAATCTTCCCTATTGACGGCCTCCTGTTTTTATGGAATCTCAAACTTGCAGAATCACCAGCTTGACCCTGTGCTCGTCATGGAACGATTCGGCTAATTGCAAGGAATCGATAGATACCATTCGCTAGCTAGTCGGTGCAACTCTTCCTTTCCGGCAGTATCCGGAGCTGACACCGTTATGAAGCTTTGTTCGTAACGCCTGCGTGATAGCCGATTATTACCCGAGTCATTTTTACCTCCTTCCTTCTTTCCCAACGTGTACTAGAGCCATTCCCACTGATTTTTATTGGATTCTTACATATACGCCATTAAAAATTGATCGTTGTGGCCGGGGATGGAATGGAACCCGCGAAATTTTGTTCAGTACCAAATGGTTTACGCAGTGTTCCAGCACAGCCGGTAGCTCTGGTTTGATGGCCAGATGCACGATGTGGGGTTCAAATTGATCGATGTCTTTACTCACGGTAGCCGTACTGGGGACAGAGTTGGTAGCCCTGGCCTAAGGCCTTGCCGTCCGAGCAGCAGTAGGTCATCTAGGTTTGCTTGGTTATTGTAGGGAGGTACAGATGGGTGCAGCCAAACTTGCGGCACGTGGAAGGGCATGTGGCTAGCGCATGTCTGTGAGATGGAACGCAGCCACTCGCAAAGCGTGCGCGCAGAGCGAACAAGGTGAGTTGGCACTTGTCTCTCTGTTACAGTGTACTAGAAGGTAGATGTGTATCCTGCGGGCGACGAACCAATGGAGGGCGCAGTTTTTTTTTTTTTTTTTTTGCGATGAAAAAATTGTATGGAGCGCAGGCGTTCCCCGGAGAACTCCTGTTGCAGCCAGTGCTACCTAAAAGTTTTTAAATCAAACTCAACAGCTACTTGAACGGATTTATAAAACGTTATGCAAGAAATAAGACTATTTAAGGCAATCAATAAGGATTAATTTGACAAACAAAACCACTGAAGCCAACTGGGTAGTTGCGGCCGCCAGGGGCGACAACAGGAGTTCCTCAGCAGAAATTTTCATCGCATCGATAATAATGCCGGTGAATTGCGAAAAGACGATATTGGTCTGCTGTCAAAAAGATATGGGTCTGCTGTCAAAAAAAAATTTACAAAAACCATCCCCAAAATATCCGTTATTAGTCTCTGGAGTTCCATTCACGTAGATAATCCTCCATTGTGAAGCTGGGGGTGGGGGCAAGTCATGCGTGTTTTCCACGCATATAGCGGACTTGGGCATTTTAAATGATTCCCAAACCGACAGCTAAGTTTTGAAGGAAATCTTCGATTAACCTGCTGCAATAATATGCGCTTCTAACAAAAAAAAAAAAACCATAAGCCAAGGTCGATCATTCTGACAAAGACCTGGAGGCACATGTGTTGAATATTGTTAACAACTGCGCGAAGGTGCCCCCATGTGTCCAGCTGACGAACTTGTGACTCCGAACCTCCCCCCATCTAGCTTGTAAGGTTTCAACTGGTGAGGTTTTAGCTTTTATCAGCATAATCAACACCATTTGAATTTATTCTGCAAACAGCGAGCCTTATGTTATCTACTAACATACGTAGTTTTTCCATAGTTCCATGAACTTCTCTGTTTCGCATTGTCCGTAGCTAAGACAAAAATTACTGAGCTGAGTTCGTCAGTAGCCCAAGTCCCTTGACAAAGTTAGCACTCGGCTTGTGTACTCAACAATAGATTGGATTGAGACAGGCTTCGCCCTTTGTGATCGGTAAGAAAAGACACTTCAATTACTCAAGTGTCTCCTCGATCCGGTCACAAAAGGCGCAGCCTGTACGAAGCGCGTGTCGAGGGTGTTGGTCGCTCGCTCGAGTGTGGTGCTGTTGGTTTTCTCAGGAAGAAGCGCGTATAAAACTTTCAGATAAAATTCTCAAAACTACATACACGTTGTTCACTGACAAAATTTCCGCTGAAACCAGCGGGAGAGACTGGCTCGATTTGGTTCGACGCAGAATTAAATTAGTCGTCACTGCTAACTACGGAGCGATGAGGTCAATGGCGAAACCAAGAAAATGATTTCGTTTAAAAAACGCTGACTTTGCGATGGCAGGCGCAATTCGAAACGTAGGTAGACGTGGGGAAGCAGCAGCATTGTAGGAGACATAAAAAAGACAAGCCTCCGTGATTGACAGTCTTATCAAGTAAACTTTTGCAACGTTTTTTTTTTTACTATTGCTAGAGAAACATTCAGTTGTCTTACATGAAACAGTAAGGTAGTGGATAATGTATTTATTACGAAGGTTTCTGCCTAACAAATGCGTGTGCAGTACTTTTCTCCGATTGTACGTGTCTCGCTTCCGGTATATTAGTTTGCAGGTGGCGATAAATTAGAGCGGCGTTTAGGTACCTGGATTTGCGCTCGATGCTGCAGCAGCTTACCGACGCAGTTCCTTCGGGTGTCAGCGAACAGATCGGGACAGACGGGAAGCTGTCAAACTCGTTTGAGGAGCCGCCGTCGTGGCACCCGTCGCTTAACTGCAGATACTCGTCCACGTCTGGGCATGCCGGAGGGGTTGAAGGTCAAACCGATGATGGCATGCGCTTGTATTTTTTGAGGCGACATAATTGAAATACTTTCCATTGCGGCGTTGGTCTCGATCGGTCAGAAGCCGGGACCGCTGAGGTATAATTATCTGTGCGGGGCTAAGAGGAACAATAAGGTATTAGTAGTCGGGCAATTCACATACGGGTCTAAGTTTCGCTACAAATAGCACATAACGAAACTTTTATTGTGAAAGTGTCAGCCAAATCTTACGTATGGTCCAGCAAGATCGTGAAATGTTCTGATTGGAACAGTAGAGGTAGCGTTTTTACCCGCCTACTTAAGATTAAAAACTTTATTTTTCTGCTTTCACTCTACTCACTCCAAAAGTTGCGCGTTATTTACTCAGGCCTAATGCAACCTGAAACTGTCTAGGCTGAATAAAATCGGGCAAAGCTGTAACAAGTTTCGTTTCGAAAGACTTTCTGCTTACGTCAGCTTCCGTTTCTGATCTTTTTTCCGATAATTTCAGAGTAGGTGTCACAATAATACTCCAGAAAAAATCACATGAGCTCATAGCGGCATCAAAATTAATGAGAATCAGAATAGCGCCGCGTTTTCACAGGTAGAGAGACGCGCTCGACCAACAGGCGGGCGCGTCTCCAACAGGCGGGCGGGCATATGTTGCAAGCCCATGCCCAGGCTACCCCGACGATTTAACCACAGGTGCGGCGCGCATGGGCTGGTTCATGGGTGGCCGCACATTCCACGGCCATGGAAGTTTCCGAGCACCTCCTGGTGGCACAGTGCCTGCCTCGTATCTGTGGTAGTGGTGCAACACCGACGAAACACGCGTGAGGAGGTCAGTAAAGGAAAACGGCTCACCGGGGAAGCGGACACCCAGCTTCTGGTGACGCTATTAAAATGGGCGGGGCCACTTACGGAAAGTTCAGCCACATAATTCCTGAATAGGTATAGTTTATTTACCTGATCCTTCATTGGTATTTTTTCTTAAATAACGTTGGCGGTTCATATGCACTTGTTACATTATTGGTTTGCTCTGTAAAGCGTGCATCATCGCATTGTGAGTAAGCGTGAGGCAAAGCCGACCTTGCCCATTTTGCTAAGCGTTGCCTGTTATAGGGAATATGTCGGTTGTGAGTCAAACTCATGCCGCTAAAATAATCATCCTTAACGTGACCTTGGAAAAGGTGGCGGCTGCAGGGGAAGGGGAGAGAGCGTAGCTCATTAACCAACGCAAGGCAGAGGTGATAATATGCTCGCTCTACGCACTTTAAGGTCAAAGGACGCTAAGGCGACGCCCCGGCAAACGCCGGAGAAGCCAGAAAACATGTGGTGGCTCGATATATCGTATCATGCGTCATTTTAGTGTGCGTATTAAATCACATTAGAAGCAGCAGCAGCAGCAGCAGCAGCAGCCAACGCCGAGTAATCGCGTCACGTTCCAGCAATCGTCTGGTCACATTTGCATCATCGTGTATGATGTATGCCTCCCTCCAAGCAAATATTTATTTGTCCATTCGCATGCGCGCACGTCCCGGCGTCTTCTTTCACACCACTACCGTCCTTATCATCATATACACCATGGCGCAATCGACACGTTAGTGACGAGCGGAGTAATTAGGGGTATCCTAGTCCGGCTCCTCACTTTATACACCCGCGAGCGAGCTCAGCGGAAGAGGACACTTTCATCCGGAGAAAAGGGGACAACTATCCTTGTACCTGTCAGACATTGTGATGTGTCATCCAGCGGCATGCGAAGGAGGTGACTCCCCATACTGCCAGGGGAGCAGCGGTGCGCCATCACCGCAGTGGAGTGTGTGGCCGTTCGCCACGACAAGGTGAGAAGATTCGAATCCCAGCAGACTTTCGACAACACATCCGCGTAGCACCCCTACCCCGAAATATGCGCCCGGTTGTTAACAAACAACGGCGCACGACACGAACTCGATTAATTCATAAGAACAATCACCATTTACCAATGCACTCGATACACAGATGCATCGCTCTACCCTCATCAGAAAGCACATGAAGCCTGTGTCAAGGCACAGAAATGGCAGCAGCGACCATTATCACCACTTCCATCGAGACTGCTGAGGAGTTTGCCATCGCTGTTGCTGCCACAACAGGCGAGGAATTTCTTACTGTTATCGCCGATTCACAGACCGCCTGCAGAAACTGTCTAATTGGCCGCATCTCTGAACCCGCACTGTACCATCTCCGTCAAGTGAAAAAAGACTACCAGAACTTAATATCATGTGGTCACCCGGCCAGCAATCCCTCCAAGGGAACGAGGTGGCACACGCCGCTGCCCCTACTCATACACACCGGGCCGTTACCTCGGAGGGAGAAAACAACGACCGAACTGCCTAAAGGCCAGCACCACTCCACACATACACCGAAATCGTATCCCACTACAAACACGGCCACCGTCACTTCCCACCACCTCATTCACAACTAACACGCGACGAAGAAACCACTTTTCGGCGCCTACAAACCAATTCGTATTCCTATAACACCCTACTAAACGTTATGTACCCCACACAATACCCCGCCACCAGTAACTTCTGCCATGTTGCTGGCACCCTACACCACGTCGTAAGGTGTGCCAATGGACACCTACTCTAACCCCGAATCCCAACCCTAGCTATGAGCAGTGGGTGGAACAGCTGAGTAGCTCCGAGCTCTCGGACCACCGCCGACTAGTGGAACGGGCCCGGACGGCCAGCCAGCACCAAAGCATAAGGATGCCTCTACAAGGCATAAGGCACAAGCACCAAGGCACAAGGATCTTGGAATAAGGATGCCTTTCACTGGGTGGAGGCCCTAACATTTTCCTGCTTATTAGTACAATAAATGTTTATCTCTCTCTCTCTCTCTCTCTCTCTCTCTCTCTCTCTCTCTCTCTCTCTCTCTCTCTCTCTCTCTCTCTCTCTCTCTCTCTCTCTCTCTCTCTTGCAAGAATGCAGCCCTTTCTCGCACCACATTCCTGGTTTAAACAAAATTAATTTAAAAGCTTTGAAAGAGGAATCAACCTCTAAATTTTATTCATCGTTTAGAACAACCTAATTAAAATTAGCGTAAATGTTGTTCTTGATAAAAGCGTATCGAACTTTTCAACTACAACGGGCGTAAAATAAATGTATTTAGTTTTATACTCAACAAAGTAATGTGGCTTAAATGACACAACGTATCTTTGACGCGCGGGTGCGTTCTTCGTATAAGGTTCCCCTAATTCTAAGAATTTCAGGGTGCATTTTACAAAATAAATATTCAGCGTTTCCTCCTCTGCTGCCCGATTTAGAACATTTTGAAACAACTTGGTGGTTTGGGATGCAACATGTCGAAATAACAACATCCTGAAAATACAGAATATTTATTGGATGGAAACTTACCGTGCAGAGAAATCATTACGGAAAATACGAAAAAATTGATCGGAATAAAATGGGTCCTTTGGCTGCACTCGAGCGGACGCTAATATTTCTATTTTCCGTTCACTGTGAATCGATTTAAGAATCATGCTAAACAGGAGTGTGCTCGCAGGTACTCCTGACAGTGCATGCCTGAAAGGATGGCGAAAAAATTCGCGCACACGATATAAACAAAGAAGCTCGCAAATGACACGGCGCTCACTGCCAACTGATTGTCTAATTGGAAACAAGCGAAATAAGAGTCAAATGGAAAAAAAATTGACCGCGTATGTGCTCCTTTCGTTGCAAATGTCGTCAAAAGACGATAGTCTTTGTAGACATTTGCCAAGGAAATGCCCCCCTTTGCTTTCCCGCTCACCTCTCATGCTGTTCCTGTTCTGTCGCGCTCATCCCAAGGTAAACACACTAAAGGTTTGTGCAAGGCAATTTGAATTCACCGCGTTCCACTGCTACAGGCCGGGTTCCTCGATGCCAGCGCTACAGTACAGCGGAGACGCGCGTGAATCGAGGCGGCCGACTTCAAGGTTTATAGAACCGCGTTGCCGTCGTTGCCGTGCTCCACGTGCGTTCCAAGCAGAATGGGGAACCAAGCTAGTGGAACCTTTCGTTGCTGTTGCCGCGTAATTTCTCATGTGCCGCCAGGAGGTGGCGCGGGCAACAGCAGGCGGCGGTTTTCTGCAGTAAATGTAGAATATCATTTGCTATCGAAAAACCATGCATACATGATTCTTTTTTAATAAAGGAACACTGTACATATCCCTTGTGTATTAATTTTAGGTCTCATATTTGCGTAATGTCTTGTTCATGTTCAACAAAGTTGACAAGTATGAACATGTAAACCGGGCTTAGGCGCTCACAATCGGCTGTGAGTATATAAGACTATTGCGCAGTATACATTTTACTTTGACCGGGTGGCTGAATCGAGTCACAGACAGACATACAGACAGACCAAAATTTCTGGGTTTAAGTAGTTCAAGAAAGGCCATCGTCTTTAAAAGAATACGCAAAAAGGTGGCGAAAACAAAGAACGAGCAGCGATTAGGATTTCGAAGTAGCCACCTCTCTGTTTAACACATATGAAGACATGCTTACTGTCGCGATGCGCACCCCAACCTAGCCCTCTTTACCCCACTACTTTGAGTTTCAAAACCTTTATTAAAGGGGCTAGCCTCAAATGCTAACACTTTTTAGTTGGACAATCACAGAACATGTCCTAAGAGCCTTAGTTGTCAAAAAAGGAGTTGAATGTATTCCGGGTAATTTTCCAGCTTGTAGCCACACTTTTTTCTTAAATTTCATTCCGTTTGCCTGTTCATCATTCACTTTAGCAACAAAGAGAGCATAGGTACCGCTCTCTGAGGCGACGACATTGTTAGTCTTTGTCTAACTTTCTCAACTTCCAAGTTTAAAAACCATTATTCCGATCAATTTTTTTTTTTTTGCTGTTGCTCTAGTCGAACGGCTCAATTGTGAGTGTTTGCTTGCTTGCTTGCTTGCTTGCTTGCTTGCTTGCTTGCTTGCGTGCTTGTCGATCCTTTGGCGTTTTTTTTTTCGCGCACCGTGTCTTACTTAGGACAGCAATTTGCACGTTGCATGACGATAAAAATATTCCACTAAAATTGCTTATTTCCATGTCGTTTTATTTCTCACAGTTGTTTTTTAAGACCCACAAAACATAAATCGCAATGATAATCCAGCTAGTTTCGATTCTTTTCTAGAGCGGTCCTTATGGAAGGCTGGCATTTTGTGAAACGTCCCGGAGTGAAATCATAGCAACATTTAGAGCAGATGTAAGAATTTCGAGGAGGCTTATGCTCCACTTTTAAGCATGGAACGAGATAGCGTTTTCAGGACCCGTTGGCATCGCATGAAAACATTCCGCTCCTGCTCACATGGCATCTGTTGGGGCAGCGCCATGTGATCCCGGGGGTTTCAGTAGGCACCGCAAGGTGGCGCTACGGAATTTACTGCTACGGAATTTTTAGGCGGCGAAGGGCGCACGCAGCACTGACCGACGCAGTCTGCCTTGCTCGGCGTGAGGCTGAAGTTGGGCGAACACTGGCAGACGGGCGAGTCCGGCGTTATAGCACGTCTGGCACGTCTCCGGGCCTCTGCACTCGCCAATATCTCAGCCAACATCTCAGCGGGAGGAGAGCGGAAGCAAAAGAAACAAAATCGCCGGATCAAACTCATAAGTCGGAATTGGCGTAATTGATGTTTTACAACGTCATTAATGTCAGTATTCTAAAGTTCACAGTAAAGTATAAGTACCAGTGACTGCCGAGGGGTCGTGACATAACTGGGTTGAAACGAACGTGCGTGTGGCATTTTTGTAAGTGTTAGTGGGCTTGGCGTAGTTGCTGATTTTGCAAAACGGTGGCGAATGCGTCCAGAAATACGAGACGTAACGAGACAGGTTTAACGTCCGCGTGGACAGTCTTGACGTGGGCAGTGATTAGTTGGAAGGGTGACGTGGACAGTGATCAGTTGGAAGGGCGTAGATATCTTTCATGAATGGCGCTGACCACCGGTTTGCCGGTTTTTGAAGCTCGACGTTAAAGTCTTCCGTGAAAGCCAATGATGCCGTCTTGTGTTGTAGCTGTTACTGCAACGTGGAATCACAGCCCCTGGTGCGTACTGAACGAATCGCAGGCCGAATAAATCTTTATTTGCGTTTACGTTGCTGCGCGGTGATTTTTTGGCTTTGAATGTCCTCGTTGCTGAGCGAACACTTTGGACTTTTGAGCCATTTTGCTGGCGCGAGTTTACATGGTACTTCAGCATACGGGGAAAGGCCCCTGTTCGGATGCCAGTTCCAAGCGCACAGCAAAGCAGAAGCTGTGAAACGCTCCGCGGCAGCGGCGGCGTCCGAGATTTGGGGCGGCGAGCGCCGTCTGGGGTTTTGTAAGAAAACCAGTGGCGTTGTAAGAAACCCAGTGGTGCGTGCAAACGAGACCACAGTAATAGAAGCGCTGGAAATTATGGAGGAAAAGCAAAAAAAAAAACGAAAAAAAAAAACGGTGGCGCTCCTTGTAACGCTCGTCCGCGCCTACAATACTTCACCCTGTATGAAATGAAGATTCATTGGTGGACCTTTAAAAATGCGTGCTCATCTCGTCCCTCTCTCTCTACTATTTGAGTCTCGGCCCAATGCGCACGCCTCTCTCTGGCTTTCGGTTTTTCCGCCCTGCACTGGCTGCACACCCGGCAGGAGTCACGGGAGTGCCCGTCAATGCGGTGCAGAGGTAGGTGGTGCACTGCAACTCGACTTGACGTCAACCTGTCAACCTCGGCACCGTTTCGAAGAAACAGCTCTGGGCTTCCTCAAAGGCAAGTTTACCCACGCGCTTTCCACACTCTGTCATTCGTCTCTCTTCTATCGCTTGCTCTTTTAACAAATAGACGCGGCTATGAGAAGGTACTCGAAAAGTTGGCCGATGTTCCCCATGCATTCGTCACGGAACAAAAAGTGGCTACGCACCTGCTCCGTACGCTGCAAATATCATCAGAAACCGGCATGCTTCCGCCGCCTCTACAACGTAAATGCCCCTCTTCTCTCTCCACCCCCTCCCCCACCTCGCAGGCTCCACTCCACCCGTATCGCTCCTCCCACGATAAACACGATGGAGGCTTGCTCAAGTAAATTCAATTTTCGCCCGTTCCTCTGCTCCCACGCCATCTATTGGAAGCGCTCGTTACTGTTTACTTAGAACGCCGCTAACGCCGCCGCGAGGTCTAGGCTCGTCGCGTGCTCTCTTTGTATTTTGGAGCCAAAAAATTGTTTTCAACCCATATTTTTATTTGCCATCGCAAACATCAAGAACACATTTATTTTCAATTAAACATCCCTGCGTATGCCACTTTTTCATTGATGTTTCGTGCAAAATATGCCTAATATTTTCTTTTTGCTCAACAATGTTGATAAGTATGAAATACGTTTCCAGATTGTGGTTCAGAAACGTTAGGCTATATAAACTTCTCGTTCATAAATTACTTTAACTTGTAGCGGATGGCTGAATCGAGGGACGGACGGACGGACGGACGGACGGACGGACGGACGGACGGACGGACGGACGGACGGACAGATAGACAGACAGACAGACAGACAGACAGGCAGACAGTAGCCCAAGGAAGACTATTCTCTCTGAAAACCGCTGCGCCCTTTGGCAGCCCTCGATTGGTTCCTACCAACAATCCTCCACACTTTGTGCATCATGCATATGGTGCCCGGTCTACTTTGCATGTGCCGCCGTCTATGCGGCGATCCCGCTGTGCCGCCCGGCACTCCCGCCAGCCGGGCTTTCTCCCCTTCGCTGCATACTGGGAATGCGATTCTGCGGGTTCAGCAGTTGCTCTGCAAGTGGGTGGCGTCGGGCCGGGGGTATTATGTGAACCAGGGATGACTGGCTGGATTCCAGGCGGCGGCGGCGGCGTGCGTTTTAAGTGCTAGTGCAGGAGGCCACATGCTGCAATTATAAAATCCCTAAATAAAAAAACACCGCCGCTGATTAGTTAGACAAGAGCTTCACTGTGCGACATTTGTGCACTGCATTAAGGCAAACCGATGCATCAATAATGGAGAACGAAAAAGAAAAGCGTTCCAATCCACAGACTTTTCCCTCGGGGCGAACCACACGTAGAACCACATGAAGGCTTCGCTGCCTATATATTTTGCTCGCCGACCTAAGTGAAGAAGGACTACCAGCAGAAGCAGCGCGTGACCCTCGGTTCTATTCACTTTGATACTTTTTGTGCATTCGGGTACCGAAACCGTCCTCCTCTTCAGCTAAACTGGCAGCGACCAGCCAATCGTACACGTCCGCCTGCTAAGGTAGGCATACTCATTTTTACAGGTAGCTCTGTGATCCTTACTCACCGCCATTCTCGATTTTACGCTTTCGGGAGACGAAATCGTGCAACAAAGCTTGTCTACGGCTAGTTGGTAAAGTTATGAATTCAAATTTAGCGCGCGCTGCGTCAGTGACGTAGTCAGAAATATTTGTCGTGGGGCGCTACACGCCTCCAGTTAAAAAACAAAAAACAAAGAAAAAGATCATGCACCCCAACAATATCTTAGTCATTTTTCGGCTTTAATCAACCGACACCCTTTTTATTTTTGTTGATACGTTATAGTATATCGTTTCGGTGTGTAAACAGCATAGACGGAAAAAAGGGCGAAAGGAAAGGGGAGGGAAGGATGCGGGGCTCAGAAAATTTCGGGGGTGTTCTGACGCTGAATAAACCCCCTGACTACGCTCCTGCGCTACATATTTGACAAGTGAAAAGGACAGGAAAACAGACAAGCCACACATTGGTGGTCAAACTTGCAACTCGTTTATTTAAAGTGTTGATCGTTGCATATAGGCGAAACTGAGCAAACAAGATATCGGCTTGCGCCTGTGCTCAAGGTCCGTTGGATTTTTTTCTCCAGCATTGCAATTTACCCATCGGTGGGTGCCATTGTCGGCACGCTGGCACGCGGTGTGTCTCCAAAAGTATGCTGAAAGGCTAAACCCCATCCCACACTCTCTTGCACTCAGAATGTGACACCCCAGTCGTCGCATGCTCCAGCCGTGCTCCTGTTGAATGCGTGGATTGGCGTTGTTTATAAAATTTCGTTCTCCTGCGACGCGTCCTACATTGACCAAACTGGTCGGTGATTGAATGGTAGACTTTAGGAGCATCATAACGCTCGAAAACAACTGCAATCGCCCGGTCACCTTGCTGCCCAGGGTGCTGGTTGCAGATGTGCACCATAGCTTTTATTCTGGCATGCTAATCTTTGGAATTAACCACTGTATTTTTCTTCGCAGTCTCTTTAGGTCAGTCCCATTGGAACGTCCGTGTGGTGCTTGGCCGTGGTAGCCTGTTCATCTCTGCTACTACATGCTGGGCGTCGCGCTACAGAGACTTCCTAGAAAAAAAAAGTGTAGTGTATCTTGGCTTAATTGCGTGTATTACGGCGTGATTTACGGCTCTCGTTGGCCCCACCTGTACATAAAAATTATCAGCCGAAATTTATTTCCACTCGTTGTTACGACTCCGCTGGGAAATATCTAATAAACGTAAACAGGGGAAAATTGGTGTAGTACCCGCCGCGGTGGCTCAGTGGCTAAGGCGTTCCGCTGGTGAGCACAAGGTCGCGGGTTCGATTACCGGCCGCGAAGGCCGCTTTTCTGACGGAGGCGAAAAGCAAAAACGCCCGTGTGGGCGAGATTTCGGCGCACGTTAAAGATCGCCAGGTGGTCAAATTAATCCGGCGCCCTCCACTACGGCGCGCCTCACCCCTACGTTGCGTCGGCGCGTTAAACCCTACAATAAATTTTTAAAAAATTGGTGTAGTGTTGCAGTGGTCTTCGCGGTAAAGCATGCATGGTTTTATTCATCTGAAAATTGTATCTAAAAGAACGCCAGTAACGACCGCACTCAGAGAACTTACTTCAACTCAGAAAAGTCGTCTTTAAAATCGTCTAGCGCTAAGACATTTGTAACTTTGTCATAAAATAACTAATATGTAGAGGTGTATGAAACTTCGCACCGTGCTGACACGTAGCATAAAGTTCAATTTGAAGGAGGTTCGGCGAAATAGGTTCGGCATAGTCAGCTTCAAAAAAAGCCCTTCAGGAAATCACTAAGACTGGTCGGGACGCACGTTCGCTATTATCTGGTTCAAATAAAGATGTTGGCAAATTTGACAACTTCGGTGCTAGCAGGCTTTTACTCGCTGCTATTGGAGATTTGGAATATGAGATTCGGATTCTTAGAAGAAGACGGCTTCTGCGATTCGGTGGTGGCAGGCCTGGAATAAGCGCACTTCCTTCCAAGGCACGTGATGCCTTTATGAACGCTTTGTTGTTTCTACTACGTAAGCTCTATGTCCTTGCCCTTACATTTGGAAATACGGTGTGTTTCATTTTACAGCGACATATGCAAATAATTTATTATCGGGCGTGCTTTTTGGTACTGGGCCCCGAAAATACATTTTTCTCCTTTTATCTTGTTTGCTCGTGTTAACAATATTTCCGCACACGTACCTCAGGTGGGTTACACTCACCTGCAAGCCATCAGTACCGTAAAATATCCCGGGTGTAGCACCTGGGCGTAATAGCATACATGTCTGATTTCTTTAGAGGCGCACATTATTGTTTTTTGGTGCGTCCTGCAATCGGCATCTTTATTGTCCACCTTCAAGTTCACTTCTTTTTCTTTCGGTATTTTTCTTCAGTAGTGTGCAACGTATTTAACTGAGCTCTCGCGCTTCGTTTGGACGATCTCATTTCTGCAGGGAGGCATAACCGACCTAAGGCTGGGGCTCCGATAACTCGTCCTTCAAGTCCACGTCAACTCCGGAGGAAGTTGTCTTCTCGGAGTAGGACGAGTCGTTCGCGGACTCGTCTTACGCACATCGCTCGTGTCCTCGCGGAAGCCAGCGCTGATGAAAGACAGCGGCGGCGGGCCCCGCTCTCATTCTCGCGCTGTCGCCGTAGCGTGTGCGGAAGCGGCAGCGGCCACCTGAAACCGTTTTCCTTCATGGTTGGCGCAGGATGTGGCGCCCGGGACACGTGAGCGCTTCGATCGCAAGATCGATGGTGAGGGGGAAGCAATTCATCAGCAGGCCCCCAGCCGGAGACAATCGATAGAGGGTGGCCGCGATGACAAGTCCTCGGCGCGCGCCCCGCAACCCAAGCCCGTGGTGCGCACCACGCGTCTCTGGCGCCAGGCGCGGGACAACACTTGGCGGACGGCTCGATGGGCTTTCCTTTTCTCGTTTGCAGGTGCGCTGTGATGTATTAATATCGGCAGCCCATTTCGCATCGGACGTGCCGTCAGTGACGCCGAACCTTCGATCATGTGTGGTTATCCTTGCCATTGCTAAAAGGTTGTTCGAAATGCTATGACTGAAAGTGAAAATAAAGTAGAGGGCAAGAAAGAAGTTTCCTTTCGAAGATTGGCTTTAGACGCATTACGCTTTTCTTGAACGTACATTAAAATTTGACCTTTTTCTATAAGAGTCTTCGAACACGTAAAATCTGAAAATGCATTTTTTTCCACTGGACAAGCGGGGGAAGCAGTCGGCATTCGTAGCACGTGGCCGGCAGACCATATATATCTTTAGAGATCCCTAGCATAGGCATGTGACCCGGGGCAGTTGACACTCCAGATGTATCTGGTTGTGGTTGGCCTTTCCATTTTTTGCAAAGCCCCATCCCTGGTAAGAAACTCTGCGAGTATACAAGCATGGGGCAGCAAGGGCCTGTTATCCGGAGCTGATGTTTCAAATTGCGCGCCTAAATGTACTGGCCATGGTGAAATTTTTGCCAACCTGGTGGACCTTATAATATGCTAAAAATTTGTGAAGGAAACGCCACAATTAGATCTTCTTACCAGTAGAGCTCTTAGATAGCAATGAGCTGCCGCGAACCAACCGCGTGGGCATAGAGGTTGCTGTGAAAACTGTCTCGTTCAAGTTGGGTATATCTACTTTACCTCTTAAAGCGGGGCTTGATACTAAGAAAGTACTGGATCCCTGGTCTTTTGGTTGTCGTTTGGGCTATTAATCACTAACAACGAACAACTACTTTATTTTACGTCATGATGCTTTTGGGACTTCCTCCAGGGGACTACCCTATGATATTCGCTTATGGACTATGACCAGAACTGTGCCATGCCCTATGACGATTTTGTGCTTATCGGATTGTTTAATTTCTGAAAGTATCGTATAAATGGCCGTAATTCGAAGCAACCACGCAGCACTAAGCACATTTTCCGCCAAAAGCCTGGGCTTGTGCATGGCCGGTGGACTAGCTGTACTTTCGTGAAGCACGTGTTTGTCTGTCTGAAAGCACGTGTCAGGGAATATACTGTCACTAAAAAAACCAACCCCTCCGCTACCGGGAACACGCGAAACTTGTCCCACCCTGTGAAGCCGTGAACTAACCGCTTGTGAACTCCCAACAAAACCAAACGATTAACTCTTGATCAACCACAACCAAACTCTCGACCAGTCCCAACCCAACCTTTTTTCTGCGGGTGGCGTGCCACGGACGAGTGTGTCGCCATATGTTCGCCTAGTGCTCGTTCGCGTAGCGCCATCTGCGGTCTTCCTCACGAGGCATGCAGCGGCGGCCTGATGGAGGGTGTTTCAAACTTCTAATTATCTGTTTTGCTATTTAGGTCCTTTTTCACACATTATAATTTATTTTCTCTCATTTATCCCAGTTCATGATGGGCGCTGCTAGCCTGTTTTTGTCTGATTAGTTAAAAATATTTCCATGTTTTATTTTTTACGTTTTTCTGTAAAGAGGGTGCGTGCGGAGCGAGCTAACCTCCCTTTCCACTTTTCCGGAGGGAGAGAGAGCCTGACTGGGAGTACGGCGTGATCCGACCGCCAGCTCCGGGTTAGAAGTAGGGGAGGAGGAAAGGAGAGAGTTTTGGCGAACGACGCCAGCAACATGACCAACGGCGACACGAGTCAGCCATTGCAAGCTTCGCTTGGATTTAAATCTTTCGGGGCTAATCAAAATCGCGAATATAAAAAAATGACCGCGTATCTGCTCGCTTCGCTGCAAATTTTGGAAGTCGACAGTCGTCTGCCGCCTGCGTCACGTAAATGCCTCCCTTCTCTTTTCCGCCCACCTCTCACGCCCCTCTCCTTTGTCTCGATCCTCACACGATAAACACGGTGGAGGTTTGATTAAGTCAATCTAGTTGTCTCGCGCTCCGCTGCTCGTACGCCATCTACCGGAACCTTTCATCACTGTTGGACGTGGAATGCTGCCACGAGGTACAGGCTCAGGCGCGAATGAATGAATGAATTTATTGTCAAGAAAACGGAAAGGAAAGACCACCGGCAGGCGTAAATTGTCACACCTAGGGGTGGACACCGGAACGCCTTAAAGGAGCCATGAAGAGAAAATACAAGTTGGTTTTATTCGAAAGATTTCGTGTTTTATAGTGCCCCCAGCGCTTGTCCGGATACAAACGGTGCTTTATTCACTGAGAAATTAAACAATTTAGGTTACAATTTTGATTTTCCCGCTAAATCGTGCGTTTTCGTGGTCCCAAGTGACATCACTGGAACCGACCGCTCTGCAGCCTAGAGTACCTTCATTCACGCATCCGCCGTACAGGGTAGAGACACGTATACGCTGGCGCCGCCATTTTGGGTTGCTCGCTCGCCGCCGAAGCAAGTCATTGTGTCAAAACCGCGCTAAAATTATCGCCGCAACGCAGTTTACAGAAGAAGTTTGAATCATATTGTCTGTTTCGCGTTGCTAGGTCTCGTGGGAAACGAAAAGAATAACGCGTTGAGCCCGTTGGCCCAATTGCGGCGGCACGGGACCGTTCAAAGGTTGTCTCCACCCTGTACAGCGGTGTTGGTTTGTTCCCGCGTTTCTTTACGTTCCGTAACCTAGATGGCGCCACCATACCGTGGCAAGCGTTTGGTTTGTTTTTGCCCGCATTTAAACCTGGCTTGTTTTTGTTCTGGGAGAAAATATTCGTTCCCTGAAACAGTGCTCGCTGAACAAATGGGGTCACGTAAGACACCGTTGCTTGAGTCAATCGGCCAGTGTCGTCTGAGACAACCCCAGGCCCCGTAGTGCTGTGCAGCGAAACCAAGCATGCTGTGCGCAGTACGAACTGCAGAATGCATCAGTACTTCTATGTTTACATGTGCTTTCGTAACTTCCACTGTTTGTCCCATCATTCTTATTGCTTTGTAAAGAATGTGCCCTAAATTTAAGCGCAAATCGCTCGTTCGTCTAGTTTGTAAGTTCTACCTAATTTGCGTCTGCTTCTGCCAGCCTCCGCCAATCGCAGAGCTTAGCTCATGTGACGACATAGGTTCTGTTGCGGGAAATGAGCTGGTGGGTCGCATGACCATTCCCGTTTTTCCTAATTATGTAGCTTATTTGAGCGAAGTTTACGTTAAAAGTGGTGTCAGTATGATTCTAACGAGACAATCTTTTGAATGAACCAAACTTGTGTTTTCTCTTCATGGCTCCTTTAAGGCGCGAGCGCCTTTTGTATTTTTGGGTCAGAACATTGCTTTCAACGCGCATTCTTTTATTTGCTATCGGAAGTACCAAACACACATCTATTTTCGATTAAAAACGATACTGTCAGTGTCAGCTATGGGTTCATGTTTTGCTTCAAATATGCCTAATGTTTTTTTTCTGTTTACTCAGAAATGTTGACAAATTCGAATTGTGTTTCCAGACTTAGTGGTCTGGAAAATTTTTCCTCCTAAAAACTCGTCGTTCAAGTCTTCTGTTAAGTTTTTGCCGGCTGGCTGAATCAAGGGCAAGACGGATAGACCAAAAGGTTTGGGTTGAAGTAGCCCAAGAAAGACAATCGTATATTAAAAAATTGTGGCTGAGCAGTTTATATTTCTCTTGGGAAGCAGAGGGGTCTGGGTTCGATTTCGCGAACGTTAAAGCTTGGCGAGAGTGTTCTATTTTTATATACACACACAAAAAGTTACCTATGGGTTGGGCATAGCGTTTAATAGGCGAATCGTGCACTGCAGCGTTTTCGCGAACTTCAAGGCAATGCGTATGCCTGGAAGGGAATCGGTTACTGTGGGATTCGGATGGCCATAGGTGTGAAGCGTTGTTATGGCTTCTTTAATAATGATTTTTCGCCTAAAATGCCCGAGTGAAAAGTTTATGTGTTTTAGGTAACAAGTGCTCGCTGGAAACATCTCAAGTAAAACTGAGGGGCGTTCTTTAGGGGAAACACTGCGCGTTCATTGTTCCAGAAAAAAAAAAAAAAACCTGCGCATTCAATATTCCACCAAGTCTTACCGATCACGCAGAATATTTCAAGGACACGTAGCAATCCCTTTCAATGTGCGTTTCTTCTTGTATAATTTTGGAGAATAAAACTGTCGGAGAAATTGAAGACGCCGCAAGCGCTGTTGACCGCTGTTTGCAACGGAATAACTGCCCCGCAGTTATTTTTGCGCACCGTCGGCGCCGCTGTCGCGTGTCGGTGTCGAATTGATTAGGAAATATGAATGGGAACTTCAAAGCGGCATCGTGTCATAGGGAAATAAACGTGTTTCCTCTGTGCACAAGACTCCATAGGACCAAGTTACGTAATGTTTTTCATTGTCCAAGAAAATTTGGCATTGTTTAACGTGAGGCATGTATTGCAGAAGGAGTTCACTGCACTGCAGCTAATAGCAAGCACCTGCTAATTTGGCCCCTACAGTGAATAAAGCGGGTTCGCGCCACGACGTTCTTTTCCTTCCCACTCCGATAGTGGCTAGGTGAGTTATCCCATTACGTTCCTTTAATTCAACCGCATGGCATGTTTCTTCCAGAAGCACCTAACTTCTGGCGCAAACAAAAATAAGCTGGGGTTGTAAATAGAAGAGAAACGAGCGAAGGAGGTTCAAGTATTTTGCTTTCATTTTCAAATGAAACTCGGGGCGAAAGGCTAATTAGCCTGCTCCTTCAATACAGAGCACTAAGCTACTGATGGGCTAGCGTTTCACTCGGAAACTATAAAGGAGCACATCAGGCAAGAATGCAGCAGTATACTGCTCTTCGCCTAATTAGTGCCGTTGAAATCGTCCAATCTTTAACAGAAGCAGAAGAAATCACTTTGGCTTCAGCCACGCGTTTGGCTTCAATTTCTATGAATTTTAAACACGGCAGAATCTTCCGGAAAGAAATATATGCCAATATACGGATATATTCAGCCGCCAATATGTTCCAAGCGTAGAGCGTGCTTTTAGGGAAGTTAACGATATGAACATTTTGGTATAATAGAAGAAAGGGTTTTGAAATACTCAAGGAACCAATGACGTTGAAGCCGATGGTGCATTGCGCTTCCTTTGTTTGCTCGTTTGGATACGGGCACTTGCAGAAATCAAGAACTCCTTGAACATCAAGCATTCGTTCTGAGTTTTTGAACTTTTCCTTTAAAAGGCGAGGGGTAATACTCTGCTTGCAATGCGGAAGACGGTGGAACTTCAAACCTTAATTATTTAACGTATAATTATGTGCGTATATACCCTTCGAAAAGAAATGGTAAAAGAAAATTACCTTGAAGAAACCCAGGCAGACAAAATCCCGGGCCATCTCCATTAACATGGAACCTGGGGAGGAGCGAAGTATGCAGTGTATAAGTGTATTCAAAGATTGTAAGTCTCTCTCTAGCCCCACGGCGGACGCTGATTGAGCGCCGGAGAAGTGCCGGTGGGAGGAGCAATCGCCCACTTACTGAGGCGGTGGCCCCCTCTCTTGCGTTGAACCGGATTTATGCAATCAGATGAGAGACAGACTGGGCGTAAGTTGTCTTCATGTCACACGCCGCAGCAAGCTCAGAAGTATGCTAAGAAGTAGCGCGAGGCATTGGAAAACGAGTGTCCCGGTGTGTTCTTCTAGCGCGCGTTTTTTCCCACGGAGATGAAACGTTCTTGCGCGAGGCGCTGGAGAACGAGTGTCCCAGTGTTTTAGTGCCGTGACTACATGACATGCTGTGATGGTCGCTGAACATGTTACCTGAATGATAGACTAATGTTACGTAAACTTAACTATACTGAATGATTTACCCAGAGATGCTTTAATGTAGCATGTACAACGACATTGGTAATGGCCTTGTGACCGCTGTGGTACATGCTGAGTGTTGCATTGTTATTTTAGTGAAGTTTTCAGTTAAAGTAAAATCCATGTACAACCGCGGAGGATGAACAGTAAAAGGCAGCGCAAGCTCGCAGCCGAACGTCTTTGTTCTCCTCTTCTTTTACCAGCGGAATGTCACAGATCGACCTTGTCTCTACTATTTAACAGGACTAAAACCGCCACAAGACATAAGAAGACGAGCCTAGCCATTCATCGTTTTGCTGCTGTAATACGGCGCTTGGTAGGCCACGCATAGCCAGGACTCCCGAAAAGCCGCGTGAATAAGGAGAGTGGCGAAGGGGTAGCGACCAGCGGCAGCGTGCTACCAAAACAGATGTAGGCCGTGCCCGAGAAGCCCGGCGAATACCGTGAAAGACAAACATCTATCAATGCAAATCTAATGGGTGATAGATATTAGCAGCAGATGTGAATGCCTGACCCCTTTCCGTTACTAACAAGTGGAGCAGACCGAGGGGGGAATAAACTTAATTTTTTTGTCAAAATTGAAAACCTCACCAATCGCGTGTGTTCCATATATGGCCTCCATCCCAGAAGAATCTGTCAGGCACTGCTTCGCCTTATGATGATCATCTGCCTTCGTCATTGGCCAATCCCCCTAATGCGTATCTGGGGACTCTGGAGGGGTTTTTTGATCACGAGCGGTAACTACGACTACGGCCAAAAAAGTTCATGGTTTACGTGAATCTAGCCGCTTCGCTGTCAAACCGGGCACTTCGTGTCACCAAACTGTCACAGCAGGCAATCGTAGCTTGCGTGGGGCTCAATCTTCTAAGCAACCTAGCGGTAATGCTAGGTTGCTTACATTCTTTCACTAAAAACTTTAGTCGTATATTAGGGGAAAAATTACAGCCATTCCACTCAATGTGAAAGCTGCGGGAAGTGCAGAGTAGTGATTCGCCATAATTGGCTGTAGCGCCGTTATCCGCTCGCTGCTACCACCCAATGCAATTCAAATTTCCCACCTTCGCAGTGCGCGCGCGCCCCCCGCCTAAAACTGCGCCAACGAGAGTTCTGTTCTTTTTGTGCTTGCTTTTCCTCCCGCACGCGAAGGCGTTGCACAGCCACTTTTTTGTTCGCTTACTGCCGTAAAAACCAACCCAACGAGCGTTCTTAACTAAATGAACGCGGGCGGTGCCGGTTAATTACGTATATTGTGCCTCAAATGTACAGTGCTCACGGATTGAAACGCGACACTGCGAGCGCGTGGCCTGCGGTACATGGAGCGCCACCCGTGGACGCCCATGGAAGCCAGGTGTTGCATTGTGGTATACCACGAGGATGAGAGCGTTTTAACTGTAGGCTTGCTGCTTCCAGTTGTCAATAAGTGGGGCTGCGGTTCCCCGCAGCCACAGCAGTGCGCTGCGAGCCTGGAGTGCAGGAGCGCGTTTGTGCGCCGTTGGTAGCCGCCCGGCGGTCCGCGCAGCCAATTTTGCGACATCGTCTGCTCGCGTGCTCTTCTTACACGTGACCTTCCGATGCGACACAGATAATGTGCATGTAAGGCACGGCCACGCTTATATGAATAAAACGAGCATCTGCACAAAGGAACAGCCAACTTTATTCCATGATATGAACTAAAAAAAAAAGAGGAGAGCCGACGAAGTACTAATGCACCGCACCACACGCGAACGTGCCTGCAAAGGCGTCTTTCCCTTTTTTGAGTTTACATCCTGGAAAGCGTGACTGTGCATTACATGAACATTACTGTGTCTCATTGGAAGAGCACGCGTAACAAGAGCGCGCGCACACGATGTCGCGAAATCGGCTACGCGCACAGCCGGGCTACTACCGTCGGTACAAACGCGTTCCAGCACTCAAGGCTCGCAGCGCCCCGCTGTCGCTGCGGGGAACCACAGCCTCACTCATTGGCAACCGGAAGCAGTAAGCCTACGGTCAACACGCTCTCATCCTCGCGGTATACCACAATGAAACACCTTGCTTGCACGGGCGTCCACGGGCGGCGCTGCATGTACCGGCGGCCACGCGCTCGCAGTGTCGCGTTTCAATCCGTGAGCACTGTACCGACGGTTTTCTTTGCGCTAAGCAGCGGGAAGATGTATGACAAGCGCCAGCGGTTCACCAGTTTCGAACGCTTATGAGTATATAAACCGCTTGGCTTGCGAAGCCCCTGGGTTACGCCGCGACGAGTCCCGCTACGGCGGAACGCCGAGTATCTCTGCTTAGGTCACGGAGCAAGAATGTGGCTTAGGTCCACCGAGCGAGCTACGACGACAAGGCAAGCCTCTAAAGTGCTCTGCACTGAAAAGCTGACTGTGGGTTATGCACGTTTTGCTGGTTGTCTCGGAGCAACTCGCGTGAACTGTCGGATTCCACCAGAACTGGCTGTGTTTCGCCGGTCCTATCATAGGAATTTTGCCCACTCAATGCAAGATTTTGATGTTGACGCAGATTTTGCAGCCTGCCTAAATCGACCAGTGAGGTTCACAACAGGTGCGATCATGTGCAGTTCACAACGTGTGGGTGATATACACTTAAGGCTTAAAGGGGTCCTGAAATACCTCCTGCCGTTGCATGAATGTACATGTAACCAAATAAAGCAATGTATTAGCAATCTCCTCCCGCAAGAATTTTGTTAAAGCGATGAGTATTAGCTGAGAAATCGTAAATCAAAAACCGCGCATTATCGCCCCGCCGCATTTCCTCCTCCTTTCAAATTTTTCTCCGCTGTTGACGGCGCGCAAGCCTTCCCTCCCATGATGCTGCGCTCCTCGGCGGTGACGTACTTCCGCTATTGCGCTGCTCGTCTGCTACGGGCAAGCTTTGTTGACACCATGAATACCGCACTCCGCTCAAGGCTGAAAAAGCGAACGAAAAATCTGGCCGCATGTGTGCGGCGGCCTGGCCTTGCACCGCGCACTGTTTATCCAAAAAGCGCCGTATCAGATGTGGCCCCGCTGGTGCCGGGTCTTATTTTGCGGCGGTGGTAATTCCTACCAGCGGCAGGTGAAAAAGACATTTCAAACCGATACAGAACCCGTGCACAAAACGCTTCAATCATGTGACCAGTTTAGCTTGGGGCGACGCGTGGTGGAGAGCGGCAACGTTGGCAAAACATGCTCCGCCGCGCTCTGAGCTTTCTAGCGCTGGAGCGAGCGCCATTTCTTTGACAATCTCAAACATCGGTTGCCTTAGCAACAAGGCACAAACCGCTCTAAAATTCAGTTACGGTTGCGTTATCCCGGTTCAGCTCGGGGCCCCACCTCGCGACATGTGGGCACTGCAGGCGTACCACTCACTCCCATTGGGAAGTGCGAGATGCGTTTGGCATTACAGGAGGCGATGGTGTGTGTGTGTTGTGGATGCCTTTGTTTCGCGATGAAATGCGACGTTGTGCTTCTGGGGTGGATAGTGCTTCCCATGGTCTGGATTATCTTTCTCGGGCGACGTACGACTCAGCCTCGCATGTGGTATGTGCAGTGTGCGTGGCTAAAAGCCATCTCGGCTTGTGCGCCAGGGTTAAGTGACTTGCTGTTCGTCCGCGCAAACCGCGCGCGAGGTGAGTGCCGAATTTACGACAGGCAGGAGGAGGCAACCCATCGTCTGTCAATCGCGGTTCAGACTTGCAACGCATGTTGTGACGTTGTGTTCGTTCGAAACGCATCTCTGGATTGTTTTGAAGTTGAATAAAATGTATGCGTCAAACCCGGGCATTCGGCTCAGGGCGTTCTCTGCGATTGCACCAAAGAAGTGCCACGGGGCTTAGACGCTTTCTTTATGGTACGTACTCAGGTAAGAGAAAATCCATGCCGTGGTATGGCCGTGTTGCATTCAATACAAACGGTTAAACGTTTGTTTACACTTGTTTCGTTTGTCGTAAAATGTCCAAGCACTCCAGCACTCCGCTGGCAGATCAGCCGGCGAGCCGACGCTGAGCAGACGACTCATCTCTTTGCCGGAAGTGCGTGAAAAAGCCGCCCCATAGCAGGATGTCTAGCTCACGACGAACATCTGGGAATCGATGACGTAGACATGTGAAGATGGCGGCGGCTAAAAACACGAAGGGAAGGGTGAGAAAAAAGCGACAAACTTTGCAACAAAAGTGTGAGCTTTCCGCTACGCGTAGAAGAGTAATACTTGGCACAGATGACGTTGACGACTCAATGTAACGATTGCGCTAGTTCATTTAGTTTGCTCAAAACGCCTTTCAGGGCCCCTTTAAGCTGCTGCAAAAATGAATCAATGTTCGATGCTTTTTTTTTGTTAGCCTTAGCATATTACCGCATAAAATGAATGTTTTCTTAATAAGTGATCTCTCCAGTTTCATCTCCGGGGTACTTATGAAGCAGCCGTCGGTCACACCCCAGTTTATTCCCTGTAGTACTTATGAGCGGCTGAAACTTGACCCGGCCATCGTCAGTACAATGTGTGAGAAAACACACTACAAAAACTATATGCCGGCTGCATCAGTGCCCATCACCAAGAATATCATTCGCGCGACCCCGGAGAAAGAGGGTGTGATCGTGAACAACGCATTGAGCCATTTAAAGGGACTCTGCAACACTTCCGATAAACGCTTTCACTGTTTCCTTCTCGTCTGGAAGCACTGCGAAAGCTATAGTTATCACCACCACGGAGCGGCACTGCGTGATTCGCTCGTCGCCCCAGATACGCCTTCCGTGTGTGCTTTGCTTTTGTGGATGTTTTTTTTAAGTAGGTATCAAATGCGTTCATTGCTGCAACTGAAGGAAAGCCGGCCAATAGCCGGTACACCGCTGTAATGACGTAATTCGAGCGATGGAAGAACGCCAAGACCGGGAAAGAGAGAAACATCTTTTGAGCAAGTTTTTAAGTTGTCTGATGGGCATAGAGCAGTAATTTTTGGCTGAGGTACTTTGCGACCTCCTAATCTAAGTACTGGCTGGGTTGATTGACTACGTTCTACAAGAATTCGGGATTTAGAAAACAAAGTTGAAAAAAGTGCTGCGGGGATCATTTCACTTCTAACTGCTTTACTGCCCATCCGGCTGCGTGCAGAAAAAAATTTCTCTTTCTCTCTCAGGCGCCCAGCTGTAGCCATTGTCACGTGCGCTCAACACGCAATGGGACTGTCCCAGGCTTCTAATATCAAGGAAGTCGTTCTCCGGTCAGTCCGCTAGTTGCTGGAACTGGAAACGCTGAGCGGGCTGCGCATCCACCCAGACATCGATTCCTAAAAAACAACAAATACAGGGACTCCTGCGACCGGACAAAAATATAGCCGGCTAAGATTATTGAGCAAAGTTTTGACGCAAAGCAGCCAGTGCCATCCGAATTTTTCTCCGAAGTAGAGCAACCGTAAGTTATCAAAGACAGTAATCTTTCTTCGGCTAAGGGAACGCGAAAATTTGGTCTGTCCATCCGTCCGTCCGTCCGTCCGTCTGTCTGTCTGTCTGTCTTTCTGTCTGTCTGTCTGTCTGTCTGTCTGTCTGTCTGTCTGTCTGTCTGTCTGTCTGTCTGTCTGTCTGTCTGACACAGAAAGCAACTTTGTTACCGTCTACTGAAATGATCTCCCAACAGGGATACCCGAGCTAAAAAAACGCAGAAAAGTTAAAAAACCCCAGAAGAAATGACAATCCTAATTAACGGTAATGTTCAGTAATATCAATCCCTGAAATATTTCTGTGCAAAATTACACAAACACACAGACACACAAAATGAGCGGTAAATTACGGAAAAATAATTTTGAGATAATGATCTTGTGTAGTTATCTAGTGTGTTTATACTGAGTTATTATCATTGTAATTATCTCGTGTAATTACCTTGTGTTTTTTTTTTACATATCCTATCTATTTTGAAATTCAAACATTAAGACTCAATTTTTTTTACCCGTTATACCGTGGTACTGCGAGGGTCGGCAGCAGTAAAGAAAGCCGAGCCAGTTGGTAGGGTTGCATACATCGAACAGCGCTAACACGACGGGAAAAAAGAAAGAAGGACGAAACAGGCGCTGACTACCCACTAAGTTGCCCTGGTGTACGCAGTCATTGAGCATGACCAGCTGTGTGTGCACAGAAGTGTAGTTTTTTCTAGATAAACTTAGTTTATAGTCAGCGCCTGTTTCGTCCTTTCTTTGTCCCCGTCGTGTTAACGCTGTTCGAGCTATGCAAGGGCCTCAGATTAGATGAGCCCGTTTAATAAAGTCTGTCTGTCACTGGCTCACTAGCGAGTGCAGGATAACTTTTTACCCACAAGTTGTGACTTATATACGGGTCAGCCTAGAACTTCAACACGGGACAAACAAAAAGGATTGCTGACGCTCTAGGCCGGCGAAGTTCTAGGCTGACCCGTAAATAAGTTACTATAATCCAAACAGCTCAGATTCTGCTTCTTCATTTGTGAGCGACCAGTGTCCCACAAATTAGTGGCCCATCGGTGACCTAATTGTGACCTACGCATGGGTCACGTGGGGGTCACCTGCAGATCTTGTGACGCACTGGTGGGTCACGGGACCATGAAAGAGGAAGAAAGCTGAGAAGAGAGGAAGGGTGAAGAGAAAGTAGAAGGTAAAAGTGGGGGAGGGAGGGATAGGGAGGTGATGTGGGGACATGGATGATGACGTGGAGGAGTAGGACGGGAAGCCGGGGGTGGAGTAGGCCAGGAAGTGTGGAAAGGGGAAAGAAGGTGGAAGAGTAGGAGAAAAATAAATGCAGGGAAATGGCATTTGGAGACGAGAAGAGGAAAAGGAATAAAGCGGGAGTGGGGGAATGATATCTGAGACAGGAGAGGGGGAATTTGAAAAGGAGAGGAATACGGGGAGGCAATTTACCTGGCAGGGACCTAACCTAGCCAAACCTAACACAATCCAAGCTGTCGTCTTTCAACGTCACTTGCAGCAAGCAAGCATAAACGCGGTAAATTATCTAAATAATTTCTCTGAATCACCGTGACTTCTGCGCAAAAATAATCTGGTGAGATTACACGTGATGCTACGCTGACTGTGGAGGCATTGCACCTGTGAACAATAAAGCAGGCCTAAAGAGGGTATGACGGCTCTTTCGGGCCGTATAGTGCGCCGTGGCAACAACGCTGCTTGGCGGCTTCCGCGAGAGTCGCTTCGCTGACACTCTTTGTAGGGTGCGGGGCGCACGGCACCCGTTGGCGCCTATCTCCCGCATCTCGCGTCTGTTTTCCCGCGTAATTATAACAGCCGGATACGGGAGCGCTGACGAGCCCCAGGCTCCTTTCGCGCGGCAATCCCAGCTGCCGCCGAGCGCGCCGCAACGAGCGCCCGAAAGCAAGCCAAAGAGCGCCGCGGGATTCCCGCCCGAGATTCCGCGCTCCCACCTTTCCGCCCTTGTCCGCATTATCCCCAGCGGGAGGCTGACTCTGCGCGGACGAGCACCTTGTCGCGAACAAACGGCGGCGCGCGCTCAGCGAACGCCGCCTCAATTAGCGCAGCCAGCTCATTAGACGCGGTCACACGCACGCACCTATAGATCGCGGGCAGCGAGGTGCACAACGAGCTCGCTCATCCAACTGGCCGACAATGATGAAGCAAACAAATAACAACGAGCAGGTTGCGTTGATTTACACGGCAAGGACCTTGTTCATTGTCGCCGCGTTTTAGCTTCAAAAGGACGGCATATATAGCTTTTCTCCGAGCTCATATGTCGCCCTTGATGGGTCTTGGTGCACCTGTGATTAGCTTCCTGTTTTCCTCCTTCTGCCTGCTCATAATTGTGTGACTGGAAAAAGTCAATTCGACGAGAGCTTCGAAGCCCATTCAACGGACGCTGCAATGTGTACCCATACAAAGCATAAATCGAGCAAGAACGTACGAGCGACCATAATTTAACACCGCGGGAAGAGAAAAACAAACCGGCTGTAGCGAGAATTCCGAACATCCTCCGCCAGCACTGCGAGTTAATGAAGGAAGTCCTGTTTCTAGAATGAAGAACGATTCCACGCCAGCATTACACTGATTGGATGAACGCTAAAGAGAAAAAGGCAAGAAGTGCTTGCGAAAAAGAATAGCGAACGAAAAAGGCCCTGGCAAAGAGAAGCGCTCGAGCGCCAAGCCAGGTAGGAAGCACTCCGGGAGAAGCGCCGAAGTTGGTGCCCTCGTCTCGGCGCAGCGTACGCTCATCCAAATTGGTGCCATCGGTTGCTCCCATCGGCACGTAAGCGGCAAATCGTGCGGCTGGATGTGCGTGCGCCAGAAACAGAGCGAAACAGGTGGGGCAAAACGCGATCGCACGAAGCAAACAGACGGCTAAAACTTGCAGTGGTCTTCTTTACCCCTCGAGTGTTTCCGGAGTTTTACTGCGCGCCCTCTGGGCACACTTTATTATTATTCGTCGTGTTCATGGGAGGAAAAAAGGGGGCCCTTCAGGAGCATGCCAGAGCGCACTTTTATGTTGTGGCCCACACAACGTTATGGAGCTCGTGTTTCTTTCATTCTTCCAAAATGACGAATGATGCGTTATGCGCGCGGAAATCTTCGCTTCTGTGTTACCGATTATTACCTTCGTTAAACCATTCCTCTCAACTATATTATTTAAGTAAATGACGCCCATTCGATATTGTTATACAAAAAAGGCAGATAGTATTGCGCCAATGTGGTACTTTCTAACCGTGGCAATCTGAAATTTCAGGAACAGGCTCTCGGGAAAGTTTGTCCCTGCAGGAGAGAGGAACAGCTGATAAATATCCAGTACTGCGCTTAGAACCTGGAAAGCTGCTCACAGAAGTATTATGCCTGTCATTCGTACAAATAATGCACTGCGCTACGCTTTCTGCCACCAGTGAAGCATGCCAACTTTAAGCCTGTAAATGAGAATATAATATTCTCGGTAGCACAGTGCTTCCAGGCGTTTTGTGGGGTTTCCCTAAAGCTTACCATCGCGCAACATGTAAGCTATCGCCAAATCTGTCGTTCTACAAGCACCTCCGCCTCGCCTCTCAAGTTTGATATCTCTCTGCAAAAGAAGAATAATATTAATAATTGGCCACCTATCTGCTCACGTCCCTGCAAACGTTGTCGAAAGACGATAGTCTTCTGTCACCCGTGTCCCGTGAACGCCTCTCGTCTCCTTCCCCCTCACCTCTATCGCTCTTCCCCTCCCGTCTTGCTCCTCCCCCGACAAACAAGGTGGAGGTTTGCTCAAGTCAATTCAATTTACCCGCATTCCACCGCTCGCCCGCCATCTACTGGAACCTTTAGTTACTGTTGAACTTCTTGGAATGCCGCCATGAGGTCGCGGGAGAGCGGTTTTTGTGTTTTTGGGTCAAAACTGTTTGCACGTCGTACGTTTTTATTCGCTATTGCAAAAGTCCATCAGCCTTGTATTTTTAATTGAAAGAACACTGCAAATATCACCTATGTTTTGATGTCTTGCCTTAAATATGCCTAATGTATTTTTTTTGTCAAATACGTTGACAATTACGAAGACTGTTTGCACATTTAGTAGTTTGGAAACGTTTTGCCTATATAAACTTGTCGTTAAAGAATACCTTTTAACTTTTGGCCGAACAACCTAATCCAGGGACAGACATACAGAGAGACCAAGTCTTTCGCGTTGAAGTAGCCCAGGAAAGAGTATTGCCTTTCAAAAGAAAAAGGCTGACACGCGCCGTGCGCATGAGCCGCGCTGCTGACATCCCGGTCTTGTCATCTTCCCATCAATCCCGCTAATGATTGTGCCACAGCGTTCGGCTCTTTTAATTGCTTAGTAGCGGTGCAGTCCGTCCGGCTGACCATTTCACTTGCCAGTGCGTCCTCGTTCACCTGATTTGAGGATGCACCTATGCAAGTTGAGGCTTGTGGAAGCTGACTCGTGCTCGCATTTCGCCCATACTCGCTGCATTTCAATCGAGGCAAACAATCCTCGCTGCGAGAGTCTGCTGCGTATAGTAGGTTTCAGCGGGATTAGCCTGGCAATTTTTTCCGGTCGGCGGCCGCTTTTCTGATGGAGGCGAAAAGCAAAAATGCCCGTGTGTACGAGATTTCGGCGCACGTTAAAGGGACACTGAAGTGAATTTGTCAAGCTCCCGTTTTTGCTTGCACTGCGTAGACTGGCTCAAATTAGCACACTTTTCATCGTTTATCCGGTTGACAAATCGGTAATTATTTTACAAAGCGCGAAAGAAGAAAAACTACCATGCGCGGTTTGCGGCGGCCGCACCAACTAAGGCTGTGACGTTGAGAGGAGGGGCGCCGTGATTGGACGATGCCCAAGGTTAGCAATCACACAAGTTTCGGTTTCGGTTTCGGTTCTGTAAAACATAACCAATGGCTTTGTTGGATGGGCATTCTCAATATCTCAGTAATCATCGTACCGCGCTTCTGCCATGTTGTCGGCTGTAAAATGCACAAGATAAGCCTCCCAGGACGGCTTGTAGTCGTAGCATTCACTAGCCGAGACCTACGCAGTGCATGAACGCCCTCCGCGTACCCGCAGACGCCAAAATGTCATGCGCTTTTCCCCCATATTTGGAGCTTGCCTCCCTCATGCCTGTATCGTAAAAAGCGTGTTCGCACCAGGCCAAGGGTCTGTTCATTCTGGCCTGTGCCCACTGCCTGCAAGCAGTCGGTGCTTATGGCAACAGCACGCCAACGAGAACTCGCTAGCGCGCCAGTGCCAGCCTGCGCGCGTTTTGTGAACTAGTTCGTGTAGCCATGAACGTTGCGGCCCCCAAAAAGGTGAACTCAATATAGAAAACATCGGCGGAAAACAAAAAAGTTAACTTACAAAAAAGGAAAGCACGTACCCGCGGGGATTCGAACTCGTGACTCGCAAAACATTTGCGGTGAATTCTTAGCGCCCCAGACTGCTAGGCCACGAAGCGCGACGCGGAGGTCATGCTAATATAGGGTATATATTGCACAACCGGTTTACACTTTTATTTAGTTTTGGCATTTCAAGCCGCTTAGGTGACTATTTGTTGTACTGCGATCGTGCAGTAAGCGTCGCCCGAGTTTCCACAGTAGCTCACGTCTAGCAATTGCATTTCGTAGACGGAAAAGCGTTCGCAGATGCGTAGTCGTGCTGTTGACCGTTGTGCTTGTTCGCCCAGCGCAAAAAAGTGCTTCCCGCGCCCTAGTTTTACGCTGTACGGTAAAAATATCAGTTGATTTTATTTGCTTAGTACCTATATTGACTTCGCTGACTCTTCTCCCGCCTTCAAGAGGCCTTATATTTTCCTACTGGCGTACCAGTCAGCGAAGCGTCGCATGTGCAGCGCTTGTGTGAAGCGACCTTGACTTGGAGCTAGATACAGTGTACAAACAAACCAAGTAAAGAAAGGCACATTCTTCCATTCACAAACGTGTCCTGGCTTCGTTTCAACTAAGCGAACGAATTGCGACCAAGCAATTTTTTTTTTAACCTCCTTGATTGCGACGACCCGCCGGCGGCCGGCGGACGAAACGCTGGGCCGACTGACTCTGTCGGCCGGGGAGCCGTGCAGTAGCGCAGCCGTGGCGCAGCCAATTGCCAGCTCATCCCCTCCTGACGTCACACGAAAACGCCACAGAAAATGGGCGAGCGTAAAGAGAGGAGGACAGCGTTTTCGAATTAGTTTTTCTACTAAATAAAATCGCGTAAACGCGCCTAGAGTGGTCGAAACATGGCCTGGGGACTCCGGACTACAATTTGCGCTAGTAATCCCGCAATGTTTACATATCACTTCAGTGTCCCTTTAAAGATCCCCAGGTGGTCAAAATTAATACGGAGCCCTCCACTACGGCGCGCCTCATCGCCTGCGTTGCGTCGGCGCGTTAAACCCTACAATCAAAAATCAATCAAATTTTTTCCGGTGAGTGCTATTATGCGATTGAGAAAACATACACTTCGCGTCCCCTGAGAAACGGTCAGAGGGGTCGCTGCACGTATTCCATTTCAGTGTTTTTTTTTTTTCGGTTTCGTTTTTGCAGCGGAGCTGTTATCCTTAGCTTCCAGAAGATCGGTGCATGCGTAGACTGAGCGCGCAGACCAGAAAACATCGTAGCGTTGATACAGGTGAAGATAGCAATGGTTTACTCTCTCCACTTACCACCTGTGCGTTGTCGAGGCGCGCTCCACAGCTGCGGTGCCTTCTCTTCGCTTACAACCGGTGTGTTGTCCGTAGATAGCGCTATAGTGAAGTCTCCGCACAAGCGAAATAATAAACGATCTATAAGACCGGAAATAGCCGATCCGTGTCTCTTTGGGTGGTGACGTCACACACACGCATAGAGCACGTTACCTCAGTTGCGTTTGTACACAGCTCATCTAGTCATTCACTTTCCCAGATAAAAATGGCACTGATTTTTCACACGATTAACTTCCAGAATTAGTGTCATTTCTGTTGTCGTTGAGCAAAGTAATACCGCGATTATGCATTTATCTGTCTGCTTCCTGGACTCTATAATGAGAGAAACATTATGAACACACAACTCAGAAGTCTTATTTAGATTAGAAAAGCAGTTGTGTACGAGGAGTTGTGATTCCGACTTCGAAGCCATCAATCCTCAATACTTACAAGTTCATTTTTTTTTCTCAAATCTATCCGTGACAAAACCTCCGCAATGCATAAAAAAATTTAAGATAGATTGGCTGCTGCTAGCGGCATTTTGTCCCTAAAACAGCTGTTCTTCTTTTAGAATATGGTTTCTTGTGGCCCTTTTTATTACCAGCACCAAGGTCTGGTATTCAGCTCTTGATGGTCCCGCATTCCAGTCGTGACAGATCGAGTTTTTTACGTGCTGAATGACCCCCGGGGCACGTATACGAACTTCATTTCTGTATTCCTTCAACGATCCCCTCATTTTTAACCATATTAAGCTTCAAGAATAGCAAGGGCCACAGCTCTGGCAGCCTCGATGTCAAAGGTAGCATAAGAGTGTTTACCGCCAGTCGACTGCTCTTGACAAGCTGTAGACGCTCGCGTCACGGGATTTGAAAGCAGGTCCCCTTCAACCCAGGTTGTCAGAGAGGCGCTGGCTACCACCCCCAAGCGCAGAAAACCATTACATTCACGAAACTACCCATGTAACCAAACCTGAATATTCGGGAACTTGAAGTGGTATATCCTGGGTGCGCACTATAAACACGAACGTTTCGCCGTGATTCCAGACACACAACGGACATCAAACCACTTCCTGGCACCTACAAGGGACATTGGAATTTACACCGGAGACATTTGCTGCTACAAGCACACTGAAAGTCGCGTCGCCGGTCTTTTCTTCACTATGGGCTCTTCGCCAAGTGCTGGATTCTGTCAGTTATGCCCTGGCCGGGATCTAAAGCTGAACAAAACAAAGCGTTGTCGGCGCCGTTGGGACGTCGCGCCGTCATGCTATGATACTCTCGCGGGGCAGAGCAGGAGTTTATACATCGATGGGGGAGATCGCGCCTTTGTTCTGCAGAAGGCGATGCACACACACACGCACACTCCTGCAGTCCTTTCTTTCTTCTCGTAAGTGGGCTCGTGGGTTTTCGTCTTTTTATTTTTCTTTCCTTTGGGTGGCGCCGCTGGTGTTCAGTTGCCGTTGCGAATGACAACGTGTTCGTGCAGCGCAGAGACAGTCCGGGGCTTGCATACAACTGGTTTTGTTGTGATGAATCGCTTTCCTGCCGCCCTTGTGGAACTTTTTCACTTTATAAAAGTACCGTTTGGCTGTTTGTGTAGCATTGCAACAGAATAGCGCCCATTCTTTCTTTCTCGCGCTGATATTCGAATGCGATGCTACGGGACGCCACCTGCTCGCTGAATTCAGAAGTTATGTCTTTGTTGTCCGCAAGATTGCGCTGAACACAGCACATTAGTGGCGCCCCAATACCAGTGCACGCGGCCCGTACTGTGCGTTGCCGATTCTGCACAGTTCTGCCTTTTAGTTGAAGGCCGGACGCCATGGCGCCGCCAAGGATGTGCAGAAGCTGAATAGCGCCCAACTGCCGAGTTAATGTCTGAGCATAGGCGTTTCACTTCTCATCTTCGAACGGCATGTACGTGTCGACGACTTGCTTGTACTTTTGGCAGCCCGTGTGCACGAGATTTCGGCGCACGTTAAAAATCCCGAGGTGGTCAAAATTAATCCGGAGCCCTCCACTACGGCGCGCCTCATCGCCTGCGTTGCGTCGGCTCGTTAAATCCTACAATCTACCCGCCGCGGTGGCTCAGTGGCTATGGCGTTGCGCTGCTGAGCACGAGGTCGCGGGTTCGATTCCCGGCCGCGGCGGCCGCTTTTCTGATGGAGGCGAAAAGCAAAAACGCCCGTGTGTACGAGATTTCGGCGCACGATAAAGATCCCCAGGTGGTCAAAATTAATCCGGAGCCCTCCACTACGGCGCGCCTCATCGCCTGCGTTGCGTCGGCACGTTAAACCCCACAATCAATCAAATCCTACAATCTATCTTTTGGCAGCAAGCATTGTAAAAAGCGTCGTTCAGAGTACTGCTGTCAAGATTTCGCAGTTCTCTTTTTGTGGGGGGAGGGGGCTGTTGGAAGGGTATTACCACGGCTAGGTCAGCTGGTATACCCCCCAGATAACCGATAATTGCGCCACTAGCGCCAATTTGTCCCCTGGTGCTTGGTAGGACAAACTATCAAACCAAAAAACAACAAAAAATCACTGATGCTGCTATGGCAACGCTTTCGTTGATGCACGAGGAGGAAAAGCCGTGCCGCTTATCGTCTGCTATGGGCTAAACAAGCGCGACTGTCTTTGTGTGTCGCAAGCGTGAACAAAAACAGCTTGCATTTTGCTTTCCAGATTGTGTTGCTGCTGCACATCCTGTTTTTGACAGCTTGCAGTTGCTAATTTGCTTGAACTCTCAGCACGAGCACAAAACATTTGTTTGGATACCTTTCTTAGTTGAATACGTGCAAGCCAGCACGCCCTGAAGCGTGACAATTTTGTTTGGGACCGAAAAAGTAGTAGGCGGGAAATGTGGTTTATTCACTGATTTTATTAGCAACGTATCGCAAGCGAAGTTCAATACACGCCACAATAGCGCAGAGCTTTGTATCTCGTATAGTAAGTACAAATGTCTGCATTCTGTGTCGGTTACACAAACATAAGAGACATCTTCGTACAATTCATCGTATACAGAAAATTGCTCCAGAGGTCACCACGTTCATTTGCTGTACACAATACAATTCTACAGAAACGATGTTTCATAAAAACACGCGTTTGTGAATAATAAAATGATTATGAAGTAAGATGACCAGCTCATGTCGCCACCATTAACAACTGCTCCATATTCTTATTCTTGTAAACTTGCTAGCCCAAAAAAGCTTTTATAGCTAGCGAATTTTCTGCGTAATTTCGCCATACGCCACACCGAGTAAATGGAAGAAATATCACCATGGATATCAATAAACAACAAGTAAAAGCGCAACAAGTATTGCGAGTGCAAACAAGGTACAAAAAATGTGTCCTAGCACAGGTTCAAAAGCGCAGCGCCGTTCGACCGTCGCGCAGGTAACTCGAACTTCTCGTAACACGGAATGCAAGCGGTCAGCTTCCACGTATATAATTTTGAGGGCTTATTTCGTGCTAATAAGCGTTCAAAGGTGGTAATGTCACTATAAGAAACTGATCGTCGGAGCACTCTAAAGCCAAACCAGTTTGTCGAAGAAGCATTTAAGCAGATTAGGCGAACATAATTTCCAAGCTTTTCTCTGGTGGAAACAAAATGAAGAGGAACCGCTCACAAAACCGATACCGAAGCGAAATTTCCGTCTGCGTGTCCGCTGGCATCAATCGGCTCATGAGAAACGGCCGACAAGTAGCTTCACATGCTTACAACATTACTGACAAATGCGTTGTACCAAACAAAACAAGATTCACTGTAAAGCAACAGCAGAAGATTTTTCGGTTCGCCCTGCAGCTTTTTTGATAAGGATAGCGCTTGCTTATTCGTAACTTTGGCTGAATAAAAGGTGTGCTGACCTGCCGCTAGCTGGGAAGCGCAAAAATTTCGCTGCGCTATTCCTTCCCGAGTTGTCGCACCGCACAGCAGCGAAGCACGCGTTGTGTCCTTTTCTCAGTTGCTCTGACATTTCGAGCCCGTTCGCACTCACAGACACCAAAATTTTCACCTTCAAGGCACACTACAAAACTTCTGCACGGGCACACAGTAAAAGCGGCAGGAGCAGACGGAAAGGATGGCAGCAGAAGAGATAAGAGCGAAAGCACCGCCTGTCAGCGCAAAGAATGAAGCGACTAAATAAATAAATAGGGTGCCAAAAAAGGAAACAGCTAACAACTCATACATTTTATTTCTGCACTTAATGGAATCACTTTACTTTATTGCTGCGTAAGCCACATATGCAAAAGTTGGTAAATTTTCGCTTGACTACCAGCGTCATTGCGGCACTTTATTTTGCGGTACCGAAACTAGCCGAAGTGTTCGACCCCTGGCATTACAATGATATATTATCTATAAAGTGCTTTTTCTCATTTTTATAGAACTTCATTCGGCTTACATTCATAGGGAGCAGAAAGGCTGGTGTTCTCACTGCGCGAAGCAAAGGAGATTGCAAAGTGTGTTGTTCATGACAGCTGACGTGCCGCGGGAAGCTGTCGGGAACGCAAGCGATTTCCCATCTGCAACTGGAGACACTTAAGCCCATTCTGGGAGTAAAATCGCTTAATAAGTGGTGTCTTCCCAATTAATCAGACCAAGGTGCGAAGAACGAAAAGTTACTGTGTTCAACTAATAAACACGTTTAACACCAGTGAAACAGTGTCACTCGCCAAAATGCGGGAGAAAATATAAGAAAAAAAAATAACACCATTAGGCTGGATACAGCCTAATGTAGGAGGTGGAACCGACCAAACATAAATCAGTCTAAGGGCCTTTCCAATTAGTTTTCACGGACGGCAATTAGTTGTCTGCGGTAATGACCACTGGCCTCTTCTCGATCCCCGCGAAAATAAAGAAGAGCCTCAAGAATATCGTCCCTGCGTAGAGCTCGTGCTCAGAATTTTGCAGCACGGCCATCGTACGAGCTGTGTTCCCGAAGAACGGAATGATAGCGCAAAAGAAAATTGACCACAACGGACGACGTCTTGGATGGAGAAGGTGGAAGTGTTTGTTAGAATGCGTCGAGGGCCACGTGTACTGCGGAAAGAGGCGAAAGACACGCTCACATGTATTGTGACATCAGAAACATTCATTGCATTTTAATAGATTATTTGTACCAAGCTCTTTTACAGGGAAACCTGTTTATGTAAAGCTGTAACCGTGGCCACGACGGGCCTTATAGATAGCGACCTGCCCATAACTGCCGGCACCGATGGAAGCGAGCGCACCCAGAAATTTCTGGCTGGTAATATAAAAACGTATCTATATTGCCAGTCAGCACCTATAGATTAAAATTGTCAGTACTGCCACGAATTTTAGCTGCGTAATTGTAAACGTACACAAGTAAACCATACTGGTACTGTTTGGCTGCTGAACTGGCAGACTATGTATGAGCACTCCCGTTCATTCAAACATTAAGAAACGTTATCGATAGAGTATTTGTATTTACGTTGAGGAGCCTTATTTCTGCGTGAAGTTTGTCTGTGCTCCTGAAAAAAAAAATGGCTGAATAAACTGAATTTGCTTAAAGCAACTCTAACAGGGCCATTTCGTGCGTGGCACCACCATCATTCTTGAGCGAAAACAATATGCTTTTCCAGCGAAGCGAGCACTAGTCGATGCAAACTTCTTCAACGGCATTGGCTTTTAAAGCGAAAGCTTTCTAATAGCGCTTTCCATTGGGTGAACAGGAGCACTTCTAAGTGCACCCAAAGTGCTCTCGCGAGTTCTGGCGTCTTCCAGTGGTCGGGCAGGAGCAGGGGCGTTGTGTTTCATTGGTCGAGGAGGAGCACTTTTTTGGCGCCGAGAGCAGCCGAGAGCAGTTCCCGGTGCTCCGTCGCCAGCGGCGGAGTAACAGGGAACGCCGAGGAAGTCACATGACCTCTTTTGTGTCATTTCTGGTTTTATCCCCGGGTGGCGGAGGAAAAATGGCGGAATCCAGCAGCCGCGATAGTCGCTTAGTGCGTACGGCAGCAGGTAAGCGCGGCCGTCTGGACGATGCTGCTACTTTTAGATGATGAAAGCACCACAGATTCAAGCGCAAACTCATCATCGGACAGCAGCAGCAGCAGCGACGACGACATTTGACATTGCATGAGTTTATGTTCAAGCACCTGTTCACCCCGCAGGAGCAGCGAACGAAGGTACAGTCGTATCTGGAAAAGACGGCGGATGCTGCTTTCGTTCGCAGCTAATTTTTGGGAGATGCGATGGTGACCCTATCATGGATATGAATATCCGTTCGGCTTCTTCATTCGTCGCCATGCGGAAGGCAGACACAAAACCACCGGCACGTATCTGGCAAAACTGGCGAGGAACAGCGTGCGGAAAACACGAGCGCGCGAAATGCTCCGGGAAGCGAGAGCGGGAAAAGTTTGGTCACATGACTGACATGACTCTTGACATCACGCCCTCCCCCTCTTTTCACTGCTCCCAGAGCAGCGCTAATGTTTCATTCGCGGAACGAAAGCACACGTCCCCGTTACTCCCGTGTGCTGCTCTGGCTGCTCGCTCCACTTGCTCCTGTTCTCCCAATGGAATTCGCCATTAGTGGAACAGATTGCGTCCTGTCAAAAAGAACTAACGCATTTTCTCATAGACCGGAAGGTCGAACGAAAAGCTCTGATAAGATCTCTGGACACATGGCGCGTGCGGAAAACCGGCCTTCCATTGCGTCGAAATGGTTACTTGAAAATCGCGAAAAAGGAACGGTTCTAGATAAGACAATACGCGCATCGACCATAAAGAAGGAGTACAATAGCATGATACCCTTATCCCATAAACCATGAATCGGTATGCATTTCGATCGTTAGTAGATGCGTTTATTTAGTGCGCGAAAAATCGTCGCATGGGTTCGTTCTTCGTTTGCGATGTGGGTCTTTGAAGGTTTTACGATCGATTGGGCGCACGTTCAGCGAGCGTTGGACGCACGCTTAGCTTTTGCTTGTCTCTCAACTTTCTTTAGCAAGGGTTGGTAAATTTCTTCACACTGATTGTAGCCGCGCTTGAAGAGGCTTTGTCGAGGTGGCTTCAAGCCCAACAAATGGCAAAGTTAGGTATGGACTTGGAACAATTTGTGGGTCCTTTCTTAATGTGATGCATTTTTAGCGACCTTAATCGCGATAGGCCTTCTGACCGATCTGGCTTGATAACAAAAAAAGAGCTAAACCGGCATAGTGTGGCTTCGCTCGAAGAGGCAGTACGCCCTCCTTCCCATTCGCACCCTCTCCGAACACCCGATTGGCTGCAGGGAACGATTTTAAGGGACGGAAAGTCATGGCGCTTGCTGAAACCACGTATCCACTCTTTTTTTTTTTTTTTTCGTCTAAGTGTTATTTTCTGCGAGCCTGCCAGCACGCTTCCTTTCTTCTGGACTCTAGCGGTCGCCGAAGGTGCAGGCACTCGCTTCTGGCTGCCGCCTTCGACGTTTCCGATAGGTGGTCATGACGTCTTTCCGCGGACGCTTGAATAGCATGGCTGATAAGCACGGATGAGGACCAGGGGAGCTGTGGGCACCTAGTGCCCACGGAAAATCCCCCAATGAGTTTACCCACGCTATCGCGTTAAAAATGGGTTGGCAGGCGCACGTGGAACAGCGCTGCACTAAGTGTGAACTCTCCTTTAACCCTTGCTATACGTTATATGTTCTAGCTGACGCATATTTACGTTTTGACCAGTTTGGCCTGCCTATGTACAGCCACTCACCAGTGGTACAGCGGTAACACACAAAGAACACACGCTTCACATCGAAAAAAATGTGTGCTGTGTTGGACGTCGCACCCTCTCTTTTTAATGTTTTGCAAATTCCGGCTATGTCCATTTACCGCACATATTGCTCAACGCATTGGGGGCGCAGAAGACCACTCTTACGACATACCGATTGGCAGCAATCTTTATACTAGGGGGCATATTTCATCTTAACATATTTTATCTGTACTCTGTGTAGCATGTACCATGTACCATGTTACCATGTACCATCTACTCTGAACGCTATATATTTGTGTTTTTAATAGGCCTGTGGTTGCGTAGTAGTGCCTGTTGTCTATTTCTTTCTCCGTCCCAATTGTTTTGAGAGCCTTTTCACCCCTCAAAGTTTTATGCAATGACGCTAGCATTGCGTCTGCACGAAGTAGGAATGAGCGAAATACACTGGCCTTTCCCGCATCCCTTCCAGTTTAGTATAAGTATTTCGACGTCAGGGTACCAAATCTAGGCAGCTTATTCTGGACAGGAACCTAAAGAGTTTACTTAAAATGACCCTGCAACACTGCCGATAAATGATTGCACTCTTTCCTGCGTGCCTGGAGGCACTGCGGAAGCTATCGTTATCGCCCGAACAGAGCGGCACTGTGTGGATTGCTCGTCACAGCATATACGTCTCCCAGTTTCTGCTTAGCTTTTGTTGCAGTTTTTCAGAGTGGCTATCGAATGCGGTTACTGCTGCAACCAAACGGAAGTCTTCCAAAATCCGTGATGTAACTCGAGTGGCGTCACTCGATCGCAAAAACAATTCCAAAACCAAGAAAAAAAAATCCTTCGAACAAGTTTCTACGTCTCCTGATGGGCGTAGAGCCATAATATTTAGCCTGGGTACTTTGTGACCCTTAGTCTAAGTGCTGGATGCGCTTGTTGCTTACGCTCTGAAAACATTTCAGATTTTGAAAAAAAGGCTGAAAAATGTGTTACATGTCCCCTAAAGTCATGTGGATCATTGCTGAAATATCACCTAATGAATATAACGGCACGGGGTGCTTCCATAGTTACGTATTACACATACCGTAATTACCCGATTCTAACGCGCCCCCGATTCTAACGCGCACCCGATTTTCCAGGCAAAAAACCGAAAAAACTTGCACCTCCCTTTGCAACGCGCAAGGAACTTTGTTGGCAAGAAAAACGAATGCGAGAGAAACGGACGATTTATTCGCCGAAGTAATCTCACTCATCTCACTCCTCGTCGCTCTCCAAAGCTCCTTGTCGCCTTCCGCTGACCGCAACATCTCGTCATTAGTGCCGTCAAGCGCGTTCGCGATGCCACACTTCTGAACGAACGTTCAACCATGTTCGGTGGGATCGTGGCCCACGCCTCGCATGCCCATCCCGCAAGCTTCTCCACAGGCATACGCTTCAGCCAGCCGCTCGTTGTGAACGCGTGGGAGCCGCTCGTAAGCCGCGGAAGCGGCGCACCTTCGTTGCCGCTGCTGCCATTGCTGTTATCAAGCACGCAAGTGGAATAATTTGACGATTTGTGTGAACGCCGAAAAAAAAGCCTAGGCGCTTAGATCCGAAAAATTGTTGCTAAAAGCTTTGGCGCCATCTTGAGATGGCGATGGCGATGGGTGGAACGAAATTTCAGCTGTTTTGGCAGTTTCGGTTTCGTATCCGATTCTAACGCGCATGCAATTTTTCGGCCTATTTTTGCGGAAAAAAGGTGCGCGTTACAATCGGGTAAGTACGGTAAGTGTTCCACGTCTGGTTAGAATGCGTGTTTGAACGCCTGGTTAGCACACGGTCATGACAGACAGTATCTTGAACGCTGGTTTTGAACGGGATGAAAACTACACTTCGTAGTATTAAACTGCGCTTTTCTCTTTTCGCTTCACAAAACGATTCGCCAATACCTGCTTGAAGAGTGCGCGACCCCTTTCGAACTAGTAATTGTGTATAACGTGGCAGTCGCCGCCGAATTTTTTTAGAGAACACATTAGTACCAATGTCCCTTCTATAAGGGAGACCCAAAACTGTCGCTTAAGCGGGATTCACACGACGGAGAAACCCTCTCACGGAGGCGGACGGATATGTGACGTCAACAGCACGTGAGCGGATTATCCGGCCTGGCGGCGCATCCACACGTGCGGAGCTACGCGGAGTGACTAGCAGACGACAGCACCGAGGAACAGGTTCCATTCCCCGCCGAGGGCCACCGCCGTCGAGCTACTGTAGTCGAGCGAAAACATGCGGAGGCATTTTCTTTCGCGGAGCCACCGCGGGCTATCCCCATCGAGGGGCGGAGCCTAAAACCGGTCACGTGAGCGGGTCCCGCGGGCCAAAAAGAGAGGGTTTCTCCGTCGTGTGAATCCCGCTTTACGGGACGCCGGAGGTGTGCGGGGTGAGATAAGGAGGTGTAAAGTTAATGACATGAATTAGGGTGTCGATACGGACTAGTTGGTGCTTCATACCGGGATTTAGGTAAAGTGCCAGGCAACACTAGAGGAGAAAAGTCAGGACACCACCGCTCGAGGTGAAGCAGTGGCGACTCCACGGCCGCGTTCTGGCAACTTCTCTATGACGTCATGGAAACTTGTTTGTGTGTTTGGCGGCCGCCGACCTGCGCCATCGTGAAGAAACGTGACTGGCCGATTGTGGGGGGGCCTGTAGTTTCGTTTGATCGCATTAATTGGACGCTAACGTGCAGATAACTATGCTTTTAGTGCTGGCCCATATTACGTCACTCCTGCCCTTAATGTAGTGCGAAATTTTGAAGTTTTGAATATTTATTGCATTCTCTTGCTTGAAAAAACACCCTCCACGGTTGGAATGGGGTGACGGAGTTACCAAAGACTAGTTCTTTCAAACTAAACAAAGTTGTACTTTGTCTTCATAGCCCCTTTAAGCGCTCTTTTGCGGTAAAAATGTTGCACAGGGAGGAACAGCGCGAGATTTCACAAAACACGAAACGAAGAAGGCGACCACCACGGCGCTCGTGTCGTGTCTCGTCAAGCCTTGTTCTGTCCCTCTCCTTTGCCCCATGAACCAACGATTCCAAGCACCAACCCTCGCGATCACAATGTTGTTTAATAATAAATTCCCGATATTAAATGTCATGCCAAAAAGATTTTAATACTCCAAAATTCACATTTTACCGCTTAAAAACCTGCGTTGTATTTTGCCTCATTCAGCTTAAAAGTGCGATGAACCCTTCTACGAGTCCCGTGAGGCATTCCGGCTTCATGTCGATATTCCTGGCAAGTCTACTTGAACGCGTGTTAAAGTTATAACGGCTGCAGAATTCAGGAAAGGGTCTGCGTAAGAGTCACGAAAGCAGCCCCACAGACGTCGCTCACACCCGTGAGTTCACGGCGCGCACAAAATCTGCATGAATGGTTTCGCCGGATCGCGAAATTTAATACTCGAGATAATATCCGACAACTTAAACGGTGCCCCAATTCGCAGAATATGAAACTCGGGAGATTCAGAGCCTTTATATAGTACTACGTTGGAAAAAATGAATTGTTAGCCCTCAGTATAAGCGGTCTCCTCACTCATCTCTTTCTACGGTGGCGTTCTACGCATTGCCTTTCGCTGTAAAACTGAGCGGACTCACAGTAACCACTCGGGTATGTTCGAAGCGCCCCTTGTGTGTGCCCCTCTTTTCGTGCCTGCCTGTGTAAGCGCTATTTTGTTGTTGCTACACAATATATTTGGATGTATCTGACTCTTTCTGAGCTCTGTACCTACGCAATGCAGAGGATGTCCGTCATGCTTGACGAAGACACAACGTTACACGGCGCAGGCACACTAAGTGGCGACGTCTTGATACCAGTGGAGCGTTCAGCTTACCAGGATGGCATTTCGACGGCTCTACGGGCCACCAATTCCTGCGACCAACAAATTTTGGACACTATGTCCATGAGCTTTTTGGCCAGGATTAGGACGCATATAGGTAACTTACGACATAGGTGTCCAGCTCGCCCCACGGGCCTCAGACACCAAGTGTCACGGGTCACTGGCCTCAGTTCGTTTGCTTCTAAATACGACCAGTGGTGGCATCAGCAGGGTCGTCTCAATAACGCGCCCATAAGACTGACTCCCAGCGGGAGGTCACACATCAGCGGCAGCAGGAGCAGCAACAGCGACAAGAACAACATCAAAAAGCCGCTCGCAGTGAACGCGTATAGTAGTGCGGCTCGTCCGCGGCATGAAGGCGTGCCCGTCTTATTCAATAAGGGAAGGAAATTAATATGTAGGAGCCCTTGTCGCCGTCATCTTCGCGACTCTCGCACGCTTGAACGCTCACCTCGCGGCGACCGGGGAGGCGCGCTAATTCTGTTTTCTTTCTTCTGGCGAGCAGTGGGTTGATTTGATTGCCCCGGAGTGACAGGAATCCTTTAATTCAATTACTGCAGCGGGGGTGGGGCTGCCAAGTTCGCGTCGTCACTTGTGCGACGACTCTCCCCTTTGTCTTCCTCCTCCTCCTCCCCGTTCTCTCGCCGGGCGCCGTCACATTGAGTATCAAACCCTAATTAGGTGTTGCCTCTCGTGAGACCTAAGCAAGTTTTGCGCGCAAAACAACGCCGGGCTTCCCAGAGAAGAGAAAGGGACAGCGCCTCACGACGATGCCCGCCAAGGAAACCGCCTTTAGGCCGATAGAATCGGGTTAGGATATCTCGTCGCTTGTTTCCTCGCACTCCGATGCAAACAGCGGGCCGTGGAACCGAGATGCCTTTTCTTGCTGCCCTCCCGGGCTGAACGTAGCCAAGCGTGGACCGTCAGAGTGGCGCAAATTAAAAGTTCGCAGAAACGAGGCGGGGGCGACGAATGAAAGGGTACTAGTCAAAAAGCCAGTTTTATTTAGCGCAACAGTGGAATCTCCGCAGCTCTATTTTACGATAGCAACATAGGAGTTCGCGTCGCAAAGTGCACTTGCTTGAACCGGCAATGCTTGTTAACAGAAAACCCACACACAACGCAGTATGGCATCAGTGTCCTCAAAATATTGATGCCATATTCTTTCCTACCTAATGCTAAGCTGGCAGTATTTGGTAATAAAGCATAAAAACATGGCAACGGGATATTACATTGAACCGCGGACGAAGAAAAACAGGTTAGATGGAATCATAGAGAATTTTTAGCAATTTGTTGCGTTAATTCAAGCATGACATCTGCCGCGCCGTCCGTGTGGAAGAAATCGTGCGGACGCCTGTGAAGATGGCGTAAATTCACTCTCGTCATTGCTGCTAGAATTAGTGGCGAGCACACTGTATGGGTACGCTACTTACGTTTGATCAGAGCGCTGAGTTGCACGCCTAAATGGTCGTTAAGAATGTGGGCTGGGTACAAGCGTACATAACTAAGCGCTCACGTGTAGTTGCCGTTAATAGCAAGACTTTGGTTAACCGTCAGGCACAACTCGAGGAAAAGAAGTAAGACAGGGCGAAGGCAGGGCGAAAGAAGAACTGCAAGCGAAAGACAGACAGGAAAAAGGAAGACGGCCCTTTATCTTAATATCTGTTTTTTTTTTCTGTTTTTTTTATAAAACTGGCATCATTGTTATCGAGTCAAAACACTCCTTTCAATGAATCAAACGTATTTTTGTCTTCATGGCCCCTTTAAGGCGTGTGTGCATGAATTCAGGGCACCCTACCTCGGAAGTAAAGAATCATTTGGGTGTTCCAATGTTGGGAAAGTGTAGCTTCTGGAACCAATTTTTTTCTGTATTTTAAACGATGCTCCGAATTCGCAAAATTTAGGGGCAGAAATTTTTTTTGTACAGTATACGCCCTAAACAGAACAATCATACTCAATGCAGTACTGAGAAACCTAATTTTAAAGGAATATCGGAAGTCGTTAAGATTTTAATTCTTACACAAACATTACACATTCGATGGGTTTATCATGAGCACCCCGTAAAAGTTTTTTTTTTTTTCATTTACGCTAGAGGCCTTTACGGGCGTTACATAGAAGTGAGGGTGAACAAAAAATAAAAATAAAAACAGGAAGAGTCAGGAAAATACAAATACAAACATATCCCAGTCCAAATGCATAGTTGGAGAAAACGGGTAAGCAGAAAGGTGGCGACAGTTATCAATTTTCAACATGCGTATGTACAAGATCGAAAATGACGGAAATGACAAACTCCCAAAACATTGAAAAATTATTTGTACAGTTTATACATTGAGAAATAATTGTAACTTTTTGATGAATGAGCCGTGGTTAATGAGGGTCACGATGTTATACTGGGAGCTGATTCCAGTGACGAATAACAAGTAGAGTGGCGAGGAGAAAAGTAGAATTGTACGCGCGAATAATGGCTGGACCTTGAATGCATGATATAGACGAGAAAAAACGCGATTAGCGGGTTATATGCGCGAGACTGCAAAAGAAAACTGGCTGTGATACAGCCTATGAAAAACCGATAGAAGGCTACGACGCCGCTGTTGTTGCAGAGGTGGCAAGTTTAGGAATTTTTTTCGTTTCTGTTACGCTTGATGTTCTTCAGTAATTCTTGAGAATGAATCGGACAGCTTTGTTTTGGGGAGCTTCACGTTTGTTCACGAGATACGACTGATGGGGGTTCCGGATTAGCGCTGCATATTCTATCTTTGATAGAATATGCATAGATTTTTGATAGAATATATCTTTGGTAGGCCAGAAGCTATGTGGACGTGTTCGCGGCATGTAGATTGCGCTTAATAATTCCGAGTGATTTTGGTGTTTTGGTGGTTATTGCATCGATATGATGGTTACAAGTCAGATGAGACGTTATGTGGACCCCCAAGTATTTTCCCGTGGCTTGTATAGGCATACTATTAAGTAGTGACGGGGCTCTGACATGCTTGTTTTAGAAAACGTTATGGCGTTAGTTTCGGGCACATTTACTTCCATCTGCCAACCACTACACCAATTCGTAAGTTGATTAAGGGCTGCTTGCAATGTTGAGAGTCTGTCTGGAATGCACAAAATTCCGAAAAGACGTAAAGACTGCTTTAAACACCACAGAAAATTTGGCGTTTCCTCTAATCTCTGGGCTTGCCGTCTTTTTTCATCTTCGCCGATATCAAATGCCACCGTGGAACTTGTTTTCAGCAAACTGTATTTGACAGAAAGTGGGCTAAGAAACCGTATGTGTAACGAAACACTAGAAAGTATTCATGGGAACATTGCTTCGGAAAGGAGCGGGCCCGGGAATGTTGCCACAGTCATCAACCAAATGGAGAGGTTTTTACAGCGAAGCTGCATACCTATACTCCCCAATGGTTTCATCGCCGTGGGCAAAAACGACCTCCGTGGGCAAAACCGCAATTAAGGCACCAAGGCCTACCACATCAAGCACATGCGTCAGGCTAATCAGGCATACAGCAAAAAAGCTCAGGATTCGTTTTAGGAAACCACAAAACAAGCATCGAAACCGCATTATGGATGATAAGGCGCCTGTGAACAATGTTCACAGGCGCCGAAAAAAAAACAATTTTTAATCCCAACTCCATATATATAGAACCACGAGAACTTTGCAGAATTGGCAAAAATAAGTTGTTCCACTTTTTCAGTAGTTTCAGTTGTTCCACTTTTAGTATTACAAATAACTATAAATCTTAGTTGTTGTCCATAATATATGTTGCTTCGACAGCTAGAGGACGCACCTTATAAAACGTTATCATTAGAATATAAAAACAGGCAGGCGCACCCGAAACTATGGTGTAAAGTGTGTGCCACATACCCGAACTAAATTCAAGCTATACTGTCTAGCCCCAAATTTTTTTACATAACCGCCTAAAAAAAGGAGCAGCTTTTTGATTCTTTGTGCAATTATTTGTGCTTACTCCATTGTTATATGCTCTAGTATGACTTCCCTCTATTTTTATGGTTTTGCTTGTTTCAAAATGCTCTCGTTAACATATGCATCTTTCAAACGCCTTTGTTTTTAGGTTATCGCTGTTTGAATTTTCTAGCATCTACTTTCAACGGTCGGGGTTATTAAACGCATTGTAATCTTTGCGTATATATAACTTCTCTACATTGTTCACTTTGCTACCTATCCGAATGATGTGGAACACTGCAAATAGTACTGCACAATTTATCTTGCAGCGGTTCCCTAGCCTATGTCAGCCTCAAATCGAAGCTTATACCTATGGAACTGTTTCTGTTTTTCTAAAAAAAAAATACTACAACAAATTGAACTACATCGAGTTCTTTCAACCCAGATATTCGAACGCAGTGACCCCTCTTCAAGTACGGTGGGCAGGGATGTTCGGGCTCAGAATCGTCTACATAAGCAACCAAAGATTGGTACTAGTTACAGTGAGTGTCATGTGTACAACCGTTTCTAGTAATTAATCAAGCTGGCTGTTCTGAGCAGAATCTAGACTTCAGCTGTCCTCAGTAGGGAGGCGTCCAACCTGTCCTCAGTAGCGCATTTATATAAGCCTTTATCAGTTTTCTCTCTCCAATTCATACGTTTTTCAGCAGGTCCAGGCTAATGCACTAATCATATTCACCCCCGTATTAGGATTTTTTGTGGGTAACTCATCTTTGCGATCCTGCATGCGCAGAGTTTTTGACGTTTGACGTTCCATTTGTGGTTTCCTTTCCTTCTGAAGGCCACTCAAGCTTATCGTTTGAGGGCATGCTTTCAGGAAAAAAGAGTGTAGCACTGCTTCTAGTCCAGCCCCCAAACAAATTTGCATCCAAAACTGCAGCACTGATGATCCATATGAATAAGTAAGGAAGCAAGGAAACAAACATGAAATGCACGTCGGAGTTAACAAAAGGAGAATCTGGTTTGCAGCCCTATACTCGCTGGAGAGAGAGAGATAACTTTCATGACATAGAGAAGTGAGCCAAGCACCGCGTTTGGCTGGCTACTTCATATGTAGATGAAATATCGAAAATGGGTGAAACACATGAGCACACAGACACCACAGAAAACGAGCACAAAACGAGCACAAACACCGGAAGACGCAGCAAAGCCCCCTTAAACTCCGCACAGGAGTTGGGTGAAAGGAGCAAACATGAATACTGGAAAAATGCGCTGAAGATGTGAACGGCTGAAGTGACATTAACCAGCGGGCAAGATTAAGACAGAGAAATATCGATACGCGTAGTTTACTATGGGTAGTTGCGTCAGGGGATCCTTTATTCGCAGATGGAAAGTCCGTTAAGTTCTTGTTTCTCAGAGTTTCCTGAAATTTGGCGCCGTTGGATGCGACAAATTGTCTTTAATGCCGCTGTTTTGGTACCTATACGCCAAAATAAATGGTAGCGCGTAATTGCAGCGGCTATGCTACATCTACGCTGAATACAGTGGGGATCCAAGGGGCGGTAAAAACACTCCCCCTCTGCCCCTCCCTGTAAAACACCTTGCTAATAAACTCTGGTTAAGCCTACTAGTGCGCGCCACTTCCCCCACCCCCTCCCTAAAGAATCTTTCCGCCTTCCCTCTAGAGCAGGTCTCTCTGGCTGCTCCACTAGCTGGGACTTTGAGCGGGTAGCAAACGGCTTTATTGTAGGCATTGTTGTCTTTTGGCCGTGTGCATTGAAAGCAGCAGTTCATCCTGCGCGTCGGACAATGAAGTAGTCCTAGCCGTACTGCGGTGTCTGTCGCCTTACTTCACGAGAGACAAATGAAGGGTCCCACATGGAAAATGCGCTCTTCTTGAATAAGCTTGTGTACTCCCCGCATATTTCGAGCAAACCTGGGAGGGATATCTCCAGACAATTTGGTACATACGAGGTCTGACGTTCGCACAGCAAGTTAAGTTCTGTTGTTGGATGTAGTAGAATTTGCGTGGTGAAAAGAAAATGTGTTTGTTCTTTTTGTTTTTAGCGTGCTTCAACCTTTTCAAGCTCATCCATCCGCTTTATTAGAACAGTAAGGCTGCGCTAGAAGCATGCAGTTTCAGCATGCGCAAAGTTTCCTTAAGGCTTCCTAAGGGGGGAGGGCCTGTTAGAATAACTTGGTTAGGGCGTTTGGGAAGTCTGACGTTTGATGTAAGATCGCGTGTTCTTGTGTGCATGTTGTGAACCCGCATGCTGCAGCGGTTTCAGGTAACCACGGGCACAGCCGTAAAGCAATAAATATCGCGTTAACACAATCTTGTGCGTTATTTCCAACCCCTCGGTAGTCCTTTCTCACCCCCCGAAACTATCCTTACAACAACGTTCTAAGCGATTTTTTCCATCCTTTATCAGACATATTATTATTCCGCCCAAACCCCCTCCCCCGAAGGAATTTGTTAACAAAGATACGAAATATAAAAAAAAAATACCCTGCAACTTGAGCGCGTGCATGCGAACCTGCGTGCGTGCATGTGCGTATGTGAGGGCGTATTATGCATAATATCCGGCATAATATGCGCGTGCCTGTACTTGGCGCATATAGTTGTGCATCCGTGTGTATAGGTGGTTAAGTCGTATAGTGCGTATAGTTGGTCATGATGCTCATTTGCCTGCCTGAGCTTACGTGTATATTCACGTACGTGTCCGTATGTCCGTATGTAGGTGTGCTGAACACGAGGACGCAGGTTCAATTCCCGGCCGCGGAGGCCGCTTTTCTGATGGAGCCAAAAAGCAAAAACGTCCGTGGGCGCGAGATTTCGGCGCACGTTAAAGATCACCAGGTGGTCAATGATCCGGAGCCCGATCCACTACGGCGCGCCTCATCGCCTGCGCTGCGTCGGCGCGTTAAACCCTACAATCAATCAATCAATCAATCAATCAATCAATCAATCAATCAATCAATCAATCAATCAATCAATCAATCAATCAATCAATCAATCAATCAATCAATCAATCAATCAATTCATTCATTCATTAAACGATCGATCAATCGATCAATCAAGCAATCAATCAATCGATCGATCAATCAAATCCGTATGTAGGTGGGTACGTGCAGGTGAGAATGATAGACATGTGTCTCTAATTGCGTACTTATATACACTATTCTCTCGATATAATGAAGTCAGCGGGACGGCGAAAAATTTCGTTATAAACAGTATTTTGTTATAAGCGACCACTCATGAAAAGCAAGAGATGTTGAGTTTTAATTGCGCCACAACTGCGAGGAATCAAAACACAATGTATTCAGTGAAGCAAAATATTTTCAGGTGCCAAAATGACAGTGAGCTTGACTGGAGGAGCTTTGGAGGAGCAGCGACGTCGAAACTGGCAGGAAGGCGGCGAGGAGTTGACGCGAAGGCGAGCGAGAGCAGCGACTCGCGTCCGAACGCCTCGTCAACGAGGCGAATGAGGAGGGGAAGGCAGTGGCCAGTTGTATGGTGGGGCGTGCGGGCGTCACGGAATGCTACGAGAGTTTCGCGCTGGAAAGCGCCGCAAATGCCGCGGCTCGAGTGTGAGGTTGTGTTTGTTGAGCTCAAAAAACGATTACCCGCTTATTGTGAGTACACTGCGCAATCATGAAATCTGACCAGTTGTGATCTGAAGGCTTTTCATGATCAGTGGGCCCTTTTTTCCCGACGTGTGCAGCCGTGAAGTTTGCAAAACAAAAATTTTTTGGCGCCCCGTTGTCGACGACACCGCTAATCCCATGGTTGGTGTGTGGATGTTAGCGCACCGTCGCATCTATGCCATCGACCAATATCTAGGAGACAAATTCAATGACCCTACCACGCATTTGGACCGTTTGTCCAAAGTCGGAGGGCGCCAGTCGAGCATGATCGGCTCGAGAAAATCGCCGAGAAAAGTCCAGCTTGCGTTTACCTGCCATGTTAACAGCCTGACTCGTCGCTGGGTTGCCACCGCTCGGCGACGCCTCCGCTCGCCACTTCGCTCTAAGCGGGTCAAGCTCTTTGTGCGCTTGGAGTAATGCGGCCTAAAACGCACGAGTTTGGGGTGGGACCAGAAGAAATTTCGAATAAAGCGACATTTCGAGTAAAGCGATTTCGTTATAACGAGGAATTACTGTACATGCGTTTGTGTGTCTGTGCGTGCGGGTGCGTAGGTGAGTATTTACTGATATGCATGTGCTTGCATATGCTTACATAAACACGCGCGTGTGCGCCTTCATGTGTGTGTCTTTGTAGGGGAGTGTGTGCAGGGGCCGAGGATGAGCCTACGCCGAAGTACATCTACACGTTTGCTTGCTTGCGTGCGTGCGTGCGTGCGTGCGTGCCTGCGTGCGTGCGTGCGTGCGTGCGTGCGTGCGTGCGTGCGTGCGTGCTTGCTTGCTTGCTTCCCAGGGCTAAAGTTGTACGAACGGATTGGAATGATATGCATTGTTAAGACCGCTGTATTGAAGCGTGACGCCGCGGTCACCCTTTTGATGTTTCGGCTGGCCAAAGTCTTCTGTCGACCGGGCGCCACCGTAAATTATTTAAAATGACCCCGCGATTGACAAAAGCGCCCCACGCAATCCATCCTCCTTAATGGTCGTTGACGTGGGAACGGCGTAGGTTTTTCATAAGCGGTGGTTCGACGACCCTGGTACGTGTTGATCCGTGGGCCGCCGGAAGCGCAGGCATCTGAAGCGTTCACACGGGTTTCCCGTATCATTGGCGTCTTCGGAGGTCCTTACGGACCTTTGACCTGGAGGACAAGGTGATCGAAGTCGGCGAGTAATGGAGTAATGGCAACTGCTTCATGAACAGGAAAAGTGGATGTACACGAACGAGTTTATTTACTGTATAAATAAATGCTGTCTAAATACATCTCTTTCCTTATTCCACTTGGCCCCCACTTGGCCCCCAGTCACAACAGCATGTACCTCCTTGCATGTACGTGTGCGCGTGTGTGCGCGTGCGTGTGTGCGTGCTTGGGCATATGCTGCTGCAAGTGCGTGCATGCACATGTATCTGTGCCTACCTGTGTGCGGAAATTGATGCGCACTGGTGGTCATGATGTGCGTGCTTGCGCGGGCGTTATGCAGACGTTTGTTGTGTGCGTGTGGGCATTCGTCGGCACAGTCAAACGGGGAAAATACGCAGGCTAAAAGTTAGCTTGGGGGAGTCGGTACATTGTTGAATGAAAAAGAGCGCAAGAGAACGGACCACTGGCTTTTTGTTTGTCCTCTCACTTGCGTCCCGCTTTTCTTTTCAATTATTCATTGTACGATATGTATGTGCCTGCACCCATGCACATGTTGGCGTGTATGTGTCTGTGCGTGTGATTGATTATGAGGTTTAACGCGCCGACGCAACGCAGGCGATGAGGCGCGCCGTAGTGGAGGGCTCCGGATTATTTTTGACTACCTGGGGATATTTAACGTGCGCAGAAATCTCGTACACACAGGCGTTTTTGCATTGTCTGTGCGGGCGGGGGAACATGATATCATGATGGTGAGAATGATATGCCTGTGGCGGCGCGTGCATATGTATATCTGTCTGCATGTGTGCGCGTGTGCGGAGGTGAGCACGTACCGATGGACATGACATGCATGGGCCTGCACTAGCATATTAGTAGTGATGATGATGATAACGATGATTACTAGGCTTTAATTATTATTATTATTATTATTATTATTATTATTATTATTATTATTATTATTATTATTATTGTTATTATTATTATTATTGTTATTATTATTATTATTATTATTAGGAGGAGGAGGACGAGGAGGATAGTGATTGTATTTCTCCAAAATATTTTGATTTTGCTCCCAATATTCCTTCTATCAAATTTTGGACACTAGCAAAGCCTCAAAACGCTGAGCCATAGTGCTGAGTTGTTGGCCCCACTTCCTGACAATAGATTCAGGGGCTTACGGAAGCAAAGCTATTAAGTTTCCCTGATAGGTAATTACGCACGAACATCTTTGAGTAGGCAGAAACGAAGAAACATGTGCAGAAACAAGCGGAACATTGCGAGTTCTTGTCATTACAAACGTTAAGATCGTTACAAGTAACACTTGAGTTCATTGAAATAAATCGGTGCGATAGTTATGCGTTATATTTAATATATGGTAACTATAGGACTAAAGTATTTTTGGGATATTACTATGATTCACCCTTACCCTAGATTGTATATAACATATACGCCTCCCTGAAAATCCATGGAATACTGATATTAACATGTCCCAAATCAAAGAAGGCACCATGTTGCATGCTCTGTATTATTTAGCATTAATGTTTTCACTCGCGCAATAGGACAATAACAACACTCCATTCCAAAAATAACCTATTCTACTAGCATATCTTTCTGAATTATCAGTTGTTGGGCTAAATTGTAGCCTGGCTTACTGCGCCAAGTGTCAAATGTGGGGTGGCGCGTAAAAGCTAGCTGACTTACTACCGGTTCCTCCTACGAGATTTGGGGGATCCGTGTTTACTTATCGGACATTCCAGAAACAGTATTTTTTCAATTATTCAGTCATAATTCCTGCGGCAGCATTCCTAAGTGCTAACGTGAAGCTTCTTCGGGTACACCCGTGGAGGCTTTATTTCACAAACGTCGCTGGAATCCCTAAAATTCTTTTTTGGGCATCATATATGCACATGAAATTCGTGCCACCGTGAAACACCCCACTTGCGACTATATATGTCCATTGGCATGGACGAGCTCAGCGTCAATCGCAGTGTTAATCATCCTGCTGGAGCATTCAAGGCGGATTAACAAATTGGTTAACAAAATTCAGTCCAATCCCACTCTGTGTATTTGGACGACCAGCGGAGCTGTTTGGGGGTTAACGGTAGGCCACAAACTCCCGCTCAAACCACGCTGTCGCGGCGGAGTAGCATTTAGTGGTGTTGTAGCCATGCCAACGTCTTGTGCTTTCCGCCTCACGGTGTTCGGGGCGCCGACGGGCATCGCGCTTACGCTTGGTGTTAACGGCCCGGTCGTCGTCAGCGGTAGTGTTGGGAATGACTTTCCCTGCGCTGCCTCCAGGGTTGTGACTCTCATCCCAGCTTGTCACCGATGTTGGGAATCAGCCATCCCGACGCTGTCTTCGCTGTTGCGAGTGGGCCCGCTCACCGCAGCCACCACTGTTGCTACTGGCCATCCGAACGCAGCCACCGGTGTAGCGGCGTTGCCTTGCTCCGTCCGCTATCAAGGCGGCGCAGAGCAGAACGATGAAGTTCTCGAGCCGACGAAAAGTTGAAATAACATTTAGATACAGTATGTACAAGGGTAATCAAATGTTGCATGGCTCGCACAAAGGCGACAGCACCTCTCCTCTCGGTGCCTCCGAAAAGTGCCGCCAAAGAATGCCGCCGGTGAATGCCGACGTTACGTGATCCGGGCGGGTTTTTATACCCCCGGAATTCCGTTGTGGTCCTGAGAAGTTTGAATCGCTCCAATCAGGACTCTCGCTGGCTGAAGTTTGAAATCTGATGAATGGTAGCGAAGCGGTTGAGTCAGCCGAGCCGCCGCGATGGGAAAGGGAGGGCGACGCCCACGCCGTCTTCGCGAAGTCACCTCCAGGCGAGTCGCAGCATGTCGGTTGCCGGTCATTCACACTATGCATGATTCGGCCGAGCCGCCGCGACGCAAGGATGAGGCGACTCTGCGACGCTGCATGTTTCAACTGGTTTCAGCCCGTACGCCGCGGGCGGTTCGGTCTGGTTCGGACGAGGCGCGAATCGGCCCCGCTGTCAGCGCGTGGTCCCGTGCAACGCATTTGGGCCGGGCGCTTTGGCCAACAGTGGTCTCCTTCCACCACAATCGCGGGGACGTGGCCTATGTTTTCTTGTGAGTTGGCTTCACTGTTCAGCACACAGTGTGAAAAAGCCAGCTTACAAAGACGAAGCTTAGGTTGGGAGATTGCGCTGAAGCTTGTTACAGAAACAGCCAAAAAAGGAACGTACAGCCGGTAAAACGCTTGTCTATAACAGCGATTTCAACTTCAACCAGCTACATCCGAAAACTGCCGAAACATACTCGTTCAAACCATGTCGGAGGCAAAAGCGAAGGGCTAAGACTTCAGAATTCCGCAGTAGTTTTATTCAAATCCCGCTCCGGCGGGGCAGGACAGGGCTGAGAGTACGAACGCTGTGTTATAGACAAGCCTTTTACCGGCTGTACACTTGCGTAAAGACGGCGCACTATGCCCCAACGATGGTGTACCAACTAGCCCGACACGAATCTTTACTCAAGACCTGGTGATACAGCCATGGCGGCCTGGTTACAGGACAATCTGGTGAAGCAGGTAGGAAGCAGCCCAAGTAACTAGCTAGGGCCGCTGCTTCCGCAACAAAAGTACGTTTGTGAATACGGGCTGAGCGACGTTGTTCAACCAGTTCGTCACCAGGTTACCGACAGTCGACCACTGACTCGACTTCACCCTCGATCTACCGGAAAAGCATGCGTGAGAGGAACACTACTGACGGCTGAGAGCCAGTACGAGGCGGTAGACGCCTTCGTGGACGCTGGGACCCAGGATGGCGTTTTATCTACGGTGTTGCAGTGTCCCGTTTACCCAGACGCCTCTCAAACTTGCTTCTACCAAACCATCCGCACCTTGTAATATCTACTGTCGGAGCTCACAGCCATCCGGGGTGGCCTACAGGCACTAACGTCGGCCCTACAGCACGCCTCAGTGGGTTTCGTCCTGCATCTTTCTACGGACTTCACGGTGGTGATGCGTGATTTGCACCGAGTACCCAACAATTGAACTATTTCAAGGGACATCCACACACTACTAGACACGTCCCCCTGCCCTCTCCTGATGTTGTGGGTTCGGTGGAATACGCTCCCCGCTCACATTGTAGAGGATAGGGCTTGTCACCCAACGTCTATTCCTCGGCAGCTGCCCATGTTAACAACAGGTCCTATAGAAGACTTTTTCCAACGGAAGGACGATCTGCGTCGCTCCACACGTGCCCTCATTCCACCGCGTGGGACGGACCTCCCCAGTAGACATTCTCGCTGGGCAGAGGTTTTGCTGCGCAGACTTCGCGTTGGAGTGGCTCTTTGATCTGCTGTGACCCGGGCGTGGCCACCACGCTACCATGCCCCGTCCGATGACACCTGCCCCTTCTGCACAGCTCCTGCCGAACAAGCTGATGCGGACCACCTTATATGGGCGTGTCCTTCACTAAACTCAGCCAGACAGCGACACATGAGAGGCACAGGCCCCCATCCTGGAAGACCCCCCGACCTCCAGCGGTGGTTCTGGGGGCCCCACCACCACTCCCTTCTTGCCTTCCTCCGAGACACGGTGCCCATCTCTACCTGCAAATGGGTCATTTTGATGCCAACGGGCATTCTATCGCAAATTAAAAAAAAAGCTTTACTCAAGACGAAGGGTATAAAACAAATCTTTTTGAAGTTGACTTCGTTCCTACACATCAGTGCATTGCCCAGAAGATACTTATCCAGGGACAATGTACGCCATGTTTTATCAAAACTTGAAGCGCCGGAGGCGAACAGGCGGCCGAAGAGAGAGGGGGTCATACAGCGCGAGAGGACAACACGTGTAATCAGCCGCGACCCGTGCAGAGAACACCGGCACGGGGGCTGGGAGAATGATCGGCTTTTCAAGTCCTACAGACGCAAAAAAACACGAAGTTGGCCTATCGCAGCTTCGCTGTAAAAAAAAGTTCTGCAGAAATTCAGAGAATTATCTCCTAATGCGTAGCATTCTTATGCCGCTTGTATTGAGTGGGAGTTTTTTCCAGCCAGATTTTTTGGGGTTTCTAAATCCTTTGAGACCAATTATCGCCATTTACGCTATTCTAACGATTAGAAGTGGCACTTTCGCTAAATCTGCATTATTGTGGAAATGCCGGGCGTTACACGGTTCCTCATTTTCCGTACTTTTGTATTTTTATTATTTTTTTAGTGTTTCAAAATTTTCTTCTATCAATCATCTCAATTGAGCTAAAATAACGATTATAGGTGAAACTTTTGAAAAATTTGCAAAATGCCAGGCGTCATACGCTTTACCTATTTCCGTAATGTTTTAATATCTTTCTTATTTTTTTAATTTTCAAAATTTCATTCGACCGATTATCTCCATTTACGCTATTATAACGATTACAGGTTGAACTATCGCGAAATCTGCATTATTGTGGAACTGCCATTTTTTTTTTATTGCGAGAGTTTGCCTTACGGCAAAACAGTTATACATACAACATCACATTTGTGTCACGCAGAAACGTAAGCAGAGACCGGTACTGCGGGCCCCAGATCCACCGCTGTAGATCAGGGGGTCTCCCAGGATGGAGCCCTGTGCCTCGGAGGTGTTGCAGGCGAGAGGTTTGCAGGGCAGGGCAGGTCCATAGAAGGTGGCTCGTGTCGGCTTCGGACGCAGGGACCGTACAAAAGGGGCAGGTGTCCGCAAACGGTGAATGATAGCGGGCAGGCCAAGCGTGGGTCACTGCTGGGGATAAGGCCACCCCAACTCGAAGCCTCCGCAGCAGCACCTCCTCCCAGCGAGCGAGCCCACTGGGGAGGTCAGTTCCACGCGGTGGAAGTAAAGCACGCGTGGCGCGGCGGAGGCTCTCCTTTTCCACCAGCAGTTCTTCTAGGGTGGACACTGGAAGAAGTGGTAGCGGCCGTGAAAGGTATATACGGCGACAGGCGCGATCCCCCGCTATGTGGGCAGGAAGCATGTCCGGGCCATGCGTTATACGTTTTGCCATTTTCCGTAATTTTTTTATTTTTTAATATTTTCTTATTTTTTAGTTTTTCAAAATTTCGTCCGACCAATTATCTTCATTTACGCTATTATAAAGATTCCATTTGGAACTTTTGCGAAATCTGCATTATTGTGGAACTGCCATGCGTTATACGTTTTGCCATTTTCCGCAATTTTTGAATATTTTCTTATTTTTTAGTTTTTCAAAATTTCGTCCGACCAATTATCTCCATTTACGCTATTACAGTGATTTCATTTGGAACCTACCCGAAATCTGCATTATTGTGGAAATGCAGGGCGTTACACGATTCGCCATTTTCCGTAGTTTTTTATATTTTTCTTGTTTATTACTTTTTCAAAGTTTCGTGCGACCAGTTATCTACATTTACGCCGTTATAGCGATTACAGGTGGAACTTCCGCGATTTCTTCATTTTTGTGGAAATGCAGGGCGCTGCACGGTCTTGGCTTTGGGGGTACTCGGCAAAGAATGCTACGCATTAAAAAGATGTTTTCAGCAGCTTTTAGCTCTTAGTCACTGATTGGCCCCTAAATCCACTCTCATGCGACGGCTGTAGTTCCATCAGTGTATTTTCGCCTATAGTTTTTTTTCCTACATGGCCAAAATAGTACTGTGCGTGTCCCGCTGATTCTGTCGTGCATGCTTTGTAAGCGCCAGCCATCACAACCTAATTAGCGCATCACGCGAGAACACAGTTAGGACAGCCGATTGGAGGACACAAGGGCCTCACTGGTCTGTTGTCCCGGGGCCCTCTCATGTGCGCGCGTGTGTACGTTTGTGATATAGAATGAAGAGAGGTGGTTTGCTGTAAACAGTGAAAGGGTGTAAACTTGAGAGAATTAGCAGTGCGAGAAGCCGAAAACTGCCAGGCATCGTTGTCGGCCTCCACCGGTCAAGCGTGACAAGTGGCGTTTACAGAGATTTTATTTTCCCCGATTTCATTTGCTAACAGACCGGCTATAAGAAAGGAAGGACAGGCTATAATGGCTCACTGATTATAGGGAAAACTGGTGGCGATAGCAAATATTTGCTAATGACAGTTCAGGGGCAGGTTACGGCGATTGGGTTCTAGTAAAAAAAGTAGCTTATTGAAGTCCGAAGCAGCTGTAGGGTTCGCCGGTACTCCAAGGCTGCAGAACGGTAGCACAAAAGAGAAGTTGTTGAAAAATGCTAGGGAATTGTAGGTTGCGGCAGTATTACTTCCTATAAATACTTCTTTTGGAAACCTTTGCATGAATACGCAATATGCATTAGGCAATTATTTATTAACTTCAATGCGAGATGTCCATCTTACGCTAGAAGCAACGTAAAAGTGCAATACGCGCATGAAGCGAGGCATTTTATGGCATTTATGTTGTCGTCCCTAAGACCCATCTGGCTTTTTTGTGCGCAACTAAATTTTCTGATTGGTCGAGAGGGATGGGGGCGGGGGTAGTGGTGGTAGTGGTGGTGATGTTTATTAACGGACGGACCTACCTTTGTGCGGTATGCCGGCAATAGCTCCCTCGATCAGCACCTTTTTACAGCTATGCGCGGGAAATCACCAGGAGCAACTGAGGCTTGTGCCCCTCAAAAATCGGAGGATCAGGCGCAAAATGTCTCTCCTTGTGATCCAATGGCCTTTCGGAAAAATGACATCGTCCAAAGAGGCATGCGGAGCGGCTCTCCTTCGATGTTCTTTAAACAAAGCTAACCGCACCGTCTCATGCTCTCGGCAGTCCACAAGAAAATGTTCGACGTCACCTGTTACTCAACATGTTGAGCACAGAGGTGACGAGATGAGGTTCAGCTTATGAAGCCACGCCGGTGTCCGCACTGAGTTGTTCCGGATGCGGAAGAGTGAGGATGCATCTGTCCTCTCCATTCCTTTAGTAACACAAGGTTGGTGTTGTGGTCGCCAAAGAGATCGGAAATGATCGTTAATGATGGTTTGTAAGATGCGCCTTTCGTATGGAGCCACTTTCAGAAAACGAGTAGGAGATGTCGCTTTAAGGCCAACTGCACTCAAATTTCACTTCGACCAAATTTATTTTTAATGCGTAGTAAGTACCCCAAATCAGCTGGGACACAAGTCATAGCCCCCTTAAACGCATCGTTAATCAGTCAGAACCGTTTAAAAAATGTTTTTAATCTTCACAACACCTTGAATAACATCGTTTAACCGTTGCATAACTATTCTACCCTGCGTCTGGCGCATTATAACCGAGAGGTTGCTGTGCCAAAAGAAAACATCCCCCTCGCGAGGGGCACGATCAAATGCACAGCATTTCCGAGGGGGTGCGCCGGCAAGTCGTATGGATTACGTATTGGTTGTTGGTTTTCTTGTTACACGCTGCACGTCATCAAATTTGCGGTGGGCTACAGCGGGGCGTCCCGGCAGCACGAGACGCGACCAGCGCTGCTGGTCTCTCGATCATAGTCTCGATCGCGGGACCTGTGTCGCCATCTTGCGGAGGCGCGTGACAACTTATGGCGGGTCTCTCGATCATAGTCTCGATCGCGGAACCTGTGTCGCCATCTTGCGGAGGCGCGTGACAACTTATGGCGCTTTCGAAACAAACCATAAATGAGTGAAGGATATAAGGCGCTATCGGTGCATCGAAATCCGTGTTGGTTGCGTGGCTCAATCGGTAGTGCGCCCGGCACTTGCCGTTCCGCCCGCGGCGTCATGGGTTCGAATCCGGGCGCCGGAAACTGTTGTTTCTTTTATAGTGTAGTGGCCTGGCTGCGGACTAGGCCGAACGCCGCGTGACATTGTGAGTTACTAAAATGCTATGCATTTAAAAGCTCCGCCGCAGACCAAGCTGCACCTGCCGGCGGATCGCGTAAACAGCCATGGCGCGCCTGTGACGTTCCAGACGACGGGGGCTTGCTTCTTCCTCTGGCCAGGCACGCAGCTGGAGAACCAGTCGAGCCCTGCTGAGCACGCTTCACCCATTTGCTGCCCCGCGCGCGCGTGGAGCTTGCGCGCAGACTTCCTCCCGAGCTGGTGACCATCCGGCCGCTCGCTGGATTGCTGCAACGTCACTGCAATGGCCGCGCTCTCCTCGGTTTCGGTTTCAAAATCACCGATTTTTGCTGGCCGCTTGTGGCGTCCACGCGCGTATTTCAGCTGTTGTATTTTGCATGTTGCTTTCTTTTTAAGCAGACTATACGAAAAGATGGTTTTCAAGAGGCCGAAATTTTGAGTGCATTTGGCCATTAACGGGCGGATTCGTCCGAGGGTTCGTTTCCAAGCGACGCAAAATTAGCGAACTCCAAGAACTCCAAAAATATCGAGGTTGGTCCGACCCACTAACCACTCCCGGAACCGGTTCGGAACGGCGCCTTTGATTCGTTCCGATTCGGGTTCAGTTTCCACACAATAGTGGAAAAAAATACGGGTTCGGTTCGGTTCCGGTTCCGGGCAAAAATTCGAGTTCGGTTCCGGTTCCGGTTCGACACCCTGGTCTGTGCATGCGGGTGCGTAGGTGGGCGCGCACCGGAAGGCATATTCTTGTGCCTGAGTGTGCGTACGGCGCGGTGCGCGTCTGGGTGCGCGCGCGCCCGTAAATGTCTAAGTGCGTACGTGCATGTTGGCATGTAGGTGTGCGTGCGCGTGTGTGCGTGTGCGTGTGCGTGTGCGTGTGTCTTTGGAGATGTCGAGGTATATGAGATACGGATTAGTGTTTGTCCATTTTTGTCAATGCCCGGGCAATATTAAGATCATATTGCAGGTTCACCACCCTCATAGGAGGAGGAAACAACTTTATTGAGACCTGCAGATGAGACGTGGCCTAAACGTCGCGTCGGTCTGCCGCACGTCGCCTGCTACCTCTTCATGCTGAATCTCCGAAGGCGGTAGCACTTTCGGGTCGCTGGCGTTCGAGGGCAGCCAACACCTGCTGGACGGCCAGAAATTGGATGTTGTAGTCCTTGCTTCTCGCCGCGTCCCTAAATTGCGGCGGGATCACTGTGGCTGCGTTGGCCTTGCTTGGATTCACTTCGCAGTTCCATAGGATATGAGCCGCAGTGGCTCTCTCCTTCTTACACAATACACAGTTATCACTTACATACACTTCAGGGCACATGTGCTTGGCTAGCACCGGTGTTAATAGCGAGTTCGTTTGTAGCTGTCTAAATGTCACTGATTCTTCTCTTGTCAATTTTGGGTGAGGTGGCGGGAGAGTCCGGCGACTAATGCGGTACCACTCGAGGATGTCCCCGTATGTGATCAGAGAGGAATAATAGGCACTGAGATTTTGGCCATGCGCTGTTCATCGAATACGGGGGCCCACTTGTTAACGTCGAACAATTATGGAAGAAGGCAACGCACTCGAAGTTTCGGTCCCGGCTGCAGCTGGTCGAACACTATGAACAAGGGGGAACGGAGATGGGGTTAATTCTTTACCAAAGCAGTGGCCCTGTTTAGCAGCGTTTTCTGTTTGTGGTAGCTTTAAGTACTACAAAACTCCCTTCGTTTGTCGCATACAACAACAATTTCAGAAGCGGTGTAGGTGAACTTTGGTTGCAAGTGATTCCACCCGCCGCGGTGGCTCAGTGGCTGAGGCATTTCGCTGCTGAGCCCAAGGACGTGGGATCCATTCCGGCCGCGGTGGCTGCTTGTCTGACGGAGGCAAAAAGCGAAAACACCCGTGTGTCTAGATTTAGACGCACGTTGAAGATCCCCAGGTGATCAAAATTAATCCGCAGCCATCCACAACGGCACGCCTCATAGCCCAGGCGTAGCTTCGGCGTGTTAAACCCCACAACCAATCAAATCAGTTGCAAGTAACTCCCGTATGTCATCACAAATGTAAGCACTTAAACTTCGTCATATCGTGGATTAGTAAAATTCCCAATAAATATAATTTTACCCAGAGTTTTAGGCCATAATTATTGCTCCGAAAATTGCGCGCAAAATAAAAATATTAGCAAGATATAGCTCGGAGCAAATTAAATTATATGCGTGCAAAAGTAACTTTTCTTAAGCGTAAACTAAACTTTCGCATGGTTCGCTTTCTTACGGTTACATTTGGCACTCATGATTCCTATCCTTTTTTTCTTCCCCTGCCGTCGCGCTATTCCTGGTCCTTTATCTTTGCCAGGTTTACGCTTTGCATCTCATAAAAGCACTCGCACACTCGAAGCAGGCAGCTTTCTCTTTGATGTGCAAAGCTCCGCCATCCGGGAAATAAATCTCGCAGCCTCTAGGTTACTTGGTACATACTCCGCCGGAAAATGTTTCCGCAGCGGCGGGCAGCGCAGGCATCAAGAGGCTCCGATGAGCGCTTTCGGTCGTGATGGCATGAAACTTTCAACAGAGCTCACTATACCGTAGCGCACGCACGCGCGCGGCGTCCTTTTGTGCGCGCGTGTGTGCATTTTTGGAACGGACCCAGTGTTTCAACCGTGGGCCGCAGGCGCGGGATAGGGCGCAGCGAGAAACCTGAGCGTCAAAGGCCACCGGGCGGCGGAACGGGCGCCCCTGGCGGGAGCGTGGAGAAGGACGCGACAGACGCTGCTCGAGCCGCGCGCGCGCACCACAGAGCGGATCGAGCTGCCGCGAGGCGAAGTATGACTCACAGCGGCGGCGGGCTCGTTCCAATCGGTGTGTTCCCGCGTCTCTTCGTACGAGCGCAGTGAGCTCTGCCTGGACACCGGGTCGTGACCTGCCTCGTTCGCCTCGTGAATGACCGTGAACACGATGCAGCGTCACCGTATTACGTGAGTGGCAATGCGCGTGTGAGCGGGAGGTGCGGTTTGTGGCGTCCCAGGCGATGTTGTGCTCCGGTGCCCTGTGGCGTGCGCTTTGCGCTTGGCTGGCCTTCGCCGCGACGCCTGCCTTCACCAAGGAGCTCAACGGGCTGGACACAAGTGAGTGCCGAACTCCCGAGCCTGGCGTTTTGACTGCGTGACCAGTTGTAGCCTTCGCTTTGTTAAAAAGCGAATGCTACAACCTCACCGAATCACCCTCCATTGAGTTGTGCGCCGCCTGACATCTCTTTCGGCCTGGGGCCGCCCTGTGCAAACACAGGCTTACCCGCGCCGTGTGTGCGATGACAACTCTTACAAAGTCAAAGAAGGGAATAGAATCATGAAGCGATAATTACGCTCATGTTTGTTTGAATTGTGCCAACGAGGATCAGTTCGCCCAAAAGCTGTCTGGGAACAACGAAGCTGTGAAAGGAGCGGGTTTGGTTTATTTTAACTTAACATACCTGAAAGAAACAAAAATGTCCCTATCCATGCAGGGACGAGTGAAGCCAAAGTGGCGTTCAAGCTGTTGCCGGCTGGCGGTGTCCGGTTTGATCTTTCTCCAATGAGCCGATTTCAGAAGCACCGGCGGTAGCTAACGAGCTTAGCTATAAAAGCTGCCTGGGGAGCGGCCTGCCAAAGACAGCCACCGAAGCTCCTTCTTGTCATTAAGGATTTCCCGCTTCGGGTACTACGCGCAGCGCAGCTCTAAGCACACAAAGTTGCGTCGCGCATGTTGTCTCAGCGACGACGTCCGTAGGGAAATCATGGCTTGTGTGCTGGGAGTATCGCCCGGATTGAGTTCGCGAGCGACGGCGATGCTTGCCGAAGGGAACTCACGTGAACTAGCAATGGACTATCGGGCAAAGTCGCGGCACCGCCTTTGCTAACATACTGACGCCGCCACAAAGGGACACACGCCGAATAAACAAACCGGAGTGAGGTTGGTGATCAAAGCTCAACAGGCCGTATCTTCAAACGCTACACACAATTCACATCGACTGTTTCGAGGTACCTTCGCGCCTTCGCGATCGGTTCTGTCCCGTAAGCGTGAATTAGACATTATAGGCGGTGAACGCAATTAATTCTTTCATATATTTGGCTGCGCCGCCGAAAATTGAGGTGCCAGTTCGTAACGTGTATTTGTAAAATCGAGCAACGTTTATGTGGGGACTCCTGCAGGGAGCTTTCGTGGCTGACTCAGCAAACTGAAAGAATGTCGCTCCGAAGTAAATGCCTATTGTAGTCGTGCCACAAAGCTTTTCAGGCATAGAAGTATGCACTATGCATTCATCTGATTTCTTGTGCTTGCAGTCAACCATTACAGCTAAGCATCCGAGGGTCAGGATGCAAAAAAACTAGAAGGCAACAAACCTACCAAAAAACCCCGGACGTGTCCGTCTTTTAGTTTTTTCACAATAGGGCGAGGTTAGCGGTTGCTCCCCCCCCCCCTTCCCTTTTTCTTTCCCAATAAGACTGGGGGCTGAGTGGCAAATGGTCTTTGGTCAAAGTTTAATTTTCGATGGAAAATAATTGCACATTTCGTTCTCCTCACGCTCCCGAAAATTTCCTACAGTCAATTGCTTCACCATAACACAACTGTACGAAAGCGGCAAAGGCGGGTCCACCTCATACCATAGGACTAAAAATTTGTTATCTGTACCGTGACATTACGCAATGGAACCCGCCGCGGTGGCTCAGTGGCTAAGGCGTTGCGCTGCTGAGCACGAGGTCGCGGGTTCGATTCCCGGCCGCGGCGGCCGCTTTTCTGATGGAGGCGAAAAGCAAAAACGCCCGTGTGTACGAGATTTCGGCGCACGTTAAATATCCCCAGGTGGTCAAAATTAATCCGGAGCCTTCCACTACGGCGCGCCTCATCGCCTGCGTTGCGTCGGCGCGTTAAACCCCACAATCAATCAATCAATTACGCAATGGAAGTAAGACGTTTTCCATGCAGGTATCATGTTGGAGTGCAGGTATCATGTTGGAGTGAAATCGTAAGTCGGGCTTCGACAGGGCGACAGACGCGATTATGTGAGCTGGGCCACGTAGCGCTGTCGAGCTAAAATGTGCCATCACATTTGAAAATTAGGGTTTACAGCACTGAATAACCGCCTAGCTTGTGATGCAGGCTGTAGTAGAGGGCTTGGAATTGTTGCAAGTCACGCGGTTTTTTCTAAAACGCCTCCCTGAGCGGGTACATAAAGCCCACTTGGGGCTTATGAATTGGTTCGCGAAATCGCAGAAAAACAATTGTTCGAGCAGGCGAATAATGATAAAGAAATTATTTTATTTCCTTAACAAATGAATGCTTTCGATTTGTTTTGGGTCGAAGCTTCGAAGTAAGTACCACATACAAAAACGAAATACGTTTATGAGCAAATGGTGCCAGCCTTTGTAAACTATCGTAGGAAAGGAATGAAGTAGTAACTGGCTGGCTGGTGATTGATTAATGTAAACTTCGTGGTCTAGTGCGAGGCCGACAGCGATCAAAACTATTTATAAAGTTGACACATGGCATCGAGATGATAGCGCATGGCATTTGTACGCTTGAAGCAATCTTTGCCAGCTTGGACTCTTTAACGGGTTTATGTATATAGCAGCCAATGTGTGGATGGGTTCCTTTGTAAGCTTTATTTTTTTTTTAATTTTGAGGGGTAAAAATTTCTTTGTTCGGTGACATTCTGCAAAGTATCTGGATCCAAGAAAACTATATTGGCCACGTTGGAGGCAGCCACCCGTGTGCTGGTTCCGGCACGAACTTTCTTGCGTCAGCACCTATGGCTGATGGCAGGCACCATCATCGCTGGGGCACGGCGCGGGACTATTATGAGTCTGCGCTTCTGGTGGGGTACATTACCACTCGTCGTTTCTTTTCGATGGCTTTTAACTTTTCAAAGTGGCTAGTCCTAAACGAGAACGGGGGCGAGCCGTTTCCGCACACCGACAAAGCCAGGAAGCCGAATCGAAGCATTCGGCGGGGTTCCCAGAGCCCGTAGAGCGATGTAGAGCCCGTCATAGCATAGTTTGTGTGACCAAACTGAATCCTGCACCAAAAAACAAAAGAAAAAAGAAAGGAAATGTTGGCTCGTTGTACGGTTTTGGGCAATACTGAAGTGAAATCTCTATATGGGGCACCTCCGCCAACTTTAGGTTCATCTTACCTTCAGCAACAATTATCATCGCGATTGCTGTCGCTTGATTGGCCAAGGAGCTGAATTTAGCCCATGTCATTTGCGGCGCCCTTATCTTCACAGATGCAAGGGCTTGGACAAGGAGCTGAATGCGAACTGATATAACAGTGCCCACCGCGGGGCATTGAATAACTGTCCGAGGCGCGATGACTCAAAAAACTTGGAAAAGGCTTCGAGGCAATCCACCTAGTGTCCCACGCCCCTCCGGAGGGTCATGTAAATACAGTTTTCATATCGCGCAATTGTTCCCTTGAGATCGTCGGCTAGACAAAGGTTGTAAAATTATTAATGCGACAGCAAATGCTTTCTTACGCAATAGCTGACTCGATAGGGCGACAATCCTGCGTCCGGAGTGAGCGAAAAATGGCACACAAAATGACCGGCAGGCGCGCACAGAGAATAGAAGTAAAGTAACTGAGTTGAAAAAAAAAAGGGTAAATTTGTGGGAATTGAACCCAGGGGCTCCTAATGTGAGACAAGCGCGCATACCTAAGATCGATGTCACTAGCTGAATGAAGGTGTACCTAATAAACGCGTTGTCACCGGCGACTTAGAAACGGATGTCTGAGGCATGTACTGAGGCCCAGATAAGTAACTGGAACAGGTTAATTGACAAAGTAGCAATTAGGCGAGTAGCAAAGTACCTTTGAGCTAAATGCCTTCGTTGCTTGGCGATGCCAACGCTGGCATGTGCCTGCCCTACCTTAGTATAGTGTCATCATGCGGAATCTACTGAAACCTGCGATTGTACGGCGCTACCCCAACAGATGGCGCGCGAGCTGTGCGAACGCGGGTATGTGCCGGCCTTACGTTAGGCCTAACATTATGCTGTGAGTTCTAACGTCGTCAAGCAGCACGCGCCGTCAACGTAGTCTAGAGGTACTGTACCATGAGTTCGCGGTGCTTCGCACGTCATGGAACGCAGCGTCACGGCTACGTGAGTTTAAGCCTTGATGCCTGACAAGGTCGATTGGCCAGAGCTCTTCGATGTAGACAGCCAGTGAAATAAAGATTAATATATTATTATTATTATATTATTATTATTATTATTATTATTATTATTATTATTATTATTATTATTATTATTATTATTATTATTATTATTATCATTATTAAACTCCGCCCCCCCCCCCAAAAAAAAAAAAAAAAACGGCCCGCGTCTGGACCCCCCCAAACTTCGGATCGGGCGCACGGCGGCGCCACCGCGGCCACCGCTCGCACTATCCAAACCCACTTATTATTCAAACTGACAGTTTAACGTTAAACTTTATTTTAGAGGTGCAAAATTCATCATTTTTGTATTTTCGCAGGTTGCTCATTGCATTCTAACTCCGGTTTTTATATTGCGAGTGTTTCTGTGTCTGCGCAACTGCCTCGAGTAATTGGCGCTTGTGCGAGCACTCGGGCACAACATTGCTCCGACATGTAGTACTAAATTTGCAGTTGTCGCTCAGCATGCAGAGCACTGTATGACAAAAATAATCCAGTAGTTATTCAAGTGGCTCTAAATAATCATTTCACGCTTGCGTAAAGGCGTTGAAGCCAATTTTTAACTTTTTTTTTTTTTGGCCCCCGGAAGACCGCAGATGACGCGCAGCAGACGACAATGCGCAAGCGACGACGCATCTCGCTGACCTCACGGTCGCATTTTTTTATTACTCTTGCTTCGAATGCTTATAAAACACTTGCGTCGTTGAACACATTGGGCTCCTTCGGCTCAATAAATTTACGTAAGCACCTAAATACCATTTCTCGCACAGGTCATCGAGCGGTGAAGCACGTTGTATAAGATTATTTTGTCACCAAAATATGGCGCCACTGTACGAGAAATTCAAAACAGTGGACCAATCGTAGGGTTGCTTTTTGATACATTGGGCCTATGGGGAGTTTCTCAACTCCTATGTAAAGTAACTCTGCGATTGGCCTAGGCTAGCTATCAGTCACAGTAGCGGAGAGAAAAAAAAAAGACGGAAAAGCAAACTGAATATGATTATTACGAGATAACACGTTTGGCCATTGCGCACTAATGCTTTCGCATTTATTAGATCGTAAGGCGTGCTTAAGTGTCCTCGTATTCTTTTTTTTTTTCATCATCCAAATGTGGCGCAGGTTGCAATAAAATACGTTCCCTCACCCCGCCCTGTGTCACCGCAGCTATCCCGATAGGTACACGGACAGATGCCAGTGGGGCAATATTGCAGCAACCACACTACAGCACATAGTCTGGCAATGCCCTAATAAACCACAGGCCTTTGATCAAGGCATAGATATAAGAAGTAATGAGCAGTGGGAGGCCGTATTTCTCAGCTCTCTTCCCGAGATACAGGCTGCTGTCATCCATCTGGCAGAGGACGCTGCCAGGGAGGATGGGTTCCTGACCGCCGTTTGCTGGGACGAATACACCGGACATTTCCCGCGCGGTGCATTCGTCTTTAAAAAGGATGACAATAAAGTCTCTTCTCTCTCTCTCTCCCTTTCCAAACACGCCGCCAACAGAAACTGTTTAAATGAAAGCCTATTGCTGCTCAGCTTGACCATCTCACAATAAGTAAAACCGCTTCCTGGTCCCGGTATCGAGGCTGATTGATTTGATTGATTGATTGTGGGGTTTAACGCGCCGACGCAACGCAGGCGATGAGGCGCGCCGTAGTGGAGGGCTCCGGATTAATTTTGACCACCTGGAGATCTTTAACGTGCGCCGAAATCTCGTACACACGGGCGTTTTTGCTTTTCGCCTCCATCAGAAAAGCGGCCGCCGCGGCCGGGAATCGAACCCGCGACCTCGTGCTCAGCCGGTATCGAGGCACCCGCGCTCATTCACAGAGGGATGTTTCCCGAGAGGGTGTGGAACCCCAAGGTAAAACAACCGTAAAGCCCACACTTCAGACATACGCGAAACGCTAGCCCTCTGCAAACAAATAAACGCCGCGAATGCCTATTATACACCTCTCGCGAGACGAAGCCACCATTTTCCGGAGACTACAAACCACTTTCTACTCACATAAAACCCTACTACGTATACCATAACTTACCATCTATCCCGCCACACGGAAATACTGTCCTAAACCAGGCCCTGTGTACCACCGGGCATAGGAGTGCTAACAATCCCCAAACCTTACCCCGACGGGGAAAGGCTGGAGTTGATGACCACCTCCGACGTCTCGGACCAGCCAGAACTGGGGGAGAGGGCACAGGTGGCCGGCAAGATCCAGGGCATCCCAGACTGGTGACGCCTCTCACCGGGCGGGTTCCTTTTAACCTCAGGGCCACGACTCAAAAAATAAAGTTTATCTAATCACATATCCAAACATGGGGAAACCACGCAAGATTGAAGATTGCGACTCAATCACAGGAGCGGGCGTTCAACAAACGACGAGAGGGACGCGCCAGCTTGCGCGGAGGAGCGACCAGTTTTGCCGTGGTAGCGGTATACATCTTACACCCCGGGATTTTAGTTCAGGCCGGGGTAGCCCCAAAATTACCATCGTCAAGCCGCAGAGCACCACATAGCCGCACGGGTGTATTGGACGACGCTTACCCGCGGTATTGCTCGTTTCGTGCTTGCGGCGCAGAGGAAGGAGGGAAGTACGCGATGGCCGGACGTTAGGCCTAACGTAAAGCTTTGACGTCCAACGGCATTAACCGGCACCCACAGTTGACGCGCAATGAGTTCGACGTTGCTCGGGACGCTGTTCGCCTGGATCGTTGTTAGGCTATCTAACGTTAAGCCTAACAACGGCGATAGCACATACACGCCGAGCTGCATTCGCGAACGTTTACCCCCGGCATGTTTTTGTTTTGTGCGAGTCACAGAACTCACACAATGTTGCCAACGTAGCACTTAGACCAACTTCATTGTTATAAAGCCTACACGGATATTACGCGGTCCCAACACCCAATTTTTTTCATTCAACCTTCCTCTCGCCAACGATTTAAAAACGCCGACCGCACGTCGAGAAAATGCGTCAACGTGACGGGGAGTGGAAGTCGGAATGGCACATATCTCGAAGCCTTTTCAGTGACCCAGCGCGCCACGTTTAAATAAAAGCCTTGCATGCCACTGTTTTAAAGCGAAGCTTTCTATGTCCTTCTGATGGCGTCCGTGCGCACCACAATACGTACTGCACGAAAGGAGGAAGAGAAAGAAGGACGGAAAGGCTTGGAGGTTAACTAGGTGTAAAGCCCGGTTTTCTACCCAGCACTTCGGGAGTGATTGATTGATTGATTGTGGGGGTTTAACGCGCCGACGCAACGCAGGCGATGAGGCGCGCCGTAGTGGAGGGCTCCGGATTAATTTTGACCGCCTGGGGATCTTTAACGTGCGCCGAAATCTCGTACACACGGGCGTTTTTGCTTTTCGCCTCCATCAGAAAAGCGGCCGCCGCGGCCGGGAATCGAACCCGCGACCTCGCGCTCAGCAGCACAACGCCTTAGCCACCGAGCCACCACGGCGGGTACTTCGGGAGTGTGGTTCAGGGGATAAAAGAGGAGAAGAAAAGGAAATAGCCAACTTTACACAAAGGGAGAGCACATGGTGGTGGTGGGGATGCTGCTGCTGCTGATGATGATGATGATGATAAACAGGGAAAAAAGCGCTTCGCGTGGTCGGAACCCAACCTGGGTCCCTCGCGTTATGAAACCGACGTATATTCGATCGCGCCATTCCGACACGATCGAAGTAGTGTGGATTTTGGACTTTGACTTTCCCCCTGCTACTCAAACTTCTAAATAAAATGAACTCAAACAAATCAATTGCAAACATCCACTTACTTAATTTCCCGCAGAGAAAGCTCCGCGTTTCAACCACCTTTCTGGTTAGCTTAAAAAAAAAAAAAAGGCTACCCACCGCGGTGGCTCAGTGGCTAAGGCGTTGCGCTGCTGAGCACGAGGTCACGGGTTCGATTCCCGGCCGCGGTGGCCGCTTTTCAGATGGAGGCGAAAAGCAAAAACGCCCGTGTGTACGAGATTTCGGCGCACGTTAAAGATCCCCAGATGGTAAAAATTAATCCGGAGCCCTCCACTACGGCGCGCCCCATCGCCTGCGTTGCGTCGGCGCGTTAAACCCTACAATCAATCAATCAAGCTTAAAAAGGCTTTGGTTTTCTGCGTAGTTTGGCGCTCAATAGAGAAAAATAACCACACGCAGCGTACATCGGGTCTGGAAGGTTGTGTGCTCCCGACAAACGCCTCCTCGCCCTCGCAAAGAACAGCCTGCTTTCAAATGCGGGAAAATTACGATAATTTCTGTATTAAATGTTGTTGCAATGTTGTTGTTGTTGTTGTTGCAATAAACATTGTTGCAATAAGCAATTTCAACTCGCCTTACTTACTCGGTTATTCAAACTGGAGTCCTTGTCCGCTTCTAGTCGAGCGCATTTAAAATGTTCACCTGTAATCGAAAGCTTGCTTTATTCGAGCTAGTTTCTTGTCTCATTCGAATTCGAATGTCAGAGAGAACCGGTGCTGCCTGCAGCCTTTCAAACTTTACACAAGTTGCTAGCAGTCTCGCAGCATATTCGGAGATTTGTGTCATTACAGAAAAATAAAATGGTGCTCGCAGTGTAAAAATAAAGCACGTAAAAAATAAACGGCGAATGTTCCAGAGAATAGCAACAAAAACACGCATTAATCAGTCAGGTATTTATGCGAATAAAAAGAAATTTGTACAACGAAGGCATGGACCGGATTCTGATGCAACAGAGGCGATGGGCGGCGCCGACAAATATAGAAAAAAGTAATTTTTGGTAACCGAGAAGGACAAAAAGCAGCGGGACGAAATAGAAATATGTCCGACTTGGCGACACCGGTCAGGCCGAGCGTTGTTTGCCCGTCAGGGCTGCGGCTTAACACGCGTCAGTGACATGCCCGGCGGAGACAAAGCAAGGCGCTGCTGCCTGCTTGATATGCAGCCTATAGAGACCGGCGAAGGTCTCGGAAGGCGACAAGCGGAGCGGTTCGGCGTCCAAGTGGCGGCGGCCGCATATCGTTGACGGGGCCAGGTCACGTGCTCTGAGACAATTGAACGGAAGGACGCGAATAACTTGATGGACACTGGCGGCGACAACACCGGGCAATTCGGGCCAATGCAACGTCCGCGTCCGCGGCGCTTGTCTTCGCCGAAGCGTCTGAAGCAGAATTCACGCGAGGGACGAGATGGCTACCGGAGGCGAACAGGAATGCGATGTTGTAAAACGTCGCCGGGGGCAGAATTCTGTAAAACGGTGGCGCCGTTTTGACTGAGCCGTGGTTATGACTGTGACTGTGAAGCACTACCCAACAATTCCCGCGTGGGAGTTTCTGCAATTTTTCTTGTTTTTTGTGGGGCCAGATATGTTAGAAGCGATGAAAAAATATTGCGCTAAGCAGACGAAAACGAAGCTTGAAACAAACGTCATACACAGGCGACTGTATATGGTGTTTGTTTCAACCGTCGTTCTCGTCTCCTTAGCGCGATATTCTTTTTTACCACATTCATGAACCAAATAACTCAAGAACAAGTTTTGTTCAATCTCACAAGCATTGTGGCTCCGTCAGTGTGCAGATCCGAGGGAAGTGTCGCCGCAACGGTTTTTTTTCTTTTATTTTTAATCAGGAAAAGGAGTGGTTTGGGGCACGCAGACGGTCGCTTTTAAGTTTGAAAAATCAAGCGTTAGCATCCAATTTCACTCCAGTTAAGAACGCACCGCGTGGGCTTAATTATACGTGGTGTATACAGCTCCTGAGTATGGTATTGCAGGCTCTGACGCTCTTCAATTTTGTGTCGTCTGAGTGCAGCCATTTATCGTTGACTTCCAACCGCATTTTGATTGTTGCATTCAACAGGCTGAGGTGATCGCGCGCAAGCGCCGTGAAGGGTATCGTGTATCTTGTGTTTCTATAGAGACAATACGCGTGTCATATTATTTGCGACAACTCACTGGCCTCACGGCCATTGTAACCAGGCAGACGGGGTGGTTACGGCCGATGCCGCGCTCATTTAAAGTAGCGCACCGGAGGGGGACTTCACCTGTGTGTGCCCGTGCAGTGCGGTCGAGCGCGGGCACGAGAGCACGGCCCTCGGCGCCGCGCGGGACGACGGCGATCGATGATCCCCCTTTCAGGGCCGCGCGTCCTTTCGGCTGAACGGGCAGTGCAGTGCTCGGACAGTACACGGCGGCTGTGTTTAGATCGGCCGCTTGGCCGCCCGGGGAGCCGAACTGACGCGATAATTCGATCCACCGGCGCGGCCGGACCCCGCAAACGGCGGGGCGTGCTTAACCGAGTTCCTCCTACCGGCCGCCGCGTGCAGTTGCGGTGGCTCCACTGTATACCTAAATTGAGTTTGGTCGGCCTGAGTGGACGGTACGCCGTGAGACGCGGCCCTGGTGTCAATGCTTCTTCGCGCCGGTCCGCGTGCTGTCCCACGGCGAGCCCGAATACCACGTGTCAAGTACAGCGTACGCTCCGCGGTGCCCAGGGCTAGGGCCCGGAGCCAGATCGAGTCCCCTCTTCGTTGCGCCCCATTCTTCCTACGCGGCACTTCCGAGGAGACCTGGCGGACGCTGAGCGGAAGGGGGACGTAGATTGCATATCAAGTCCCGGTTGTATAAAAGGGACCGGTGGTGTTGCTTCCAACGGAGCTTCCGCGACGCCCAGGGCTTCACTCGTTTCCCCCTGCTCTTTAGCATTCGGTGGTGGTTCTGACCGGCTTGTTGTTGCTTTTTTTTCATGAAGCTACTCGCCTCTCTGGTGTTAGTGCAGTAGTGGCTTAGGTGTCACTCCAGTATGAGCGCTCTTTTGATTTCTTCCTTCCCCCCTCACCTTCTGGGAACCCTGCTGCCCGGAGGCATGCATTTCTAATGGCGGAGTAGTCGTAGACACCAGTATGTACGAAAAATTGCTGCTTACAGTAAACTGTCTGACTGGTATAAGCTAGGAGCACCGATTTTTTGAACCTGTCAGAACTCCTTGAACCCTCGCTCGGGTACTTTATTTTTTCGGTGCCTCTGGCAATAATGGATAACGTTTGAGATTATATTTTAGCCGAGTTCTTAACAGACTACGTACTAACCAAGCCTCGCACCGAGCCCTTAGTATGTAACTCCTACACTCACAGATCCTCAGGCAGTACCGTGGTTTGGCTTCACCACAGTGCACTCAAGTAATCAGTTCATGCCACCAACAACGCAAATTCGCCAAATAAACGCAACTTGCACAGCATTTGACTAAAAAATGACCTGTGCTGTGCAGTGCCGTAGCCATAAATATATTTCGGGGGGTGTTATACGCCGCCTGCAAAAAAAAAAAAAATGTAAGGAAAGATAGCGTATGCGCAAACATCATTTCATTTTCGTTTTCTTATCTAATTTTCTTATTTTTGTTTTAACGTATAATATATCTATGCGGAGTGCGAGCAGCGTTGACGAAAAAAAGGCCGAAATGAGGAGGGGACCGAGGAGGGAGCGCACCGCGCCGAAAATTTCGGGTGGGGTTCTGACACCGAAACCCCCTCCCCCCCCCCCCCTGGCTACGCCCCTGGTACTGTGGCAATGCGCAGAGCAGAACTCCACGCTTGCAATGCGTGATTTCCCAGCGCAGACCGAATTTGACAGCGAAGCTGTTTCTGGCTAAGGCATTTTCGTTTGATTCTTTTTGTACGCCTCATCACACGGATATGCATTTTGAGTACGTTAGTTATTAATAGGCACCACTTACAAGATCAGCAGACTTTCACGCAAATAAAGAAGGTTTGTCAAAGGTGTGCTGGTCTGTGATCCGCGTCGGCCGTGTCTACACTCGCACCGCCTTCTCTTTGTCGGCATTCCAAGCTCTTGCGTGTCATTTCATCCGCCTCCTCGGGGCGGAGCTACCGTCAAGACAAGTCACCATTCTCCATTTTGAATTTCCTTTCTTTTCTGTCGTCGACGTCGTAATAGCAAGGCCGCGTATCGTCCGGACATCCCGTTTATCCGGTCCTCCACCTTCACAGAGAGGAAGGGCCATAAATTTTTTAGTCAAGTAGTTAAAATAGAAGTTCACTCACTCACTCACTCACTCACTCACTCACTCACTCACTCACTCACTCACTCACTCACTCACTCACTCACTCACTCACTCACTCACTCACTCACTCACTCACTCACTCACTCACTCACTCACTCACTCACTCACTCACTCACTCACTCACTCACTCACTCACTCACTCACTCACTCACTCACTCAAGAGTCTTCACAAGAGTCTTCGCAGTTCCTTTAAGAACGACCCAAATTCTGGCGAATGAACGAGGCATAGAAACCTTCGATCTCATCTCGCCACCTGGTGTGGGACCACACCAGCGGCCCAATACGCAGAAACAACCAGCTGAAGTCCTTGACAGATAACTGGAGCGTACAAGGTGCGTAATGTACGGTTCAGTTCTATGTTCAGTGTGCAGGAAACACAGCAGCGCACACAAAATGATAAGAAATGCTTTACTGGCCTTGTAACATATTAGGGCAGACCAATTAAAGGCCCTCCCATTTTGCCGCGGGAAGTGCTTCACACACATGCAGGGAAAATCGCAGTCATTTCTAACTGAATTAATGCTCCTTCAAATAAAGCTAACTCATTAAAAAATATGACCAACGAAAAATAGGGAGCAACTTCGGTACACGTGAGCGGTAAATACAACGCGATGCTTGCAAGCGGCGCGGCGCCATTTTTACTGCGTCCGCAATAATAACGACAGGAAGTTAGGGTAAGTGTTCAGAGCCTTTACAGTGTTGTCCGTTCTGCCTTGCGGGTTGCGGTCACCGCACTCGCAGGGCGTCGATGTTATTTCAAGTGGATGCACGAAAGTAGGCCTCGGCCGTGGCCTCTGGCAGCGAAGTGAAAGCAGTGCCGCGCACGCTGGCTGGCTCGTTTGTTCGCCGCGACGGCCGGCCAGCGCGCGTGCCCCTAACGAAGCGGCGGGCCATAAATTTGGACGACGGGCATTCCGGCCTGCCTCGCTCGACGCCTGCCTTCCGGTCCGGGCAGTGCGCTACGACCGGGGAGTCCATTTACTCGTGGACCCAGTGGAGGTCCCTCTCGGAGCTCGCCCAAGAGCCTCTCATTTCCGCGGCCCTGCTTCTTTTGTGCGATAGTCGGGGTTGAGGTGGGCTGTTCGTAGGTCAGTGCGGCCCTGCGCACATGGTGGCGAACCGTAGGGGATAAAGCGCGCTGCTGCTTGGTTCTCCGAAGAGGCTTAGTAGCGGCGCTCGGGGGGTTGTAAACCGTGTGCCTCGAGTACAGTTCAATAGCGGAATGACAGGCTTCGATCGCGGCGGAGGGAGGCAGAGCTCATGCCCTTTGCTCAGCGAGCACCAAGCCTGGTACGACGACCATAGTGATCTGGGTCGATGTACGGGGAAGTGTTGCACAGCTCCAAGTTATTAGGTGCCTGTACCAGCTTTTGTCCTGCAGTGGATACAACCAGGCTTATGATGATGATGATGATAATGATGATGATGATGATGACGGCGACGAGGGCGATGACGGCGACGACGGCGATGATGATCGTCTTCTACCGATGCATCCATGTTAAACGGGTCAAACCATTGCAGCCACATCGAAAACTCCCAGGATTACCGCGGGGACTTGAAGTTCGACTCTCATGGCATTCCTGCCTGAAGTGAAAACAGTTGCTCGATTCGCAGACGGGGCCCTTCTCGAGCATATACTTAATCTCGCAGCAACTGAGTAAAACGAGGTGACGTAATCGTCGCATGGGATAAATATTTTGGTATGTTTTATTCATTGCCCTTTGTTCTGCTTCATAGTCTTCATAACTATCATCGCTAAACTATCCTATGCTATGCCCACTGCAGGACTAAGGCATCTCCCATAGACCTCCAACCGCTTCTGTCCCGCGCTGCCCCCGTCAATTCGTTGTAACTGAATGTTCTTATTTTCGTCCCTCCATCGAGATAATAGAGTCCCGCATTTCGGTGTCCACTTTGTTACCCTGGTGGTCTACCGATTCTAGTTTCGCCGCATTACGTGTCCAGCTCAAGTATTTTTCCCCCTGATCTGCCACCTGAGCTTTACTCCTATCACCCTTTTTTCCATGACTCGTTGAGCTGACCCAAGTTTTCTTTCCAAGTGTTCACTAAGGCGTCATGTGTCTGCCCCTGTACCATCACCGACAAGGTTTAATTGATGTATGCCATCCTCTTCAGTGGCGCAAGCGGCCGGCTATTTATTGTTTGAGAGTGCTTACCGATTGCACCCCAGCCCATACCTATTCTGCGCCGGCTTTCCTTCGAGTGGTTAGGATAAGCACTGACTAACCGTCCAAAATTTATGTTGCATTAGTCCCCTTGTTCTCTCATGCCGTTACCTGGGGTGAATGAGGTGCTTCCTACATTTCTATTTAGCATTACGTTTGATTTATTTACATTAATCTATAACCCTGCGAGCAAAGCTTCTTAGTACAGGTCCTGCTGCGCTTTTTTAAAGTGTTCTCCAGACTCACTGAACAAAACTACGTCGACCGGAAATCTCAAGTAGATCAAATACTCCCCTTCCTTTCTGAATATCCCTTCCAGGCAGGCTGTAACCGATTTCGGTGAGACGGTGTCTTCTTGCCTTACTCCATTTCCGATCGGGAACTTTTCGTTCTTCTTGCGGAGGATTATCCTCTCATGCATCTCTTGAATCTGTCATCCAAGAGTCTTATTGTGTACGTCGTCTCTTGTTTCCCTGGTCTTTCGATGCTTCGAGGACGGGGGTTGTATCTACTGAATCAAATGTTTTTTCGCACATAAACGTCATGTAAAATGGTTTCTTCTAGCTGGAAAATCTCCGCGGATTTTTCTATTACCTGCATTCATGGCATGGGTGTGACCAGTTGTTGAGTAGTCTTTCCTGCTAAATCCAGCCTGTTCTCTGGGTTGTTGGAAATCTACGTTTTCGCTTAGGTGGTTAACTTTTGAATAGCTCGTATAGGACCGACAGCACGCTGGTAAGTCTATAATTTTTAAGCTATTTGACGTCACTTATCTTCTGAATCAAAATTATATTGGAATTTTTTCTGGCCTGCGCATAGGAACTCCAGTTGGCAACTAAATAAAGGTTTATTCTCTTTCTCTCGTACCCATAGCTACAGACGCTACCGCCTGTGTTGTATGCTGGGGCATGCACGAATCAATCAATCAATCAATCAATCAATCAATCAATCAATCAATCAATCAATCAATCAATCAATCAATCAATCAATCAATCAATCAATCAATCAATCAATCAATCAATCAATCAATCAATCAATCAATCAATCAGAGCGCAAGGACTTGGGGGTCGACCAGATAAAATCTGTGCCGTACTTTAAATCCTTTGTGCGTAAACTGAAGCCTACCGGAGTGTTAAATACCTTCACCATGGCACGTACCGGCAGTGGGGTATCGGACAACACTTTATATTCACCAATGTTCACTGCTTTCACATGATTTTGCATGGCTTCAGGTCTTGTTAAGTTAGGTTAATTAAGAAATAATAATAATGGACACTAGCTTAAGGGACTGTTGTTTTGCTTTTGTTATGTAAAATGTTTTTTGAGGGGCGAATAATGTCGTGCGAGCCCACATAAAGCATGATACGGACCAGCAGGTAGCGCAGCAATAAATGTTCGGGCTACTCTTCACGGCCCGTAAGCTTTTTTAACGGTGCGTGTGTCGCCCCGGTAGCGCCCCGATAAAGTTACATGTAATTATTTAAACGCGGCGCAGTTTTGTAGGTTACCCCGTCCTCGCGAACGTTTTATTTCAGGGGCACACAGGAGACCATGCGTCATTATGGGTGAAGTCTTGAAATTGTGACCGCATGTCTCACGCGATATAACTTTACCAGAATGCTTTCTCCACGTAGTTGTAATGTGGGGGGCGAACCTTGCAATTATTTAAATAATACGAGATAATACTACTTGAAAGAAACCGTCTACTCATGTTCGAAGTCACCAGAGTTAAATCCTCGGGCAATGGTAATGGACATTTACAGGAATACCAGGGCTGTCACCGTTGCGATCGAAAATAACCAGCTGATATATGCGCCTTTCAACCACAATAACTTATGAGTAGTAAGTTAGCATGAGTAAACGTCGCCTATATAAATCAACCAGTAGCAAATAAGAACATGAGAATTAGTCTTGTCAGTTCTTCGTGTGTCCTGTGTAGATTTGTTTTCGCTCAAATTTGAAGAAAACTTATTTGCACCAAATCGCCCAACTGCAAGTATTATCAGGCAGCCGCAGTCATCAATGCTTCGCTTGCGTTCAGATTTGATGAGCTAACTCATGATATTTTGACTTCTCTTTTAGATGCGACTGCATATCATTCACTCGCCTTGTCCATGCAGCGTCGTCGGCGTTGTTGTCGTCCGCCCCTCCCCCATTCTCCTCGCCGCGCGAGCTGCGCTCTCCGCCACTCACCCCCTCTCCTCTCCGATGCCCCTCTCTCGCGGGGGCATTGAATTTGATTCGAATGGATTGGCTTGGCTTGGCTTGGCTTGGATTGGATTGGATTGGATTGGATTGAATTGGATTAGATTGGATTGGACTGGATTGTATTGGATTGGATTGGATTGAATTTGGATTGGATTGGATTAAAGTGGATTGTATTGGATTGTGTTGCGTCATAGCCGCGGCAGACGCACTGGCGCCGGCGCGTCCCCTCACCGTTATGCGCGCTATAAAACGCGGTGCCTGCGCCGCTCCGCTCCATCGTTCCAGCGCCGTTCCTCCGCTGTCCAACGCTGCAACGTGAACCCCCTATGCGTCGCATCTACACAGGGGTTCCCGCGAGGGGAGGTGGGAGTTTTTTTTAAACATTTGTCTACGACGATCCCAAGAAAAATGCTGCATATATGTTGCCCCAAAGACTCAGCCTCTTGCGTGTTTGTACTTCACAGAAAGGAAAGTCGTTCGCAGCACGCGAAGCATCCCGTCTAATGTTCCTGGTGGGCTGTGTATCCAAGCGACGACGTTGTGTTTGAAGCCACGCCGCCCGGTGCGAAATACTCTCAGGTATGAACGTCGTTTGCCGTTTATACTACGGTGGCCTGATGCTCGGGGCTTCGCGATGCAGCCGCACTGTAAGGAGAACACTCGGCAAGACTAGAAATGCTCGCCCTTCAAGCCAGCATTCTCCCGTGCTTCCGGCGAGCGGTGTTGCTAGAGCCGAGCCTCGCGCCTCGCGTCGCTAACTTTCGCGAGGCGCGTTCTACTCCCATAATGGTCGCGGTGACCTCCGTAGCCGCACACACGGGCGAGCCGGTCCGCCGCTGCATGCGTGGCCGCGGTTTCTCGCTGCTCCTCATCACTCTCATCGAGTATGCATGAACTGTGAGTGCTTTCCGCTGTCGTCGCAGAGCGCGCCCGAAATCCGGCCCACTCGGGGTCCCAATACTCTCCCCTTTGTTTGTTCGCAACCCTGCGAGGTCTCCGCGGAGTTGGCAATGATATGCCGCTCAAAGCTTTGCGGAGACAGGGGAGACGGCCTGGCGTTGTGCGCTGGAGATGAGGAATGAAGCATCTTACCCTCTGGGATCTTTTCTTCGAGGCCTTGGAAACAAGGGAACCGTTTTAACCGGTTCCGGTGCTTCTGGCGGGAAAGTAGCGCCGTATTTGGGCGGGAATGAAATCAATTGCCGTTTTAAATTAATATGCTCTCGGGCGCCGTCGCAAAATCCGATTTCTTTTTATGAAACACAATAATTGCGCAGCCGGTACCCATACAAGTATAAGCCGCGCATCCTTGATACCTGAGACACTGAGCAGAAACGGTTCCCGTCTACGGCGAATTACGGACCGCCACGCACGTCCCCAAATGTGATCCTGGCGATAAATTTTTTGTAAACGTAATTAACAAGCGGCATTCCTACAACACTGTAATTGAAACAGTGAAACGAACAGCGAAAACAGCCGTAAGCATGAAAACGAAGGCACTTTGCTTTGAAACGACCCACAGACCTGCACGTACCACGTACACTCTTAGAAGTCTCCGTAGGGCGTCTTCACCACAATGCTCCAGAATTGCCAATCGAAGTGGCCTAACATTTATTTGGAATGAAAAAGCGCATCTGCGCAGGTATACATTCGCAATGCAAATGGCTATTCACGCCTTGCATGTCGTCCGTGCGCACATGCACTTTTTAAAGTCAAATCATATGTTGGGATTTGTCAGTCGTCGAACTGGCACACGAGGCCACTTCGATTGGTCATTACGGCGTCACCGGTGGGGAAGACGACCTACCGGGACTTTTTAGAGCGTGGGCTTAGATTGAAACTACATGACATCTACTCTTATTCACGCTTTCATAAGTGCCTTTCTGTGCCATTTTTAATGGTCATTTCGTATACGTACTTGCTCGAAGATTGTATTTTTAATTTCGGAGCCTGTCCTAATTGTTACGTCCAGCACACGCAGTACCACCAGTGTACATTTTCTCTACTATGTAGTATGACTACCACATTTTTAAAACAGGGTACTCTATGTAGCTTCCACAATGTGCGGGAATATTTGTTCTTGCGTAGGTTGTTGTATCTGGGCTGAGAGCCGATGCTGACCTCCACCTGGCCAATGTCATATTTTCATTTTTGCCAATTTTTTCGTTCCAGTCTAATAATTAATCTAAGTTTTGAGCTGAAAGATTTCAGGGAGTAAATATGTTACCAGAGACCACCAGCAAAACATGTTCTATTGTTGACGGAACGATATGGCAGGGCAGCACTAGGTCAGGGAATTCCGACGGATTGTTTATCACTTCGTGATAGACTAAAGTATTTCCAGTGTACTTTTGATACGAGCATTCACAGTTGGCTAGCTCAGCTGGCAGTTAGCTTGGTTGGGGCGGCTGGTGTGTTGCCTAATTTATCCGCACGGGGAAGCAGCCGACTCGTTTAATGGGACTTTCGCGTGCATTAATGCCACTAGGCCAACGTAGGCTTCTTCGCGTGCTTCGTCGGCGTGTAAGGATACTCTAGTGCGAGGTAGGGCGACTTACCACACCCAAAACCGCGTTTTTTTTATAATGCGCGAGGATCACTCGCACACTGCTTGGCTCTTTAGGCGAAGAAACGGGGACCACAGAGAAGCGTAGCCACATTGGCGGCGTGTAGCCCTAAACCTGTGCAGTCGAACCTCGTTATAACGAAGTAGTACCGGGACCGCAAACTTGTTCGTTATATCCGATATTCGTTATACCAGTAGAGGTAAAAATCGGCTGTAACAAATCGACAATCTGGCCCGCGCAAAAATACTTGGTACAAAAATGCATTTTTTAGGCTTCCAACCCACTATAAACACAATAACCCTTTTTTTCTCCTTGTTGCATTTCAAGCTAATGAACCGGAACAAGACTACGTGAAATTACAACAGAACAAAGTTTACCTGACAAAACAAGCCTGCGTCTTTATTTGTTTGTTGAAGTATGTGATCTTCATCTGGAGGCTATTAACAGCACTGAGCAGGATGAAGTTTTCCACAGTGTCCACGAACAAAAGGGCCTGTATACTTCTGCAGTTTCAGATGCCGGAGGGTTTTTCCAAGTAGCTTCACAGCCTCCTGCTCAAACATTTCTTCCTTATAACAGATATCGCGCGCGGCTCACGGTTTCAGTTTCGTTATAAAAGAATAAGTGCCATCTAAATAAAGCGTGACCAACAAACATCGTATTTAGTTCGCTATAGCCGGTAATTCACTATATCAGTGTTCGTTATAACGAGGTTCAACTGTAATCAAAATTTCGGTTGACTGAGACTCATCCTAAGACCCTACCTTGTCAGGTATATTTGCCAGTGACGGTAACGGCAGCCGTCAGAAACTCATGACCGAATCAACAATTCTTATGTACATGGCTGCAGCGGCGGCCTGGCATCCCCATTGGGTATGCGATGGTCTGACGTTATTTCCGACGCACGCTTTCAGTTCTAACGTCGTGAACCGGTTCCCAAAGCTTGACGTACAGCGAGTTTGACGTTTCTTGGGACGTCGTTTGGTGCAACATTACTGTCACCTAACGTTATGATGAATATTGGCTTAACTTTAAACCCACTCGGGTGGATTGGCCTCGGACGATGGTAACAATCACCAAGAAGCTCACGGCCGATTCTCCGATATCTATTAGGCTGCGTCAAAAACATATGAGGGGATCGGCCAGTGATGACAACTTCCGTCAGCAGCTCACGCCCTATTCACCCCTTCCGATTAGGCTTCGACGTCCACATACCAACCCACAATTCTCACATCCCTACTCGATCAATGGCAGCAGCCGTGAGAGGCTCATGGCCGATTCTCCAATTCCCGTCGGCAACGACGTCAACATGCACACACAAACACGCACACACACATACGCATTTACAACTCAACGAGGAATGATGCCCACGCATTCTCACATCACAAAAAAAAAAGCCCAGGTACCACGATAGCTATTTTTACACAAAGTGTAGTTTTTTTTTTTTTTTTTTGTGGGTTGGAAGCAGTTTCAGCATTTTCTGTGAGCAAATGCCCGCTTCACGGGGCAGCTGCTGCGGCATTCCAAACAACTCTGTCTGCAAAGCACGTAGGTAATGCCACCGGCGAGTGGTGTCGAGGACTGGTTGTTCCCGGGAGGCTTCCGGGCCATCGAAGCAAATATTATGCGCCTCCTTGCTGTCCTCCCCCCCGTCAGTTTTTGTAGGCTGGAGGATTGTATACGAAGCCCTTTCCCATCTGTGCCTTACGGGGAACCATACGGCCGAGGTTCTGCTTTGCAACGAAGCTGGCAGCTTCTAGTATACGACGGCTTTGTTCGTCTCCCTGTGCGGGCAAAATCTCGCACAAGGTTGCATATCTACCAAGCAGCCCATACGCACAGATGTGCATTAGCCAACGCGTTCACCGGGATTGCGCTGGAGTTGGCCTAACGTTACGTTTTGACGACGTTAACAGGTACTTGCTGCTTGACGTTGCTTGGCCCACCGTTATGCTCAACGTTAAGTCTAGGTAACGTTCGACATAACAAGGGCCATACCACATCCCGTCAGACTCCAATGCTAACCCTAGGTATTTTTATTTCGGGATGCTATCAAAACTTGAACACCTTTACATACCTCAGAGCAGCACACACCGAAGGTGGTGCATTGGTCAATGCTTTCCCCGGTCCCGTTTCTTGCGAGTCCCAACACCTGTTATATTGTGACCAGTGCAGCACTAAGCGCATCTGTGGTTGAAACACCAGCGACGAAATGCTAATCTTCGCAGTCTACGTCACCTCTGGAAAATCCAAAACAGACATCGACACCTTCATGTACAGGCACTTTGCACGACTTAGGCAACAACGAGCAACAGTAGTGGTTATTGTCGGTGACTTTAATGTTGACATGGCTAAACACGAGAAAAAGGGCTGCTCCCTGGCTTGTGACTTGAAGAACTTTAGACTCGCATGCTACAATGACCCCAATGAGCAAACTACATGGTATAGATCGTCTGGACATTTTTTTCTGTCTGCAAAGCGATTGTCGCTGCCGTTAATCTAAATCAATTGTGCGTTGCATGCCTCCAACTGTAGGTAGGTGTAGTGGTTTTGCAACAGCTTCGCTGGGCGCCCACTTTCGCAGGGTAGGCATAAACTTAGTTCATTCAACTTTTTTTTTTTCTGAGGCGTTTTGCTATCACGTATTATTACTTATCCCTCTTTATGGCGTGAGCCCAGGTGTATAGTCCACTCATAAAACACGTTTTCCTAATGTCTGGAAACGAAGTCGAGGTAACAACGTTACGTTTCTTCTCCAACGCAAAGCGCTGGTTCGGAATAAAAGTACAGAAGAAGGCCTGGTGCCAGAAATACCGCAGCTGTCCTTTCCCCGGGGAAGCGGTCGAGTGCCTGAAGTATGAGAATGAGCCCTCTGCCGGAGCAAAGCAGCAAAAGCTAGCCGGATACAAGGGAGGCGAGCAACCAGAAGTACAAGCAAGCGAACTTGCCGAGGGTGGCTGGTTGAGCATGCGTCAACCATTGGCAGTGCGCCAAGGCAACAAGCGAGCAAGCAATTACAGATACGGTTATCGAGCGCGAGTGCTTGCTGGGAAACACGTGGCTATGTCAACAACGCAGCCTCTTAGTCCGTCAGGGGCAACTATAACCACTTGACGATGCCGATATCAGTCCACCTCCGTGGCCGTGCTGGCACTGGGGCAGTATCTTTTCTTGCCACTATATACGATCCTTCCGGCGCCTCAAATACGACGGCTTGCTGAGTATTTTCCCTGCTGATAAATGTGAAGGTGGTCTTTGCAGGTAAGCCGAAGACTGGAAAAATGTGGTTGATTCCTCGGTCATAGGAATCGGTGAAGCACGAAAGTGAAATGTCCAGCGAAATCTGCAGCTGAGCATGATTTGCGGGTCGGCGCCTGTCTTGTGAGCGTGCTTGGCGAGCGACGTCCTGCTGGCAGGTCGCTTCGGCAAAGGTGTGCTGGCGTGATTTCCGTGAAGGATATGGCGTCAGTGAAATCTTGCGATATCCTGGGATAAAACGCTTTTGTGTTAAAATATAAAACCCGAAAACGAACAAGTATGACGTACTCTTTGGTTCTAAAGGTTGCTTCCCCGCAAGAAGACCCTATGTGCAGGGGTGCACCCTTTATAGGCCGTTTGCTCCGTTTTACTGGCGCCACTTCCGTGACGGATATGACGTCAATCAAATGTTTGTGTACCCCAGAATAAAACACTTTCGTGTTGAAATGAAACCCGCCTCGTCAACTGTATAGCTACATATGAAAGTCGTATATAAAGTCCCGCAGACGTATACGAAATGAGCTGCACGGAGTCGTTGTGTATTAATTATTATTTGGCGCTTCCAAGAGCGTGGAGCGCGGATTGAAATCTTGGTGCCATTAACTCGTGGATATTATTTTCAACGTCTGCGCTGAAAATGCCTGCACGGGCGTAAGAATGGCGTGACAATTTGGGCTGCGGTAAATACATTTCGATAAAAATTAAACCCAGTTCCACCCAGTGTGAAATCTGTTAAAACAGCGGAACTGTGGTTCTCCCGTGTCGTCTCGAACGTAAACGGGCACTCGTACGAAAATGGCAGCGCCGTCTCCGCGCAAATTCTACGATTCAAGCAAAGAAATCGGCAGCTGAACGTCAGGGGCAAGACCCTTCGCCCCCTTTTTCTCCCCTAGCGGGAGAAAAGGGAACCCGCCCCTGCGATACCACTGTGCCCTCTATCAGTGGGTCTAAGAACCGCCGGTGAGGTGGTCCCCAGGCCCACCAATAGAGGCCGCCGGCTGGTCTGGGAACCTGCTCCTACCCTTGCGTCACGCACGACTTACAGCAGACGGACGAAAATGCTCGACCTATAACAGCCCCGCTGTTAATAAGGACCGTTCTTACGACATTCGGTGCATACGGAACAGTACGTTGGACTCAAATGATGTGTCTCTGCCCAGTACTGCGGGGCTTGTTGCAAAGGCTGTTTGCTGGAACGCTTAACTTAGTTCCATTAGTGGTTATGCCAAATATTTGCGTCCACTATATTTTTTTTCTTATGATGGCTTTGTTAAAAAGCTGTCGTAACTTGCTTGAAAGGCTCAAAATTTTGAAGATTGTTTAATTTCATCATGCTGAGGTATTTCATGCGTAAACTTTAATGCTAAAAGCAAAAAAAAAAAATTGTACAGCGAACCTGTATAAGGATACTTTTCCCATTTCGTTTGTGCCCGCCGATGAAGCAGACAAAAAAAGATTTTGGCTGATTGATTAGAACCTGCGGGGGCGCGATGCACGGGGCCAGCCTTCTAGGGACGCAGAGGCGTGCCCAGTGCCGGATTAGGAAATTTTGGGGCCCGGGGCTACTGCGTCCTTGGGGCCCTAATGATGATGATGATAATGATTCCGCTTTAATAGGCGAAAAATTTCCAAGCCCATGTTATACTCTCTGATCAGTGATAAATTATACATAATTATACGCTTTCCTGAAACTAATTTATTGGCTTGATGTCTAGTACTATATAACGGATTTTATCAGGCGTAAAAGTTAGTATGGTTTGATTGCTGGTCCATCACAGATTCACAATTAATCGAAGCGCCGTGTCGGCGTGCACACGCCATGCTACAGAAGAGTATTTTCTTACAAGAAGCGTAGTTTATTAAGCTTGTAAGGTTTTAGTTTTATTGTAAAGTTCTCCACCTGCATATATGGGAGGGCTCAAAGTCCGCGCAGGCAGCTGTCACGCACAGATATCTGCCAAAAAGTTAGCCGCCACGGCTTACGGGTCAAAATTCTGTAGGTTACCCGCGCAGACGAGAAAGCACGCGGCGGTTAGAACACGCGCCGCCTTTAAAGGAAGTTCGGGGGGGGGGGGGGGGAGGGGGGGAGGCTCTGACGTGTCGAGCAACGCAACCTCCCTATCGCAGCACGATTAGCACAAAGACGATAAGCAGAAAAATGTCGCTTTTTGGGCTGGGGAGTGGTCCGCTTCGTGCGTGGGTTTGCGCATGGCCGTCGAACTTTCAGCGGCGATGAACTCCTGTTGCGCAGCTGTGATGGTCTTGCTAGTCGGCAAGCCGTTACACATTAACGGGTCCCCTTTGGGTTGGAGAGTGACAGGTGATCACGAGAGATGGCATCAGACAACAGTTTAATAGGGATAGAATGTCTCTGCTCACCCCCGCGCTGCTGCTCCCGTCGGTGCCGCGCAACAGTTCCAGCAGTCAGTAGTTTGTTGTAGATCGGTCGGGTCGTTGTTCAGTGATAACTGGCAGTGGAAACACGCTGAAGCTTCTCGTCTAGATTCGGGGTCTACGACGGAGGCGAGTGTGGGTGGACCTCTAGTTTTCGAGTCCTCAACACGTCTGCCAAGTCTACTGTTTTCCCGCGCTCCTTCGGGGGTTCCTCTCCTCCTGCCGCCGCGCCCAAGCTGGACCAGATCTGCGGGCCGCCCTTTGGTCCGCGCCGCCCGCCGGCTTATTCCAAAGCGAAAAGCGCCCACGGGGACAAACAGCTTACCGTCCCCGAGTCGCGGCTGAGGTCCGTTTTCAAGACGGCATCGAAGGGGTCACACGCAGGATGTGTTTTTAAGTGGACACAGATTTCGTCATACCGAAAGGAAACAGACGTTGTTGTTACTTTGTTTGGCGTCCACGCCTGAGCTCTTCATACCGCCTAGGCCTGCTGATTCCCCAGCTCGAAGGGACCCGCTAGGGTCGGGCTGGCCCGGCGGCCTCTGCGTCCACGCGGAGTGGCGCTATAGAGAATTACGCTACAAATGGAGTCGCGCGGACACGTAGCTTCCGCAACGCTTGTTGCTCTGACAGCCTGCAGAGGCTACGGCACAGAGACGCGGGCTGAAGCCGAACGACCCCGCGAGTGGCCTGCACAACCTTTGAACATTTAAATAACCATATATACGCTGACCATTCCGCGAGAAATATCGAGTCGATATCAATCACGCTTATGCGATTCAAATAATCCACTAGCTTTATTGAACAGGTCGTCATCGCAATGAACTTCTTGTCAAGCGCTATACATTCAAATTTGTGGCAGAAACTGTGTATGAGCCCGTAAGGCAGTGCTTAAGTTGTCAATAATTACATATAACGTCCCTCAGGCTTAAACATTTTACAATGTTCTTCAGACATTATTTCATTATTTGCATGCCTGACCCTTTCTTATACCGAAACGTGCGCGCGCCAAAACGTCCGCGTACTTAGATGTCCGTGTACCGAAAAGACTACCGAAACGACCTGTGCCGAAAAAGACCGGAGCCGAGAGCGGGGCCTTTTTTCCGTGGCTTCTTAGGCCCGGTAGAGCTGTGTACCCGCGACTTTTGGTCCAAGACGTCTTCTCATAAACCTCGGTAAAACAAGTAAGAGGAGTAGGAATAACTAAATTAAATTGAAATGGACTCGAAGGTTGTCAACCATAACGTGAGGGGCCCCCCACTCCTCCTCACCTGTCACGAGTTAGTCAGCTTCGGTGTGAAGGTGAGGTTGAAGCTCCTACCTTCAACTTTCAATGCGGGCAGCGAGCACACTCAAGATATTTTTTTTTTCATATGATCGAACGGGGCCCCTGACAGCTGGGGGCCCGGGGCTGCAGCCCCCGTAGCCCCCACCTTAATCCGGCCCTGCCGCGTGCCGCATGCAGTTTCGGTTCCTTCGGCAGCGTGCTGATTTTGTAAGGAAAACTAATGTTAAAGCAACACATGGAGTATCTAGGGAAACGATGTTCGCTTTAAACATGTCGATGGGCCAGGCTTTAACACAATTCACTTCTATGAACAACAGCTGGTGCGTCCAAAAGAGCAAACGACGAATACCGAAGACTGCCGTATACGATTTGACTAAGGAATATTACATTCGTTCGGCATGAATGCATTGCTTGTTAATGTCGCAGCGCAGACAGACAATTTCGATTGAAATTGTATCTGCTGGCGCTCGCCGTTGGTCTGCTCGCTACTTAGACCATTTTTCTGCAATGATCCATCCCATCTAGAAAATGAGGGTATATCCGGCTCAACGGCAACACAGTCCTAGCTTGACTCAATGCATTTGAATATTTTGATGCCGTCGGCACAAAGAAGGAAGGCATACTTCTCGGCAGTAGCTGGCATGCAGGTCGCTTTAAAAAGAATGTGGTTGGTTCCTCTGTCGTAGGAATCGGTAAAACACGAAAGTGAAATGTGCAGCGAAATCTGCACCTGGGCATGATTTGCGGGTCGGCGCCTGTCTTGTGGGTGTGCTTGGCGAGCGACGTTCTGCTGGCGGGTCACTTCGGCAAAGGTGTACTGGCGTCATTTCCGTGACGGATATGACGTCAGAGAAATCTTGGTGTATACCGGCATAAAACACTTTCGTGTTATAATACAAAACCCGAAAACGAACAACCTAATTATAACGTACTCTTTAGTACTAAAGGTTACTTCCTCGCAAGAAGACTTTACAGACCGCTGCTTCATTGTACTGGTGTCATTTCCGTGACGGATATGACGTCAAAATCTTTGTGCATCCAAGAATAAAACACTTTCGTGTTAAAAAAGAAAACAAGAAATGACCCGACATAGAGCCTTGCCGGCATGACCTGATTTGTATATAGCAGACGCCTGGCCGCTAACGCTTACGTAACAGAAACGGGTGTGTAGACAACTGCCTTTTAATGCCACCAGTGGAGAATAAAAACGAAGGGTTATAGATAAACGAAGCAAAAATGCGTGGGAGAAACATCAAATGCTTTGCACAGGTCACAGTTAACAACGTCCAACGCCCTGAAACTGCCGCCGAGGCGTGCGCCATAAGGCATGCGACAGCCGAGATTGATCGTTGTCGACTTCCCAGTATGGGACCGCGTGCTGATTAGGGTAAAGAAATTTGGAGCCAACTTCACAATACCTTATGCCGTGCTGCATCAGCCCAAATTTTGCACTAGTAGGGAGATCTGCCCGATACTTGGTCACATCATACTTAGCGCATGACTTGGAAATAAAACGTAGTCGATAAATGTTTACACAGTAGGGAACGCATTCATTCTTAGGAAATACGGGAAGATTGAAGTTAAAGCTGGTAGCAATATGCGGCCGTATGTTTGACAATAGCAGGACTGACTCCGTCAGGCCACACGACAGTAATGGTTTCATGCGCTTTCGGCTCTTAAGTTGCAACTTCTCGTCAAAGAGAATTGAGCTTGAACCGTGCAGACGATTTACGAATGGATTTGTTTCAGTCTCAGCATATGTAGAAATAAATTTCTGAGCAACGTCATAGTTGGCTACGTCATGGACCTCAACCTTTGTCAGAAAAATTGACAAATTGACCAGACGGATGCGAATATTTAAGTTCTTTTACCGGGACCGGATAAACCTCCGAAATTCTCCGGGCCGGCATTTTACACTCGTTTCTACGGAATCGAGATAGGAGTGGCGGTCGTGCTCATAAGGGCATTTACATATTTAACGGTAACAGCGGAAATCCTGCTTCCATTTATCAATTCCGGTGTTCTTAGACCTTTACGCGCGCTCTTTTACATTGGCCGCGGTGGGAACTTCTGTGGAGAACCAATAGGGGTACTTTAGACGGTTGGGCGTATATTTAAAGATAAATTCAGGCATACCACTCTTGGCGATTTCAGTGAAGGGCTCGGCTTGCTCACCTAAGCCAGAGAGATCTTGGCGGGGTGGCAAATCAGAAGAGGAAAAAAGTCATACAAGCTAGCATACTAGTTACCGTGTGCTTAACAGTTGCAAGATAGTTTGTATTTGATGAGCCTTCATGGCGCTGAATCAATAATGTGGCAGAAACGATAAACGGAGGATGAAGCTTTGTGGGCTTAACAAGATCATCGTCATCATCATCGTTAATATTATTATTTTTCTTGTTACTCCTTTTTGTCTTTTTTTGTCCCGTGTGCCAGCAGAAAGGCCTCCGGCTATTCATGGGCACGTTAACAATCAATCAATCAATCAATCAATCAATCAATCAATCAATCAATCAATCAATCAATCAATCAATCAATCAATCAATCAATCAATCAATCAAATAATTAATTAATTGATCAACCGCTCCGTCACTAGATTAATTAATTAGGGTGAGTGATTGATTGATTGTATGATTGGATGGTCGATTGATTGATTGATTGATTGATTGATTGATTGATTGATTGATTGATTGATTGATTGATTGATTGATCGATCGATCGATCGATTGATTGATTGATTGATTTCACGCGTGTGCACGAACTACGCGTGCCTGCATGTACTGAATTTCTTTCCCGTTTCCCTGCGGACTTGTTACTGCCCGGAGTCAACCACCTCTAATAAGTTCAAGGTGAGCCAGTAAGGTGAGCCAGCCTTCGCGCTTAAGGGGTTCGACTTCACAACGGGAAAAAATTGTAGTCGATTTCACCGCAGTTTCTAGAGATCTGTTTACAAGCCAACGAACGATGTTTTCCTATTACCAACTGGGTCGCAACGAAGGTTCAGCCAATGAGGAGTGACATTCGGGGACATCGGTTTAGAATTCAGCGACGTTCTCCTAATGAATAAATTTTGTTCACAATGAAGGTTTGTCCCGTGAGAAGTGATTCTGAGTGGAGCTCCATTCGCCGAATAACAGCTTCCAGAATCTGCTCTGAAACAACGTGCTTCACCACGTGCCTAAGTAATTGCGTTTTTATCTAGCCCCGGTGGCGCCGTGCGCATTCGTTGTTCGCGTCATCTTTCATCCTTTTGCTCGTGAGCCAAACTGTAGGCCCAACCAATCCCCGGCGGACGCCAGATTGTCGTGCGGCGGCCGGAGGTGCGCCTGGTTCGGCTCCTTGTGTTGTGTGCGCGCACAGCGAGGCGTGGAACAGCGCACGGCTTCCGGCCGCGCCGAGCGCTGCCGGGTGATGCGGCGGCCGCATTCGCTTCTCCGAGAGCTCTTTGCAGCAGCGCAGCCAGGCGTGAATAGGGGTGCCGGCGGCGCGGGTGAACCGCCTGCTTTTTGTTTCGCCGCCGAGAGGCCTCACGGCGCCGGTATGACTGCGGTCCCGGTCCGCGATTGTTTACATGCGCTATGAATGCACCTCCGGAAGCGCACTGTTCGCTTCCAGAGACACAGCGCCACACTGCTGCGGTGACACTGGCTGCCTTATCCGCGCGCAGCGCTCTTGCGCTATGCCGTACTCACTCAACGACGCTCGCGTTTAGGCGGAGCGGGAACGACCGTTTTTCTTCCCTGAGGTGCACGCAAACGCCGTGGCTTTCGGCGGGAAAGGGAGAAACGAAGTTAGAGAAGAATCGTTTGATAAGTGCGTCTTTCTTGTATCGCAATAAATGAAATTGCACGTGTGCTGCGTTCGATCGAACAGCGCCTTGAGATACGACACCGAAAGAGCGGGGATGCGAGACGGCGCGGGTCGCGGTTTATTGCCGGCACCCGGCTCCTTTTGTATGTGCACCTGTTCGCAACAACAAAGTAAAAAAAATAACGCTTGCAGCTCAAACTCTATCGCACAAGTCTACAAACCACAATTCGAGAGTCCACGCGAGGACTGCAAACATTCATACCCTATCCCATAACTTTGAAAGGTAGGTCAGTTTTCTAATTTAGAACGCGTTGTGGCGTGAGGGGCATTGTTGTAAAAGAAACAGGAAGCATTTCCTAGGAAAAGTAGGTACTGTTTTATCCAAATATATCAAATCAACTTGCGTACTTTGAAGGCGAAAGGCTGCTTTATATTGTCACGGGTACCTTTTACATACACATCCCCACGTCGGCACATTAACCACGCTATTTTACCATCATCAATCCATCTCAATCCACCTTAGTCTCACAGTCATCCACCTTAATCCATCTTAATTTGTCTTCTTAATACACCTTAATCCCACATTACTAATCATTACTATCAATCACTAATGAATCATTATTCCATCCGAATTCGAATATTTCACTTCAATCCATCTTAAATCATCTTAATTCACCCTAATTCATCTTAATTCATTTAATCACAATAGTAATTGCCATTACCAATAATCAATCATAAATTAACTTTGGTAATCATGGCAACCATCTCTTATACGCAAATGGCATGCTTTTGTTCGTTTCTGGCTTTCCTTGGTTCACTTGGGTTTTCAAGTGCATTATTCATGCCGGCGCCGGGATCATACAAGCTCAATCTTCCATTAAGACCTACAATAAGGCTTTCACCTTATAATAAAAATCTTAATATGTTTAGATAATGGTGCGTGTGAACTGCACTCTGATATCTCCAGACATAATCGGATTAATCATAAGAACTGTGGCTGCTAAGTGCGTTTTAATGGAGGATCCAAGACTGCCAAATGACTACCAATATCGCACGCCATTTTGCTCGCGTCCGACTCTCACCCTGGCAGTCAGAATCCCTCCAGTCCGCTCGAGTCTCCAGTCGAGGAGATCCCTGACAGCGATTTTCTCATGTAAAAGCATTGCGCTATCCTCCACTCAGCCGAGTAGAGGACAGACTCAGAATACTGCTGAACGTGTCTCGCGTGAAAACCCACCATTCGCCTGATACTATTTCTACGGAGTGGGGATTGTGTTACGCGAAGCCTTTTGTGTAGCTTGCAGCAGTAACGAAGAAGATTCGTTGCCGTCAGGTAGTTTGTAGCGGGTAGACTTAGAAACGACAAGAAAAAGAAGTCGCACTACGATGGCCTGGCAAGTGCGTGCTAGTGGCCAACAACAACAGCTGCGGTGCTCAAAGAGTGTCTGCAAATGCTTTGAATACTGTAAATACAGTTTTCCAGGTAACAACACAAACTAAAGGTAACAACACGAACTAACAACGCGCTTCATAAAACGTGCGTTGTAAAGTTTAGGAGTGCCTGCATTAATTTTTTTTTAAAAGCCATTATCAAAATGGGTTCTGTAAACTCTGTCCGAAGATCACCCGTAACGTGTCCGACACCGCTTAGAAAGTTTCAGTATCTGGCACATTTAGTTATTTCAGGGCAGTGGGCAAGCAATGTAGCATGCTCCGCATAAAGCTTATAACCGGGACCTAAGCGCACATTTAGTAAGAAGCGCCTAGTAAACCTACAAAGGTGAAAATGTTCCCACACATCAACCCAAACATCATCCCCTCTCCCCGTATTTTCCAAATGTAAACTCAGTGCCACATTTAGTTATTTAGCCAGCCAGGAAAACATCCGCAGAACTGTTGCCTAATGCCTTCAAGCACGTTCATATCTCATTTTCGCCAAGTCCTGTGATCGCCAAGTCCCCCTGTCACAAACTCGAGCGTACGACGTCTAAAAGTACCGTATAAATTTTTCATTTTATTGTACAGCGCCTAACTCTTCTTCAGTCGTCCGATTCATTCAGTTCGGTTCTATTCGCCCCGAGACAAGGCTGGAACTTTCTCGAACGAAGAGATGGTAACACGATCACTCGCCGGCTCGCCGGCGAGAAAACAACAAAAATAAAACCTCCGTCGCTCCAGTTTCGTCGAAGCTTCCAGTACTTTCGAGGAGGTGCGCGTGGCCTTGCCAGTGATAAAGAGCGTCGATGATTCTAGAAGGGAGAAGAGTGAAGTTATTCGCTGACGGCGGCGGGCGCGTTGTGTGTTGTGCTCTCTCTCTCCGCGCCGGCACGGTTATAAAAAGAGAAGCCGTGCCTAAGCAAACCAGCTACGTTTGGCAGTCGTGATGTGACAACGGCACCTGCCAGTTCGTACATCACACCATCGGCGACCCGCGCCCTGGAGGACTCCAACGTACTCCCGGGCCTCGAATCACCGTGATCGTCTCGGACGGCCTGGCCTACAACGAAGCCACGCTTCCCAGGTAGCCGAATTGCCTCGGACAGCGGTGCATCGTCCGGCCCGGTCGGTGAATATGCTGGGACTCTGTCTCTCATATGCATCGAACTGTTCGTTTTTTTAGTTAACTACTCCGCTTCGTAATATTCATTTGTTAACGCTCCTGATTGTATAATTTTGCCTGATATTGAACTGTTTCTTGATCTAGAGAATTCGATCTAAATTGTCTGTCATTATCGATTCGTTACCTCGTGCTTGTGTTTGTAACTTGCCTGTCTAAATATAAGTCTTTGTGCTGTTTTTCGTTCAGGGCTCTTGCTCATTCTTGCCGCTCTGGTCGGCGAAAGCCGCACATCAGACGGCCACCCCCTTTGTCACCTGTGCCCTGTGGATTCGGTGGGGTTTGTTGGCTCTCTTGAGTCGACTCCCCATATCTTCTGACAGTGCACCCTAATTTAAGGAAACGGGTGACACCCCCTTTCCCCCTTCGCACCACCCACACAGACCAGGTGGCCAGATACACTCTCAGGCCGAGACATAGCTCTTAGGCCGAGACATAACATTACCCCCCTCCTCTCTCCTCTCTCTCTCTCTCTCTCTCTCTCTCTCTCTCTCTCTCTCTCTCTCTCTCTCTCTCTCTCTCTCTTTCATTGTAACAATTCACGGGTAGCAAGGGCGCAGGCAACAGCCCTGTGAGCGTTCCTAAGCAAGTTTGAGCGCTCCTCCCTGACCTAAGCAGTAACAGAAATTTTAAGCCATTGTTTCTGCCGTGTAAGTAAAAAGAATTAAAACTCCATCAGACGTGGAAGCACGTCAGCATAAATATTTCTTTAACTGCTTCCATGCAAGGCTCGGTCGCATGTGACACTGGCTCCATTATTCTGGTTGCTGTTTACGTTCGACTGATAACAAACCTAGAACTTGCTTAGTCAGCGCAATTAATTTGTAGATGTGGGCAAACAAGAGTTCAGAAAACGTATCCATATCAACCAATAGCAACAAGCTGAGGGTTATCAAGCAAAATCCTTGAATGGTGCACGAACGTCAGCCACGCTTCCACTACGAGCTTGCCTGCCCCCCTAATGAAGACATACCTCCAGGCTGAAGTTCTCTCCTATGAAACTTTTCGCTGCCTGTTGGGGTGATCGCCTTCCTACCTTAGCGTTCGGGATCATTTGTCTTCAAACACGATATTTCTTGTGCCCCTCATTCCTTTCTTCGCTTGATTTCCTCCACATTTGGTGGAGTGCCCTACTCATTCGGGGAAGCTTGCTTGATTCTTCTTTGTTCGGCCCTGTTCATGCTGTCAGTTGGTGTTCACGTTCCCGCCTGAATTCTCCAGCCATCCAATACAAATTTCTTCCAAGTTCTGTCGATTACCGCAATTCTTGTTTTCTTTCTGCTATACGCGTAAATAACGCTTTCTTTCTGGCATTCACTTCACCCAGATCCTCTTGACCCAAACTTCCGCGCCTTGTGGAAGCACTAAGAACCAGTTCGGCTTGTTGGCGATACATAACAGAAGCTCGTGTTGTTTCGTACTTCCTGTTCGTCCCTGTTGTTCTGCTTCTGCGCTGTTAACTTCTCTCTTGTGGAAGGAGCCCGCTAGTGTTTGCATATATCGACATCGACAGGCGCTACGAGGTATTTCGCGTTTCGTTGCTGACCTACATATCGTGGGCACCACGCTCTCTCTAATCCATTTATTGTTCCACGTTGTTAACACCAGAACAGAAGGAATGCAAATTTTAGGTTGAATTATTAAAGAAACCTTTTTTTCTTTAATGGGAAAATAATTTTCCTTTTCCCCGAATAAAGCCGACGTGCTAAAGGCATGTCGTCTCTAATTACTGGCGAAGTTCACCTTAAGGGCGCTGAGCAATCTTCTTTTCGCGTCAGCGCCAGAAGAACTGGCCTCTTTCATAATAAATAACTTCTCGCACACGTGCACTCACTGATGATTCTTGTCGAATGAAGAACGCGGGCGGTTTTAGACCCTCCAATCTTCCGGGCAAACGGTCCTTGGATCGTCATTTCGGAGGATCTCGATTCAGTTTGTTTTATTCAGAACCAAACTCAATGTGGAAAAATCTTGTCCGCCCGGAATAAGCCTAAACTGAAAGGAAGAAAGGAAACAAAATAAAGTGGGGACTCTGGGAGGGGGGCCTATAGCAACGCAGAACGAAAAGGAAAGAGGGCTATACGAGTGGTAAATCCGGGCCAAGAGATAAGAGTTCCAGATCTCGCGAATTCCTCATTTTTTCGAGCCCGGAGGAGGAGTGGGCACGGGAGAAACGACGAGCACAGAGTAAACCCGGCCGCCCACACAAAGCGAAGGAAAAAGAAGAGAGGGTGGAAAGAATGCGCTTTCTTTCTCCGTGTTCTTATTCTCTTTTTCGTCGTACCTTTCTTTTTTTCTTTCATTCCTGGCTGGCGCGCACGATGTCGAACCGCTGTGCGCGAACATGTCGGCCCGGCGTCCGCAGAGGCAGCCGGACTTTGCATTCCGGAGCAGGCCGTCGTCGTTCGAGATGACTTTTCGTCCACCGCATTGCTTTCGCTCGAGAGGACAAACGAAGATTACCTTTTTTCGCTCCTCTCCGGCGAGCTAGAATGTAGCCCGGACGCGCTGCTCTCTGCCCGCGCTGTTTGGCCGTCAAATATTCATTCTATCTTTCTCCCTTTTTTGGGCTAACGGGCCGCGTGATCGTATAAATTTCTGGCTCCTCGACCCCGGCGATTAGCTCGCGGCTTGTTGGAGGGGCTTACTTGCCCCCCGACTTCCACGTCGAGGCTTTTTTCTCTCTCTCTCTCCTACCCACCACCTTCTATTCACGTGCTTCCCACTCTTCCTCCGGTTGCGCGGACGTCGGCACGCGGCGTTATCAGCGCGATTTGGGATCTATATAGGGCCAGTGAGACCTGTAGCTGGGCGCCGGGGCGGCATCGTCGTTTCGCGCGGATGCTTTGCACACAAATTGCATCATTTGAGGGCGCGTCGAGGTTTTTGGAATAATGCCCGGCTTATGTGCTAGCCGCACAGTCGCGAGGTTTGCCGCCTGACGGCGCCTGGTGTCGGACAGATACGCGGTTTTAAGCGCCGCGGCAGAAAATGGCACTTTCAAGAAGGTCCTTGCTCCTGTCACGTGGCACGAAAAGTTCGCCACATGCGGCATTTTGCAGGCTTATGTTTTCGGGTGTTGTCGCAACTGTCGTTCAATCTTTCATCAGTTACGCCATCTGACGTATAAGCCAACCGAACTACTGAAGCGACCTTTCTTACGTCGACACCCTACGATATGCCTGTTGCGTCTGTAGTCTGAACATTGTTGTAGTGGTAGCGCTAAATGAAGGCTTTGCGCGCAAGCTGATCTGTCTTCCGCAAAAATTTCCGGCGCTTTTTCTGGATTGTCTTGCGGAATGTATCTGCGGAACACAGTTCGAAGGGTGTAAATGAGTTTTTTTTTTTGCGTATTTAAGGTCTTGGAACTTAGGTGATGCGTCCATAATTTAGTTAGCTAGCGCAGAAAGGGGTCATGAAGTTAAACGTGTCGTAGGACCGCCTGATAAATCTTTCAGCGAGATAAAAATATTAAAACTTAGACAATCGATTGCGTCTCGGAAAGAAAAAAGGAGCAAAACAAAGAGAAGAAAGCAAAGAGTAGAAAGAGAAGTAAATAGAAGAAAAAAAATTGCCGGTGACTTTTCCGACTGATGCAGGAGATGTCTGCGCTGCCAGTTCGACTCTCCTTGTCACCCACCCTCCCTTCCGCCCTCCTTAGTGCCGCCTCACTCCTCCTCCGCACCTTCCAACCTCCTGCTGCTTGTCCCTCTGTCCCAGGCCTCATGCGGACAACAACGTCACCGAAGCCAGCGGGTTTCGTGAAGAGACTCGACTACTGCAAAAGCAGTGAAAATTTTTTGCCATGCCCAAAATGAATTGAACGTGGGAATGCACTTTCGCGTTCGTAATTATATAACAAGAGTGAAAGTTGGAGCAGAATAAAGTAGTCCGGTCAGTATGTCATCAAAAAATACATTTCACAGATAAATACAGTTGTGGGGGTGAAAACTTTAAAACTAACTGAGAACCAACAGGCTAGAATTAGTACTCAGCTGTATAAAAAGGATGCGTTCTTCATCAACACGCAATGATTGTAGTGGGAATTACACAAAGGAATGACAATGCGTCGAGTTTCGCATTCTTGTAAGGAAAAAGAACAGACGAAACTGGATAATTCAACTTCAACCGGTACTGAGCTCCAAGATGTTTTGCTTAAAAATAGGGCTGTTTGTTTGCCATACTTTTTTCACTGTGCCTAAAGTAATAGGTTATGGCGTTCGGAGTACCTACTAACACTCTAATTTGGGAGTACCGCACTAGAGAAGCTGTCAATCATGATGTGGTCATGTGCATGGCAAATTAATAGTACTTATTTTAGTAGTAGCGTGCTTCTACTAAGTGGAAGGATTTCCAAGTCATTCGAAATGGGACTAGTGGGTTCCGCGAATTTGCTAAAGCTGATTAAATAAATAGCTTGGATTTGTAAATACGCGATGGCAGATAGACGCGTTGGGTATACGTGCTTGCCCATAGTGAAATGCAATACTCGTGCGATATGGGGCTTTGAATGACGGCAAAGTAAGGCGTATAGAGTGTTATAACGGGATTATAACGGGATACCAATAAGACACAGATAACAAAGCATACATTGTTAGTGAGTGATTTAGGATGGAGGCTAAATTTTCAGTTGGGGTTTCATGCAAAGGAAAAAAATGCAACAGCTAATGCAGCTAAGATGCCATTGCTAAGAATAACGGAGGTATTTGAAATATTGTTTATGGTGTTGTCGAAAGGTCATAAACGTAGTTTTAGCGGTCGTTACATTACGCTTGTTTTTTGACATCAGAGCAGAATGATTAAAATATGTTACGATAATTTAGACTTCATTCACCAAAAATATCGTGGTATCGTTGGCACAATTAATTAAATTATAAAAGTTAAGTCACGTAGGTAGATCATTACATTGTTACGAAGGGTAATATATGTGGGGCAGTTACGAGGGACAATATGTCTCGGGAACAGCATGAAGCCCAAGGAGGGATACTGCAGTACAGCTCTGTTAACAATTGGAGGTTGACGTAATGAGTCCTAAAGTTGTAGGACTCGGTTTCGATTGTTTAAACAGCCAGAGAAAATTTGGAAGCTTAGAACACAACTACGGAATGAAAACCAACACAGACGCCGGATTAATACCCGTGAAAGCAATAAAAACATTCTATTACAATCCGACGGAACACTCGGGAAGCGCATTGTTCAACAATGTGGTCAAACACTACGAGCCTTATCTCATGCGTCATAAAAAAATACTTGTATTAAAAAAACACATTCCCTCTATACGTTCAGCGACATATTAGTGACAACACATTTGCCGTCGCACTTTCCTGTAGATGGCGCGGAAGATGTAAAGAAAGGGACACTAAAGGCTAAATAACTTTTATGCTTTACTAGAAGCTTCGTACCTCGGTCGGTCTTGTTCGACGGGCAGCTTCAAGAAAATGAAGCTGGCCGTTTCTCTCTTTTATTTCTTTCCTTTATGACATTTTTTCATGACCTAAAAGTCGACGTAAGAAAATGCCCAGAGCCAGCCTGGGCCAGTGTAGTAAACTGGAAGCTAAATGAGGACTCAACATCGCTGCCGCCATGATAAAAACATGATAATTGCCAGAGCAACTGTAGCCAGCCCATTCGAAAGTTTTATAGCTGTTGCGGTAGAAAACAAGTTACCGGAGCAAAAAAATCATGTCAATTCCTTATTCAATATTATGCGTATTTTGAAACAAGTTTGCGGTTGTATAAAGCTCCAATAAGTAGACAGCGAAACGCTAAGCGTACGATCAATACTGGTATCAGCTGTGATTTCTTTGATGTCGCAAACTGGCCAGAAAACGTGGGCGCTTGGCGCGCCCACGTTTTCGCGGGAACTCTCATCGCGGGAACTCTCATCATCGCGGGAACTCTCATGTATCTGCGCCTGCTATTATGATTTGCGTTAAGCATGTTTATCGGCCGCACATAAATTCTGTCGCCGCAATTCTATCGATAGAGATCGGCCCTCCATGTTTCCGAAATCTCCGCCAATGCCATCGTCATGGAGTAGCGGCCAGTGGTTGTCTGCTCACGTACAGTAGAACAAATTAATCCAGTTAATTAGCTAATGCAGCTTCATAGTTGTTCTCTATTCAAACTGCGCGCCCAAGTTCCAAAAAAAAAAAAAAAACTGCGGAAAGAAGTTTTGGGCTGTCGAATGGCGAGCGTAACAGTGTCATGACAGGCTTTTGTTGACCGGCAAAGCAAAAGAATTGTCTTACAAAGGAGATTATCTGACTACTTACTATCGGAGGTAATTTATTAAGTCTCATTATTGTTCCGACCTATGTGAGTTCACCATTCGAAATCTGATTGGATTAAGCAAGACCAAGACGTGTTCCCGCATACTGCCACTCCATTTACTTGATATAATATTCACATACAGTGGTTTGTTTTAAGTGTGTTATTTCGTTCCTGTGCTAGAAAGGGCACGAGACTCATGAGCGCTAACCCGCGAGGCTGAGCCCAATAACGTCCTTTCGGAGGTTAACAAAATATTGTCCTTCAGAAACAATTAGAGAGCACGCTCTGTTTTCAGAGGGCGTTAAACGCCCAGAAAAGGGGCTCGACTGCTTTTAGCTCGATTATCTTCGTGGGGGGAGCTCGATCAAGCAGTTTCGGGTTATTTTTGTTGTTGTTGCTCTGTGTGATTTCTGAAGACTAGCCACAACTACCTAACTCGCATGAAATGATCCCCTAGTTTGATGCCACCATCTTTACAATGTATAAAGTACGGGATTCTAATGAGTCGGATATTTAACTTCACAGGTGAGTAAATTCTTGTTTTTCAGCCCGTATTTTTCCTTTTGGTTAGTTGAGGGGAGAGGGAAGAAAGATTCAGCGTACGCGTTCATTTCTTGGCACAGAGCATTTTTTTACGAGTTACAAAGATACGCATTGCCTTTTGTGTTTAATGTTTGTCTGTATTATGCTTACGACCAGTGGTGTATTAAGAGTGTAGTCCTCAAAAGGCGATGTTTGGTTACGCGCGACAGATAAGCAGTGATGATTAAAACTTGATACGCGTACGCGCCAATGTTTCTAAAAAGGTGCCGAAAACAAAACTGTATATCAATTACTGCTGCGCGGATGGCCTGTAATTCGTAGCATAAGGCAGTGCTCTTAGACACCTGAGGTTGGCGAGTTTTAACGTTCAAACACTCACTTCCACTTTAATTTGGGTTGCCGTCTTCTGTATACATCTTAACTAGATTGCTGCTGTTAACTTATTGCAGCAGTGACTTAAACTAAACACTGTTTGGGTAAATTTTTCTGCGTGATATACGTATACTAATTGTCTCTCAAATACGTTCATCCATTCATACCATCTTATTACATTTTCAAAAGGTCCAGTCTCATGAAAGAATCATTTCCTTTCTACCTCCCGAAAAACGCGCGGTCTTGAATTATAACTCCAATAGAGAACTGCGGCAACAACAGCAGCAACAACAACAACGACGACGACGACGACGACGACGACGATGACGACGACGACGACGACGACGGCAACACCAACAACAACAACAACAACAACAACAACAACAAAAAATTGGCTGGCGATTGCGATATTCCGTAATGCGAAATTTGGGCGCAGCTGTTTAGCTGTTTTGACTGTGCAAAATACGTTGGCGCAAAGAATTTCAGACGGACATATATGGATGGTTACAGAAAACTTTTATTTGCAGCGGCTGACGAAGCACAAGCACCAATTGCCTCGCTCATTCTTCAGCACTCACCTTAGGTTCTGGCGTCGGCGGTACTCAGCCTCCGCTCCGGCATCTCGTTTAGCTGGAGCGGCTGACGAAGCATACGACTGGTTGCCTCACTCGCAGTTAAGCGCTCACTCCTGATTGCTGCAGTGCGCTGAAGTAACACTCACTTGTGGGTTCTCTCGACGGCAGCGATGGTGAGCTCCTGCGTCGGCGGCGCGAAGTGCGTCTCATGAAGGGACCGCGAACTGCGTCTTAGGAAGCGAATGCATATCATCGTCACGCCACCCCCCCCCCCCCTTTACGTCTTCGCCAAGCGTCGCGCAGGCGAGCATCTCGTGCGAGCTCAGCATACTGCCCCCCCCCCCCCCCTTCCCATTTGGAGAAGCGTCTCGCTAAGCCGCCAAAGCGAACCTCCCTCCCCTCACAATCTGGAGACAGTCTCTTCCTTTGCTTTCTTTCACTCTTCGGTCTTGCAATCGTTCGCTCGGTTACAACAATGACGGTGATGCCGCGTAGCCCAAGTACGAGCACCAAAAGGCTGCGCCTTAAAAAAAAAAAACAGGCGGCTGATATCAATTCCGGAGAATTGATATCCGCCGCCAGTGATCCGCTCCTACGAGGATCAGGTATAATTTTTGCGAGTATAGTCGCACAATCACTAGAGTTGCTAGAGTGGTGTCAATCGAGCCCGACCCAACCTGCGCTCAGATGTTGGGGTGGTTAACTGCGTATGGCCACAAATTTTTACCGCAACGATGCATAAGAAACAGGCCGAATACTGGTTTTAAGTGAAAATATATTTATCTCATTGCCCTTTCGTCGGTTAAACGTCTGCGAGCACTACACGCATTGTTAGTTGCTTTCTAACGAACAAATTCAATTAAAGCCACAGATCAATTCACTTTATTCGCAAGGCTTGAGCGCCTCGCAAAACGCCGCAGAATAACCATGAAGGAGATAAAAAAAGTGGCACGACGCATAACTGCAAACGCGTTAGTCTTCCGTGCCTCTCATTTCGGATCAGCTGAGTCCTGGACGTCCTTGAGCGCTACCAGTCGCATTTGAGATGACCCATAAGGGATGTGCGAATGTTGCCCCGTCTTGCCGAAACGCACCAATACAGGAGTAAAACGCTAACCCAAATGCACGTGTTAAAGCGAAGCGTTTTACCTCTACCCCCCAAGGGTTCTGTTGCGACCATCGGTGTCAACAGAAAACTCCCGCAAACAAATAAAAGAAGTTACCGGCACCGTCAGGAATCGAACCTGGAACGAATAGAGAAAGGGAACGAGAGCCCGTTGTCTTACCCGTTGAGATACAAGCGCACGCGGAGCAGGGGGAGACATGGTGCGCTCACCGAGCACATCTACGTGTTTACCGCCTGCGTTCTCGCTGAATGCCACGTGATAGCGTCACGCGACCTCTCGCGCCACTGTGCGCTCCGCCCATGCACGTGTAGCGGCCGTGTGCGCGCCTTGCGCATGCGCTAGGAGTTAAAGGAAGCTCATTAAAGGAATTAAGCTCACAGTAATAATGCATGGCATCTCACTTTTCCTCCGTCTCTGCCGTCGATCTCGTCGCCTCCGTCGACGGTGGCAGAGACGGAGGAGAAGTGAAATCGTCTAGCACGGGGTTTGAGCTTCATTTTCATGCTCTTCACCAATACAACTCAACCAACCACCATTCAGGGATCATGCATTGATTTTACCTCAGCAAAGAATATCTCTTTGAAGTAATAAAGGGTGTGGTTAAGCACATTTCCCTTTTCTCTGGTTTCACTCTTTGTAGAGTCACGTGTGTGAATTTAAATTACGTCGCATGGGTTATCGCTGTGGGTGTCGTTTACATCTTCGCTTTCCAACCACCTTCACAGGGTGGATTTTTTTACCTTATGTTTTTTGCATACCCAAAGGTAAATAAGCTACGCGATGCTGTCGACGCCACCGACCCGAAACTCTGAAAGGGTGCCGGGTTAACTAATATAAGGAACGAATTTTCGAACGGTTATTGTCCATGCTCGTTTAATAGTTGTTTTTTCTATCCGGGAGAATAAATTTGCTTTCATGAACAGATTGAGCGTCATTGACGGAACGCGATGATGGGACGCGATTTGGCCCTGCTTCAGAAGCACGGGCAAATCAGCTGAAAAGTGGTCAAATGAGTCTAGTAAATTTTGTGGCGCTACTTAGATGGTCCTGAAGGAAGGACTTCTGTATTTCTTGTTAACAGCTACGCGGGTTTGTAATTACGCGGCTATTAAAGAAAAAAGGCCTAGCGCGAGCATCGGCGCTAATGCTCGCGAGCATCGGCGAGCACTCGCTGGAGACCGCGCGGTCTCCGGCGTGTTGCAGCGTTACGTTCCAGCGGCTGCCGGATCCACGAGTTTCCGCGTGTGCACGAGTTTCCGCGACTGCACATGCATCAGGCATGTGCAATCTGCGTAACATCAAACTTTTGTATTGCATGCATGAATGTACCACTTGTTGCATTGCTTACATTGCCTTTTGGTACAGCTTTCTGAAATCAGTTATTCACTGAAAACAATTTTAAGCTTGTTCCAGAAAGGCAAGAATTCGCCCAAATGCACACGGACCCAAAGGGGGTTTTATTTATTTTCTCTTTACTGCAGTGACCGGCTCGGCACCGCTCTTGTCGCCGACGAGAACTGTGGTCACTTCTCGCGTATGATGCGGCATCTAAGGCTGTCGCCTGAAAATTGCGGGTGAGGGGGCATAGCAAGTACTAGAAAGGCCACTGGATCAGTAGCTTCAGGCCACTGTGCAGCTGAGACCGATGGTGCTTAAACGATTCCGACCCACTGTACAGCCTTGCCGAATTCTGATGGAGGTCACGTACAAAAGCGCCCACGTACATTATGTTTGGTGCGCGTTGATCACACCGCTCTCTTTATACGTCGTGCACAGTTTTGTCATGTGCGCGTTGACTTTTGTTTGTAAGCTGGAAATTGGCGGCTGCAATGGAATTCCGCTGGAGTAGAACGCGCAGTTCGGCTTGTTGGTTCATACCAATGTTTGCAAGACCACTATAAACGTTGGTTCATGCTTCGAGAAGGGGTCGTCGTGCAGTGTCATATGACGCATGGTTAGTGAATGCGGCGGGTTAATTGGCCTTTTGTGTGGACCATCTTGCTGTTAGGTATGCGAGGTATAAAAATAAATACAAAGCTCGTCTAAATAAAGTTTATTCACTCAATCACCCCTCGACTGTATTAGACTGATTTTCTAAACCCCTGAGCTGCCTAGCCGGCATCACTAGACTTAAGCCGTTCTCTTCAAGGAACAAAACATGCTTCAGGAAGTCGACCGCCGCGAACAAATGGAGAGCGCAGCTCCCGTAGTAAACTGCATACCCATGAGATGTTTTCATCGCTAACGCGCTGTCAGCTCCCGATGTTATTACGCGCAGCACCTTAACAAGATATTTTCGAGGCCCCTACTCGTATTCTCTGACTTAAAGGAGTGCTGCAAAGCACAGAGCCCGGAAGCATAGCGACGGCCGGGCGTAGTTAGACGCGGAATGATTTCGGAGCCCGGAAAAGGCGGCGGCTCACAGACTGGGCCGCCGATTCCTCCCTCGCGCTGATCGAAAGTGACAGAGTGGAACTGCGTGACGGGTGCAAAAAGACGGCCCCTTTTCTCGCTGTGCGCACTGCCTCAGAGGGCGCGAACAAGACACCTGGCTCGCCCTAATGAGAATTCAGGAGCTGCCATTCGCGCGAGGCGTCGCATCTGGAGGAAGCGCCAACGTATCTTCCTTACTACCAAACTGCGGCGCTTGCAAATTCACTCAGGCTGCTCCCAAGTTCCGAAAGAAAAAAGTATCCTGCTTCCTTGTTCGAGCTTCTCCCGTAGATAAACATATCCTAGAGAAAAATTAAGCGAGAACTCCCACACGTCGCGATGAAAAAAGGAAGACGTAAAAAGTACGAGGCTCGCACCGAGTTTGAGCGAGCGTGGAGAGAGGGAAAAAAAAGGTGGAAACGTAGGAGAGCCGGGTGATGGGCTTATCACATTTGCTTAGCGCCGGGCGTGGGAGGAGCAGCGCTGTGGCAACCATTCTTCTCGGGCCCTTGTGTCCGGAACGTCCGGCCCGCTCGGGAGAGCCAGGCTGCCGCACTCATCGGAGGCATCGTTTATCACCTGCCTGGTAACGCGGTTATGCGCGCGGCTATAAAACCCCGCAGTACCGCAGGTGCGCGCTGCAAAGTAACGATAGATCTTGGCGTTCGTGTCTTGCATTTTTCGCGAAGCCCATCCGTGGGCTTTCCGCCCAGAGATTAGGGCAGGCTGGAACAATGTTTTCCTTGGCTTTTCCAGGAAGCTTCATCCTTCTTTTCCCTCCCCCTCTGCCTGTATTCGTGAGCAGCCGCCGTTATCGAATTCTTGTGCCTGATGGGCAGAGGGAACCTTCCGGACTCGCTTTAACAACACTTAATTTAACCCAGCAGCCCTTTGTGGTATCTCTTTACCAGACCGTGATGCAAATTCGAAGGAGCCCTCGCTGTCCGCGTACTCTGCCCACGCTTCTTGTTTACCGCCGTGGCGCGATGTGTGAGAAAAAAAAAAAGAGACAAACGGCATACTTTCCCATTCTTCGAGGAGTCCCACTGCTTGCACACATTTGTGCGGGGCTTTGGGAAAATAAAGGCTAATTTGCATAGCAAAGCCCTTCCTTGCCGAAGATGAGCTCGTGAAAAAAGCGGAGGGGGTTGTCTAGTGTGAAGGCGGCACAAGACTGGAGGCGCATACCAATGAAGGAGCGCAGCCCGTCGCCACGAGACACGGTGACGCCCAGATAGAGAGGCTCCCGCTGCATCCTCCTCGCCGCGCTCGGCTCCCGGCAAGCTGGTGGATGCACGAGACCCTAGGCGGTGACGTATCTCTTCATATCATCCAAGGATCAGGCAGTGCGGCTCCTTATATGACGACTTAACCTGCCGCCCTCCTGCATTGGTGCGGGACGGGCTTGCAGCCCCTCCACCGCCGCCGCCTCCTCCTTTTTCCGCACGTGCAGTCTCGCTTTCGAGCAACAAGCCCGACTGCGCACGAGAGGCGTCGTCCCATTGTGTTGACTGCCGTTATCCCCACGGCCGCGCAGGCGGTGCGCTTCAATAAAGGTTTGCTGGCGAGCCTCGAGATGTAGAAATGCGCTCCGGAGGCTTGTAACAGCGGCTCTGGCGAGTGTCAAAACACGTCGTGCGTTTTTCTGGCTTCGCGTGCCGTACTATTGCGGCGAGACGGTGGCCGCTTTCACGCCGCTCGTTCTGGGCGCAGCTGCGCCTCTTGGCTTCACGACTGCGCGAAGAAGGCGCCGCGATGGCCGAAGTTTACGAAACAAAGAGGTGAGAATCGAATTAATCGTTCGCTGTAGCCGGTTGCACTTTTTTTTTTTTTTTTCAAGGGGTTTGAAGTGACTCGAACGGAATGGGGGCGTTATCGCATACGCATGGAGTTTTGGATGTGTGAAGGGCTGTTTGAATGGGAAGCAACTATGCGATACTTACTTCGAAAGCGGAATTTGTGGACGCGCTCACCGTATTATAACGCAAGCGTACGTGAGCTGGCTGTCGTCCAGCTGTCGAGACAAACAAGGGAGCAAGTTATTGTCTTGCCATACCTTATTGAATTCTTGAAGCAGAATGTAACACGAAAGGAACAAAGTGTTTGTCACTTTGTTTATTTATTGAGTTTCTGTAGATTAACCCGTATTTGCTCGGATGCTGCAGAGATACGGCCGATTGGAAAAGGGGGACATCCGAAACTGCGCCGAAAGCTTCCGTAAATGATCAGGCGCCCGAAAAAGAAAAATGAAATTCGGGTAAAAATCCTCGCACAACTTGCAATGCGGCCTACTGATTTTACATCATGCCTGCTCGGCGTGCGTGGTTCTTTTCGTAAAACCCGCTGTTGCACCATGGGGCTGCGGAAAAGCGGCGTTACAGTAAGCACTGTTGATGGAAGTATAAGCGGAAGTTGTGTTCAGTGTATGCTCTCACGGTTCGTGATGATTCGTTCATTCGATGATTTGTTCATTCGTTCATTCGTGTGCGCGGCCGGGTACTGAAGCGACTAGAAATTGGATGGCATATCCTTCACAGGAAATAGAGCCAGTACGCGACATTGCAAGGGGCCCGTATACGTACGCTGACCGACTCTGGTGCGTTGCAGCGTTCCGAGTAAGCCCTGTCTACAGACATATTAGTTGCTTGTAGGGTGGAATCCAGTACCACCACCCGGAGGTACGCTTAAAGGTCATTTTATCACTATGAGTTGGCGAAAACGAAACTTTGAAACAAAGTAAAAGTTTTGTGGCGCAACCAAGCTGGTGCACAATGTCAGTATGCTGTACTGAGGTGTTTTCTCTCGCTATTCCGTCTAAAATAGCTGGAGTTGGTAGCCACGCGTCAGCCACTGAGGGGAGGAGCGATCGTCAGGCATGATATTAAATTTAGTTACTGATATGGTATAATTATTGCTGATATTATTTCACTTCACTTTCCAATCAGGTTTTGGTTTTCGGAAACACGGCATTCATGCGTCGGTGTAGTTACTGGGTGTCAGCAGTTGCGTCAATGTGCCTCAGCCCGGACGCTGAAGGGAGAGGCAGGAGCTGCGGAACCTACGATAGCAAGCCTTTGACGTCGTGGAGGATGATCTGACTTTGCTCCTGATGGCTCGGGGAAGTTATTTATGTTCGAAGAATTTATGGCGCAGACATTAACTGCTTGGCCACGTGCTGAGTTACGTGCCCATTTTCACACGCGTACTAGCTCGAGGTCCACGGAAACTCAGCAAGGCTGGTGCGACCCGCGGAGCAGCTTGTAGTTTAGATATACAGCTTTATGGACAACACATATCATTATTACACAAAAACATGAAACACGGATGAATCCCGTCCGGCAAAAGAAAAAAAAATTCACCATCTTCCCGTAGGGGAACCCTGAGTAGTATGCGAAGCAGCCATGTGGTCGACTCAAGTTCCCATTAGTTTTCAGTTCGATCGCGGCGTTGCGGGAGGAGAATGAGGGGATCGGAGCGCGCGCGCGCGTCATTTATACCGCGGAGCTACAGTGGCGCCCCCAGCGGAGTATGCAGTGGCTACCGTCGCGTCTATAACCCTAAGCTGCTTCGCATTATCGCGCGCAGAGCCGCAGGTGTTGCCATTCGTTTCGCAATCCCGGAGAGGAGAGGAGCTTCGGAGAGGAGAGGAGAGGAGGAATGCCGGAGAGGAGAGAAGTGTCGGAGAGGAGAGGAGGAATGCCTCGCATACTACTCAGGGTTCCCCTACGGGAAAATAACGACGGTGGTTGAACGCGAAGCTATCTCGTGATGGATTCTTTGGTTGGCCAATCCCTAGGGGCATCCTGCCACAATCATCATCAGCGGTGCCTGGGCAGGCATGCGCAGTGGGAGTGTGGACGCCGCACAACGGCGCCCACACAACGGCGGAGGGAACAGGCTCGACCATCTAAAAAAAGAAAGAAGAAGCGCGACGTACTATTTTTGTTCGGATGGCCGTCGTCGCCTTTGATGTCAGTGCGCGCGAGCGCGCCGAATTCTCCGGACAATGCGAGCGCCGCGAAGACACTCGTCGCAGGGTGTTCGCCGGGGGAGTTTGAAGTGGACCCGAGAAGAAAGATGGCGCGCGGAAAAGGGGGATCCCGAGCCTCTCGTTGAGCCTGGCCAAATGTTTCGCGGCCGAGATGGCAAAGAAATGGCGAACTGCCACTGCGAGCTGCCGGCCGACGAGACACGGAGGCAAGGTAAATGATCGTGCTTTCCCGTGCCAGCAAAACCTGGGCCGCCTTTCGGAAATCGATGCTACCTTCCGAAGAAAGCAAGAACATCGGGCCGCCCAGGAGAAGAAAAGCACACGCTCAGGGGAGAAAGCGCACGGCGGGGAAGAAAGTCAACGAGGCCAAGCGGCCCAATGGAGAACAGCAGCAAAAAAGCGTGAGCGGGGAGAAAAAGGTCCGCAGAAAAGGCGCCCCGCGCAAGACCTGCACCGGTCCAATCGAGGTCGGCCGGCCACTTCTTCCCTTACTCCCGCATTTCCCGGCATTTCTGTGCCTCGTTTTCCCCGTGCATTCGCGATTTCCCTGCAGTGTACGCCACCGACGTAAGGTCGGCCCGGCCAGCCTTTTCGCGACGCGTGTTCATCACTGGCGTGTTCATCACTGATTTCCTTCGAATGCAGCCGCCCGGCCCGCCGGGGGAAAAATGGCATGCTGAGGGCCGCGCGCTACCGCCCCACCGCTCTTTGCGCGCAATAAGGCGGCCTCCCGGCGTGCCGCGTAGGCAGGCGCCTACATGAATAAAATTGTTCCACGAAGCTGGCCGCGGCTCGAGGCTGCGCTCATTCTACGCGTGCCTCGCTGTGCTCCTTTTTGAGGCCGCGCGGTAGCGTTCGTTTGCTGCTTCCTTCCTTTGACCACCGTGAAACCTGCACCAAACATGAAATATCGTGGCTGCAGGAGAAATTTATGCGTGCGGTAAATATTCAAGAGCAGCGAGCGAAGGGCGGTGGGTTGTTTGCGAGTAGCGAAGAAAGTTTGTAAGCATTAGCGGTCGTACTTCGGGATCATGGCGCTTTAGTTTCCTTCTGAGACTGCCAAGACGTCCATAAAAAAAAAAAAGTGAAGCGCAGGAGAGAACGGGATGCACTGAGCTAGGCGTGCTTCCGATTATTTAAACTATAGCTGAAGAGCTATAGTTTAAAGAGCCTCTCAACTTGCATTCACACCTATACTGTGAATCTTTGCCCCATTCGTAAGATCAATGTGTCCGGATAAATTATACTGATTGATTGTACGGTTGAACGCGCCGACGCAACGCAGGCGATGAGGCTCGCCGTAGTGGAGGGCTACGGATTAATTTTGCCCACCTGGGGATCCTTAACGTGCGCTGACATCTCGTACACGCAGGTGTTTTTGCTTTTTGCCTCCATCAGAAAAGCGGCCGCCGCGGCCGGGAATCGAACCCGCGACCTTGTGCTCAGCGGCGAAAAGCCTTAGCCCGGATAAATTATACTGCATGCACATGTGTGTTCTCTTATAACCATTTCACTGATGGCTTGTTTTTAAGGTTCATATGCGCCGGCGTTGGCGTAACCAGAATTGTTTCCCGCTGGATGTTCTGCGACATATCGGAGGCGAGAAGCTAAACTCCTAGCTACCGACCCTCTTCTAGCTTCGAGGTTCAAATATTTCGAGTTGGGTTCCGACACCCGAGCACACTTCCTAGCTACGTGCCTGTAGGGCTAAATACCGTGTTTACTCGATTCTAACCACCCCCTTTTTTTCCAGGATCGTGATACCCAAGGTGATGGGGGGTGCTTGGATAGGAAAAACATAAATTAACCGCACCCCCCCCCCCCCCCCCAACCCACACTTTTTCACGGTGGTATCTCGAACGGGCGAAAGGAGTAATGTTTCATTTGGCAAACATTCTAGAAAAAATTTGTAGAAACATGAACCCACTGCTTACGTCTGATACTCTGTCACCCTCACTTTCACTCGAGTCCGTCACACTGTTTGGGCCGCCGCTTTCTGTATCCCACAGCACGTCGTCTTCTATTCTGTCGAAGTGGTTTGTGATTAAGCACTTTATAAATGGCCGGGTCACAACATCAATTTTGGCGTGTTAACACGCGTCCTAAATCCACCTTACGATGGTTGCTTCGAAAAGGTGGTGCAACGATTCCCGTGCAAACTTTTTTCCAAAATTTGAGTAATGAAAGTAGGGGAGTGTGCTTAGAATCGGGGGGTGCTTAGAATCGCAAGAATACGGTATGTTCTAATGGAGGTGCAATTAAAAGCTACCGAAATTCTGAAAATTGTCTATTACTGCGTAAGCACTGTTACGTCGCTTCGCCCGTTCACCAACCTTACAGTTTCTTTGGTGGTATTAAAAAAAGAAAAACTCGTCAGCCCTGACAGCGTCTTTTTGTTTTTGTTTTTACTGTTTTGAGTTATTCGCCTGAGGGCGCTGGATTAGACAGGCCTGTGTGAATTCGTGGATTCATTTTCACTTTTTATTGGTTTTATATTGCTTTTAAGTTTGGGTTAACCGTGTTAGAGCGCTGTATTAGATACACCTTTGTATTGTTCAAAGGTGTTTTGTTCACTTTTTGTTCACTTTCAGTTACTTTTATGTTTCTTGTTTTTAGATGCGACGCTGAGAGCATATCTTGTCGGCGGCCCTGTTCTTCCTGCGTGCGTCCGTTGTTGTTGTCCGGAGCCTGTTCCTCCCGAAAACAACATTTAACCAAGTTTATTCGCGACTGATATTTTCACTTTGTTTGCAGCAGCTTTTCCAAGAAATCTGGCGTCAATTTGAACATTGTTTCACCTGTTATTGTTAATTGAGCCAGGGATTATTTTTTTTAAATCGAAAACTTCATTAGCGAGACTGATGGCGTTCTGTCAAAAAAACTACGGCAATTTCCCATAGACCGGTTGGTCGACCGAAGAGCTCTGATGATATCTCTGTACACACGACCCGGCCATGTAACCGGGCTTCCAGTGTGTCAAAACGGTTACCCGAAAATCGTGGAAAAGGAACGGTTCTAGCTAAGACGAAGCAGTCCTTATCCACGATTTTCAGGTAACCGTTTTGACACATTGGAAGCCCGGTTACACGGCCGGGTCGTGCGTACAGAGATATCATCAGAGCTCTTCGGTCGACCAACCGGTCTATGGGAAAGGAGTGCAATAGTATACCTTTATCTCACAAGTTACGTATCGGTATTCGTTTGGACCGTTCGTAGATGCGCTTACTTAGTGCGCGAGAAATCGTCGCGCGGGTTCGTTCTTACTTTGCAATTTGGGTCTTTGGAGGTCTGACGATCGCTTGGACGCCCCTTCAGCGAAGGTTGGAGGCACTTTTAGCTTTCGCGCTTCTCTCAACTTTCTCTAGGAAGGAATGGTAAATTTTTGTACAACGTATGCCTCAACAACCCCCGGACTTTCGATGTACCGAGAATTATTTCGTAATAAAAATAAAATATGTCTTAGTTGCTGAGAGGTACGTGTATAGCCTTGCGTCGTCAAACCCCTCAGGATTGGATAAGGAGTGGCGCCTTCCTCCAAATTTTTGTGTGTGCGTGTAGGGCAAAATAAAAATAAAATAAAAACGAAGTGTCGTGTTTTGCCATTTAGTCAGGAAAACTTACCGCTGCCTAGAGACGAGGTTGGCGTGCTCCGAGTGCAGCCGTGGCTCGCCCGACAGTGTTTTTCGTGGCAGTTATTCTGGTCGCACGCACGGCTCCCAGGCGGCAGGTTCGGTGACGTACGCTGCAGCCGCGGGTGCCGGCCAGGTCCACGCAGCGGCGGCCGCGGTGGGAACCAAGATCGATGCACGCGGGCCGCGCCCAGGCTTCCACGGTCCTTGAGGTCGGCCCATTCCCTTTCTTCTGCCGTGTATGGGCAGAACGCGGAAGGCCCGGGAACGGGGAGGCGACATTTTTCTCCACGCTGCTTGCCTCGGTCCTCCTATTTCTTCCGCCAGACTGGCCCCGGTATTGCGCAATCAGCCACCCCGCGGGGTCACACACCTGGGAGGAGTCATTTGTAGGACTCCGCAAGTGGCATGCCCGCTACGGTGCGTTCACGTTAAATGAAACGTTTTCTCGTCAACGTGTAAACGGGCACTGACGACCTGCTTTGTTCGAAGAATAATACGTGTTCGTACATTCGCTTTGCAACCGCTCTGATATTTCAAGCTCTTCGAGGCACGAAATTGAAGCTCCCTTTGCCTACAACATCCCGATTTTCGCTCGCCCGAACGCGCACCCAAGCGAAAAAAGGAAAGGGGGACGTATGTGCGGGATCCCTAGCTGCACTAAGCATAGCCACATTGGACTGCGTCAGTTCTGGAGACGGCCATCTGGAATACACAAAAGATTCTATGTTGACATTTACATCAACATTAACGTCGCTTTATCGCGTTAAAAGAAGACTAAGACAGTAACTAAAGTAAAAAAAAGAAACTAAACTTAAAAAATAACTTTATTTATTTTTTTACGCAAACAGAGTAATAAAAATTACTGATGATTACTCTACTCCCTAATGCGAAATTTGTTCGCATCGCCAACTTCAGTCTCCTCTGTTACGGCGCGTAGCTGCTGAGTCTCAGGAAGTGATCGCGCGATCAGCGAACGCGCTGCGGCGCGCGCTACTCTGCCGTTATCTCGGAGCGCGTCGCCGCCGCGGAGTATGTGGTTGCAAAAAGTGTTTGAACCTCCTGAGCAAATGTCACATGGTTCGGATGAGCAGTGAACAGAGGAGGTGCGCCTGGCGAAAGTGTGAGGGGGAGGCAGTGAGAGAGAGGACGTCATAGCGGCGCGTGCCGCCCTCCCTTTCACACTTTCGCCAGCCGCTCCTCTCCGTTTTAAATGCAGAGCATTTCAGTAACTCACGATGTCACCCGCGTTGACGTCCGTCGTAGTCCGCACCGTCGTTGTCCGCACCCCTCCCCCTACACTATATAAAAAAAAAATACTATCTGGCGCCTGGTTTCGATCCCTCGACCCTGCGGGCGGAACGCAATGTACATGGTGCTCTACCCACTGCGCCACAAAGCCGACACAGAATGGGAGGCTACGAACGCGCCTTATATCCTTGACTCATTCAAACTACGTCAAGAAGCTGCTGATACAACGCATTCACTACCACCAACTCCCCAAACACTGAACGTTAACGCAATACACCCACCCCCTATGCGACGCATTTACTCGAGTCCCCCTCGCGGGGAGATGGGACCGCCAAAAACAACGCGTTGTGGACTGCGCAGTAAGGTGCCGGCACGTGCGAGAACTGCTCGCGCTGTTCGTTCCAGGCAGGGGGCGCGCGAGCACTGCGAAGGCGGGAAATTTGAACTGCTTTGGACAAACCTCCGTTCAATTCATCAAGAGAAAAGTGAGACAGGGAGGCGAAGAGCGTGATGGGTAGCTCAGTAAGCGGATAACGGTGCCACAGGCCGTTATGGTGAATCACTGCTCTGCATTTACGACAGCTTTCACGTTGAGTGGAACGGCTTTAATTTTTTGAAGCCTTCGCTGTCTCATTCCCTCACTCGGTTACGCGATATCGACGCCTCCGCCGCCGTCAAAACCCTGTACCGGGCGTCAAAGTTCTGCGCACTAAAATGCAATATGATTTGGATGAATAATGCAGTGCTCATAAATATACAGTGAGTGAGCGACACAGGTATACACCGAGTTTTAGAGGGAACTGCGGAGGTCAGCAGACCAAATTGCAGTCGTTCTTACTTGCAGCTAGATAACTGAGTCCAATGAATTAAAAATCAGAGGTTAATAACATTATGGATTGCGTTACAGGGTTCGCGTATGTAGAAGGACGCCAAAGGGTCGTTGACTTACGTTACTTCTTGCTTATCAGTTTCTGACCGTCCGCGGTCTGCCTGTGACGCGATCCGGCGCTGGATTTTTGCATGTGTCCCTACGTGATCCCTATTCCGAAGGCGGTCCTCGGACTGCACACGGACCATCCAGGATTTGTAAGTCGAGGATGTCCAGCATCGGAACCCCCTGTACAGGATCAGCGCCAGTGAAAGCGTCATTTAAATGAAAGCGTGTTGATATCCATTCAAAGATGGCGGAAGGGCTTAGTTATCGTCTAAGTATACGTTCAAGCGACGCATGGCCATGAGCTACACCATCTTATCCATTATTCATTATCCACGTGAGAGACAAGTGCGATCGGTCTATGTTAGATAGGCTTGTGGGTTTCCCTGATTTGGATTGCAAGGCAATTTGGTCTTGTTTCAGGACGTCGCATAGCGGGTCTCCGAACGAGATCTTTTTTTTTTTTGCTTGGAGGAGCGTCATTTGGTCTTTTTGTTTTAATTTTGGAAGATGGGCATATGTTAATCCATCTGAACCCGCAACTTCGCTGCCCTCCTAGTACAAGCCGTCATTCTCCAATGGTAAATTCCGCATCGAGGTTTGAATGGGTCATTCCTGTGTAGTGCCAGTATGCCGGTGTCATGAATGTTGGTCCGGACCGCGTGCAGAGCAATGAGCCGGACTACTGTCTACACAGACACACGCGTTATATTCAACAGGCAATCCAAACGGGTAGGTATTGAAAGGGGAAAGACAATATTCACAAGACTCGCAGAGGACTGGCGAGGAACCGGTCCACTACAGTCCGCTGGGGCGGGCACGATGGATGGAGCGGGGACGGGCCGGTCACCTCGGTGAGTCGACGCGAGGTGGCAGTCTGTCCGCAGAGCCGACGAGACGTGTGCGCCGAGATGCCTCAACTCGGCGTTATGTTCAACGTTCAACCCGGCGAAGAACGTGGCGGTGTCCAGGGCTGTCGTCGGGCGTACACCGCGACGGATGGAAACTTCGAAGGAAGCGCCGGCGACGGACCTCGGGCCTACACCGCGAGGGCGCCATCCTGCTGTCGTCCTGCCCGACCGCTTCCGAGCTCCTTCCTTTTCCTCTTCCCTGCTGGCCCGTTGCCTTCGGCCGGCGCTACACCCCTGGTTCGGCGGATTGGCCACCACACTGCACTGGCCCTTCACTACAGCCGGTCGCAGGCTGATTTCCAACATGCTCGGTGAAAGTGTGTGTGGGAATGTGAATGTGGAAGTATGTGTGCTTGTGGTCAGGGTATACGACCTGCACAAACGCACTGTTCATTTTCCCCGCTGGTTTCTCGCTTTGCTATGGACTTTCCCCTCTCCATGTTACCCAATCAGGTGGTGCGTCAAGTCACCGACGTTGTCCAAGAAATCAAGGCATGATTTCTTGGTCATCAAGATAAGGTCATCAAGACAAACTCGGTCATCAACACAAGGCTGGATGACCGAGTTTGTCCGAGTCGTTTGTCTGAAACCCTAACACACGCTATGTACAAGTGGTAACTCCATAACCGACACTGAAGGCAGGGCTTTTTCTTCTGCGGCAATGTAGTGCGGATTTGCGCCAGGTACCTGAGTTTGTCCCAACGCGTGGAGAGATCAAGGAGGTGACAGAAAAAAAAGCGGGGCTAAAGTCGGACGGGCTTTATTATTTCAAGATCGTTGTTTTTGATTTTGCTTGTAAATATATGTATGTAAATAGCTAGTAAATACAACAGCTTTCAAACAATTTCATCATCACAGCGTGGCACGCTGCCAAGAAACAAAAAGTGGTTTCACGCGTTTTAGAGCAAAACATACTACGGCTTTTCCGCAAGATTCACTTTCCAATGGGCAAGCAGTGAGCAAGTGTGGCCTAAATTAGCACGGCGCCATCTTTTTCGACCACGCCATCACGTGGCTGCTACCGCGCCTCTTCCGGTCTAACGGCTGCGCCGAAGATGCCGGAAAGACAGTGTATGCAAAGGGAGTAAGTCTGAATGGTTGTTCCTCTCCGAACGACAAACGTTACGCGTGTAGGAATATTCAGTGCTTCTTTTTGGTCAACATCTCTCGCGATACCTTCAGCGCGAGCTTTTCCTTGCTTCCATGTTCGTTAGTGGGTGCCGGGAAATCCCGATGGCCAAGAGTTTTCAATAGTCGTATGCGGTACCGCAGACGTACTAATCTTATTTAAAGGCGATGGTCTTTATAGGGCTCAGTAAACAAGAAAATTTTGTTTTGTCTTTCGTGTTCTCGTATGCGTTCCGATTTACAGCGATGAGAAACATCTCTGCTCTGCCGTGACGCCTGCTGTTGGCTCGCCAAGATCCAGGCTGTTATCTCTGCATAGGTTTCATTGTAAGATCTTCAACGATCAGAAGAAAATAAGATGCGGGACTACATCCTCTCGAACCGACCCCGTTCCGACCAAGTGGGATCTCGTAATATGGCCGGTCCGAAGCACCTATGCAGGATTGCATGCTAACAAATCCACCGATCCGTTACATCTGTCACATGTTTCGCTCGGCGGTGGTTGTACTGGCTCGTTGGGTGTGCCGACGTATATTTGCTCGCAGCTACTCGATTCACGTATGTATAATTTCCAGGCGGATCCTGTTACTCCATGGGTGTAGTTCCCCACCTTTTTTCTGCTTCACGCCTAGCGTACACGGTGTAGAAAGCAAGATGATAATGCCCATATTTATGTACACCCGGCGTAAAAAGTTTCCGGGACGCGATTTCAAAAATCGAAGTCAATTTCTCTGCTGCCTGGTGGCTAAGCTCCGGCTATGTGCATGGTGTTGATGCTACGAAAAGCGATGCTTCGCTTAGGAAGGCAAATTAAGTGCTAAACCATCAGACAGCAGAGAAAGGGACAGAGAAATCGCGTGCCGGAAACTTTTCACGCCGGGTGCACACACATCGTTAAAGCCCGATCTTAAAAAAACAGCGTACACTCATGGTCCGTCTGAGCCTTCTTGCAAAAAACAGCACTAGGTGCAGTGCTTTAGGCCCTCTGAAAACTGAAATGATCAATAATAATCAGATCGCTTAGGTAACATATATAATTTCCCCTTAAATTACATTAATTTTTTGTTTATCTGTACGTGCACATTTGCCACGTACGTGACGTGAGCGAATGCGCATAGGCACACTCCCTCACGTCAGGGCTTGGCGTTATCGGATAACCCCAAGGCCTGACGTGACGGAAGCGTGTAAAGCAGAACCCTGCCGGTAAATATTTGCCTGGTATTTCTCAATCCCGTTTTTTTCCTTACTTAACAGAGTCTGGCATCTTTACCGGGTAGCAAAGCTGTTGCTTTTCGATTTCAGGAAGCAATAACAAACATCTCCCACTCCCGCTGCCATGTCTCCCTTCTGTATAGCGTGCCAGCGAGCGCTCGCTGCTGCGAATTGTTTATGTGGACAAATTACGCGTAGCCCGCAGAGCGGAAGAGCGGCGCCGATAAGCGAAGAACAGAAAAAGGCCGCCCTCGGCGAGCCGGGGCCTGTCGGCGGGGGCCGGCGTCCGAGCCAGGGCGCGGCCGTCGCCGGCAGCCCCTGTCAGCGCCAGGAACCGCCAAGCTCGCAATTCTGACGCCGACCCTTTTGACGCCACGCTTCGATTGTGATGGATTAGATCGACTCGTGGCGGTGGCGGCCGCCGCTCCACCGCCCGTCTCCCAATATCGGCCTGAGCGCGTTCAGGCGGCCCAGTTTCGACCCCGAGAAGAAAACTTTCTCCTGTCTCCGGCCGGACTGGCTGTCACAGTCCAACTGTCCTAAAGTCTAAGATATCCTCGAAAAGGCCCTTCTGGTGATTTTTTTTCTTCAGTTTTCCGCAAATGAAGCGTGCGGGGGATTCAAAGTGCTTCGGCCTGCTGGCGGTTTTTCTCCACTGGCGGTGAAGTCATAACCTTAGCCTATTTTTAATTAAACAACACATTGCAGGAAAAACATAACTAAGGGCAATGTCTTTTATTCTCGTGTGGTGATAGTTTATTAGCGCAGTAAAATACGTCATTCGTAGCCCACGCGGCGGGCTTCCTGTCTATTAGTAGCTTGCGTGTTTAGGGAAAGTGTCCATCTCCTCGTTAAGCTCTGACCCACATCTCTGGTGGCCGTTTAGAACGCAAGTGAGCTGTCTGTCGCGGTAAAAAGCACATGGAAGCAGCTTGTTGTTCCCGTTGTTGCATATTGCACACGTGCCCAAAAATTGCACCGAATGAATATCTTTATGTCGAAAAATTGAGGGGGACGCCTTCTGTACGAGATTATTTTCTCGTCCTCCTCCTCCTCCGTATTATTATTATTATTATTATGTTGTTGTTGTTGTTGTTGTTGTTGTCGTTGTTGTGCAGAAACTATGCGAGGACAACAGTTTGTTTGCAACAACAAGCCGATAACGGGGGGAGGGGGTCGACGAGGGGCAGGCCCCAGTACAGCGATGCATGCCTCGGTGGGCGCATGCTCCAAGCGCGAGCATTGCCCATTGTGTGGCGCGCTGTGAGTCACACCGAAAGCGAGCGTGTTTGCACACGGGCCGGCAGCTGGGCGCCGTGCGTCTGCAGTGCTGGGCGAAAGGGAGCGTTCCGTGAGCAGCGAGAGCGGGGCGGGCCTGGTGTATGGTTCGCCCAGGTGGGGCCCGCCTGACGGGCGACCGAGCGCATCGACCGGGCACCTCGCCACGCCGCGGCTGAATGGCGCCTCGCCGATCACCTGGCGTCCACGTGCCGCGCAGTACGAGTGGCGTAACGAGCCCAGGGGCGGAGCACGGGACGCAGGGCTACCCCTCTGCGATTGCGTTTACCCCCCGCTCATCCGGCATATCGAAGCCCGTAGAAAAACGCTCGACGTTGCCGTTGACAGTTTCCGCATTGAGCACGGAACTAGACCGAAACCGGCTGCCGTTGCCCATCTTGCATGCGGCGTGTCTGAACTGATGGAGGATAAAATTCAGGGAAGCTTGCACTCACGCGCAAGACTTGAATGGCGAAGCTGTTGTGGGTGAGGATTGCCGGACACAGAGTTAAGTTTCAGTATAATTGTTTATTTGCATAGTTGCTGTGCTAGTAATAGTCGTCATATGCACAGAAGAGGTCGTCGCCTTTTTCGCGGCGAGTGGTGGATGCAAAGTCATTGTAGACTTCCACCAGCCTTTGTCATCGACTCGATGCAGTGGTGGTGGGATCTACAAGTCGTCTCGGGAAGTAGTGGCACACTCGTAGCCCTTTCACCAGTTATGCATAATGGCTTTTAGAGAATACGGCGGACTACGGTGACCTGTTTTAAGCAGGGCGTATTTTAATCTTTAGCATTACCGTTGGAGATTTTTTTTTGCTAGAGCCGCTGCGCGAGCTGGGGACTCGCCTTTTCCTCGCTCCTCTGGGTTTTTGCCATTTTTTTTTCTACTGCCACTGCGCGTACCGGGGACGCTCGGCTGACGATGCGAGGCATACGCTCACGAGCGCTCGGCATTGCCCTTGTATTTTTTACTGCAACGGCGAACTTACAGCCTGCAAAACAACTCCGCCGTTAAAAAAGTCGCGATACGGTTCAATCTCGAACGCATTCCTCGACGTCTCGGCTGCAAGCTTCCCGACTAGCGTCGTTAGCTTGTCACACTGGCATAACCTTTTTGCAGGGACTTGCGAACGTCAAGCGAATAAATGGCCTATTCCATTAGCATATTTTCTCATGCCACCAAGAAAATCAGGTTTTTTTTTTTCATCTGAAGCATTCACTGTCTTCTTCAAAGACCCAGTCTGCGGTATCTGATTGGCTGGCTATGGGAGCTTTATTGCTGATCTGCCTGTAAAGGGTGCACCACCGCACGAGGGGTACTATGACGGCGAAGCATAACCCAACTGCTCGCGTATGAAACACTCGCGGTACAGGATTTCTTTCCTGTGAGAAGTATCCAGAGACCCTCATCTATGGATGTCTGCAACAAATCGTGCACAGGGCCGTTTAGGTATTTTGCCTCGTGGAAACTTGAGCGGCCGCCAGAAATCGAGGCCGCAACCCTGTGCCCGTAGCAGCCCAATATTCATTTGGCAATGCGTCACCACTGCGGATGGACTGATCTTGATATCATTCTGCCTTCCGACAGAAACACGCTTGCTTTCTGTAAAAGAGAAATATGGCCATGAAGTATTCAGGGGGATAACTGAAGGGACTTCGCACGGACCTAGCTATGCAAAATGCGCTCACATACGCTATTCGGTTTCTTAACCGCTGTCGTCACGAAACTGGCCGCGGTATAAATCTGATCGCTGTCTTGATGCATGTGCTATCGCCATACCCTGTATTTCGCTTCCAATTTTATGAATGTAACGCACCGAAGCTGCACCCGGGCTACGAGGCACACCGCGGGCGGGGGGGAGGGGGATTTATATAAACCACCTGGGGTCTTTAACGTGGGCCGGAATTCCGACCGACGTACGTCTGTTTTCATCCCTCATCCCATCTTGCTTTCAGCAGAAAGTACCTGCATATGAGCTTTTTTGTTTGCGCCCTTTCGTCGGCAGCGTAAACGTTAGCGAAAAGGGGTCACCTTCGAGTCACTGAAGATGGAAGTTTCTCTTACTATGTTCTTCCTTCGATTGTCTCTGGGAGGTGCTCCTCGCTAGTGGCTGCGCTGGCCTCGACCCGACCGGGGCCCTTATTTCCGGCTATAGCTTCTACAGCCGTAACGTAGCAACAGTAAAGACAGAGCATCGAGATGGGCGCATGGCGCGGCACTGTTAAGGCTTCGCGCGGCGTTCTGGCCACGGGCTTTACGCAGGGCCAATCTGCATAGGGATGCGTCCGGTGATGTATCGGGCTGTGGAGAGCGGGATATGCGCATGTCTGATGAGGCGGGGGCGCTCCGAAAAAACGGTGTTCCTTGGCGTGCAGCCCCTGCCGCAGATGGGCTCCTGATCGCGCGGAGACCGCACCTGGCCCGCGCTTGCGTTATGCCGCTCGCCGCGCCGCTGGCCCTCGACTGTTTGCGCGCTACGGGTTCTTGGCGAAATGTTTTCTTCGCACGAATCCCCCTCCCCCCAAACCACCCGTTCCTGCCGCGCTGTTTTGTCTTTTCACCGCCTTTTTCTGAGTTCCCTCGCTTCTCGGTAGCTTTCGAGAAAAAAACATTGTCTGCTTTCGCCTGTCGCGGCCGCTTTAAAGTGGCTCTCCCCTGCGAATGCCAAGAAAGCCATAGGAGTAGGTTGGCCCGCGGATGCCACTCACTGAAACCAGTGACAAAGTTTAAAAAGAGCCAGTGTGCGGAGCGAGATCAACGCGCGGCGTCCTCGGCCAATCCCTTGGCCGTGACGGCGACGGACGTCAGTTGTGTGGCCTTCTTTTACCGAGTCGGTGTCGCTCCTGCTCGCCGGGAAAGGAAACAGCGACCGCTCTCCCCCAAAGATCTTGTCTCGAAGGAACACGCCAAGAACTCATATCTATATACGCGCACCACGTATGGCTGAGTTTTATTTTGTTGCAAATTGTTTCTCCTTGCGCCTGACCATCAAAAGCAAAGAGTAAGAGAGTTATCTTTGTGTATATTTCGACATCGCACGAGCAGAGACTTTTGTCCCATTTCTGCACCGTTTGCTTTGCTTGCGCGATGTTTTGATGGTGTTGCTGTCATTGCCCCTGGGAGCTTTGTGGGTAAATGTTCTATTGCTAGCGCTTTTCTTTTTTGGCTGTCTCGGAGCGTGTGTTTGCGAGCAAGCGCACGCTCTCTCCCTAGGAGCCATCGCTTGTCACTAGGCTGCGCGCGGTCATACGCAAATTCGGGTCGCGCCGATGGAAGTTTTCATTTTGCAAAGTGCGCACCTGCCCCTCGCCCCGCTCCCCTTCTCTCGCGGCATGCCGAGGCGCCTGCTCGCCGATAACGCGAGCGTGCGCTGCCGCGATGCTGCTGGTCGCCGACCGCATACCCAGTACGGGCTAATTTTCCTCTCTTTTGCTTCGGTCGATACCGCTGTCTTGTGCATCATGGATACAGCCACCGCTCTGCTTCTTATTGTGTTTCATTTCCCCTCCACGCTTGCATTTCACCTGTGTTCGGCGGCGCCATTTCGTAGATTACGCAAGAGAAAATTGGCGGTTCGCGTACAAGGGGGACTTATAAAAGGTAAGCAGTAGGAGAGAAAAATCTTTTTGCCGTAATTTCAAGTATGTTTTGCGTGACTTAGCGAGACAGCGGTTAAAAAAAAATTAAGCAACTAATAACAGATGGTACCAGGAACTATTTCTATTCAAGTAAATCTTTTGGCTTCCTTAATTCTCTTCGAGTATAGCAATATAAGAGTTCTCCGGACCTTAAAGGCTATTACAGAAATGGTCGTTCACTTCAAGCAGCCAGCGTATACGGATGCGAAGAAAAAAGGGCAGAAATAAGCCGGCAAACAGACGGCGCTGTCTGGCGAGCGCAGCAAAAACGCGTTTTTCTTAAATCCTTTCAAAATGTCTGTCCAGGATGAGATAAACGGTGGCCGCTCTGTGTCTTACGAAGCCAGTTAGAATAAAAACAAAATCCCTCTTCGTTTTTTTTCTTCTTTTTATTAAAAGAAGGAACTTGTTCTTCTCCAAAGTATTAAGCCGTCTTGCTTTGTTAGCCCCCCTCTTCCCCCCTTGCCTTTCCTTTTATTTTCCTTCTGGGGTGGGTTTGCACTCGTAGCGTAATGTGCAGAAACTGCTTATGTCTTTAAAATGCACTAAGCCTAAATCATCGTACTGGTTTATATACCGCACATGAGATTTTAAGCCTTTATTTCTTGCATTTACATGTGGGGGGAAACACAGGTTACGCATCGCCGCCCGCGGTATTGGAGCAAATACGTAGTCAGAACTCCGTCAGCCGCTTGTCCAGCTTCGCGAACGAGCGTGACAGGCTCTGAGCAGGCTCGTTGCAGAAATGTAAATCTTGTTGCTTTGAAGCCCAGTCCCGTTATTCGCACGCCGCAAAAGTTCGGGGCATTTCGGATACGAAACGTGTAGCCTGTACTCGATTATAATTGGTTGCTTCCCTCGGTGACTGTGTTTCTGGCGGAGGCTAAGTTCGCAACCTTTGCCGGGTTTGAAATGGCCTTGGTGGTCTACACTAATGTGAAGTCATCTGCTACTCCGCGCCTGACATTATACCCTAAATTTAGATTTTAGTAAAACTTTATTCTCTCTCTCAGAAGTAGTAGTAGTAGTAGTAGTACAGTAAAAGCTCGTTAATTCGGATCTCACGGGACCGGGAAAAATGTCCGAATTATCCGAATGCCGAATTAATGAATGAACAGGAAAAACAACATTAAAATCACGTTGGAGAAGCATACCTTTATTTGCTGAAGTATTTTGTAATAGTCGTCTGCTTTTTCTCGCAGATTCCGGCTGAGATTACAATTTTTCTTAACTCTTCCAAGTGGCCAACAGCACGCAAACTGTCGGAACTGCTCAGGCAAACGTCCTCCATATATGAAAAGCGCCTCCGAGACTTCTCGTGAAGTGCGATGAGGTCGCGGCTGCACCTCCTCGCATGACTCTTCATCAGAATCGTGGTCTTCCTGGGCGCCCGTGACATCATTAATAATTTCTTCATCGGTCAGGAGACCAGCATTTGTCCGAATTAAGCGGTGCGGGGCCGAATTCTGACGAATTAACGAAGGTTTGGTTCCGTAGACTAACATGCGCTTTGGCCGGGACCAATTGAGCCGTCCGAATTATCCGAATTTCCGAATTAACGGGTGGCGAATTAACGAGCTTTTACTGTAGTAGTAGTAGTAGTAGTAGTAGTAGTAGTAGTAGTAGTAGTAGTAGTAGTAGTAGAAGTAGTAGTAGTAGTAGAAGTAGTAGTAGTAGTAGAAGTAGTAGTAGTAGTAGTAGTAGTAGTAGTAGTAGTAGTAGTAGTAGTAGTAGTAGTAGTAGTAGTAGTAGTAGTAGTAGTAGTAGTAGTAGTATAAACGTTTATTTGCCACAAATGGCGAAGGAGCGGAGAATGATCTCCTGCGTTGGTCTTGAGGTGATCGCCCCCTTTGGTTGGCGTCCCTAGTCCGGGATGCCATGGCCTGCCGAAGCACGAAGAGCCCGGTTCGCCAGACCACGCTGGTTCTCCAGGACCGCGCTGGTCAGCACGGACTCCCACTGCTCCGGTGATGGCGCCAGGACCTCCGCTAGTTCCTTGACACCCTTACACTCCCACGCCAAGTAGAAAACGTTTTTTTTTTCATTAATAATAGCGTGGTTGCAGTGACACTAAAACGGAATCGCGAAATGTGTTTGCAACTGAACTAAGATTATATTATCAACCAGTAAAAACCACCTAAATGTCCTCTGTGACAATTCCGCCAGCATCATTTCTTGGTTGAGAATTTTCTAAAACCTGGATTCGCTCAACATCTGCACATAAGTATCGCTCTCCGTTGTGATAGCGGGTGTGTCTAAGGCGCATGATTGTCGGTAGCAATATTTTTTATAAACGCTTAAATAAACCCCCCCAAAAATGTAAAGCGCTTTATTGCCGATGATTGTATTATACATAACGCAAAAATATCACTGCTTTTCAACACGGCCTTTTGTATCCTCGTAGACTTGTCGTCGCTGTAGTAGACAGGAAAGGCGAGAGGAGAGCACCCCTTCCCCCCTCCTCCCTCTTCTGTGCTTCTCGTCGGCGCCTCTTAAATGTTGCGGTTTTTCTCGGTTGTAGACCTGCGGATACACGCAGGCTGGCCGACGGGCCTGCATGGCTGCGGAAGGTCAGTGTAAATAATCTGTTCTCCGAACCTTCTTACAAAAGGGTCACTTCAGCGGCCCTTCAACAACCGCACGGGCGCCGCGCGGCAGGAGAGGGGTCCCGCCGCGCGACAGCTTCGAACTGGAACCGCCAGCCAGCCGAGGCCGCTCGGCCCTTTCACCCTCGGCGGCGCGCTCTCGAATCAAGCGGACCGAAGCCAACTCGGCGGAGCCATGCTAAACGGTTAATTAGGCGCGCTTTCTCGGCGACGTAACTACTCCAAGAGTAATGAACTCCATTTCGTGGTATCGAACGTCTCTCGCCGGAACCAGCGCCAGGATCGCGCTCGGAGGGGAGAGAAAGAAGACGCGCCCATTGTTCGCTGCGGGTTCAATTGGCGCTCCGCGAGATACGCGCGCGTTCAGCTATCACCGGCAGCCCGTTGGATTTTTCTCAGCCCCGTTATTTGCTTCCGCTGAAGAGCCTTGTGCGGGCCGCAGTGCCGATAGCGTCAGGGCCGATTGTTGAGTGCCATTGTACCACTGCGGCAGCGCGGCCATTGTCATAGTTCTGCGCTGCTCGCTAATAAGCTTTCCTCCGGCGGCGCTTGATTCGATTACAACTGCTATGCGCTGAGCTGATAACGCCGGCGCCGAAACAGAAACAATCCAAGAGAACGTTTTTTACGTACATCTGCTTTATTTATTTTATCGAGAGTGCTGGTAAATGCTGCTTCAGAAGTGGGCCTACATCACCGTTCACCGTTACTTATTCCCTACTTCGCCAAATCGAATGGCAAAAAGGTCCTTTTAAATGCACACATTCAAAATGAAAAAAAAAAAAAAAATGTTTGCTGAAATAAACTGAACTAGTTCAAAAATATTTTTATACTGGCCGTCCGTCACCTACGAAGTACCTCTGTAATGCTGTATTGTCGCATGTGCTTGATATCGCCACTAAAAATGTTCCATTAATAGACCGTTCGTGTTCTGCTTCGACCAGCTAACCATGCGCGGCTATCCTGCACCAAAGCAGAGCGGTGTGGTGTCACAACTCGCCCGCGTATACCTTATTTGATAGGTAAAGAGAGTTATGCGCTCGTCCCTCACGTAAATCATTTAGCTTGATCGATTATGTTCTCGATATGATTGCACGTTTCTACAAATAACTGCGCTCTAACATGAACACGCAGGGTCCAACGACTGGGGCGATCTATACTGCGCGCGTGAAATTTTTTACTGTTTTTCACCATCTCTAATTTTTAAGCCTATTTTGGAGCCCATTTAGCTTTATTACACTCTGTTTAATAAGAAACGCGATCATGGGCGAGGCGCAGAAACATTGCGTCGTTCGTAATCTTTGTGACCATGTGTGTAGGTAGGTTCTGTACGCCCACGAAAGAAAAGAAAATGACTCATACTACTGCTCGTAGTCTGGTTTCCCGAACGGAAGCGTCATTAATTTGATGAGAAGCCAGCCCCGGTTCTTTTGCCGCGTTTTCAATCCGCTAAGCTGACAAAAGCTGGCTTGCTAAATACAAAATATTTTTTTTAAGTTCAGCAATTTCCTTCTATTTCACTGGGAACAAATATCCCATCGTAAACCTTGTTTACAATTCTTGGCACTATCACAGGGAACCTGCATATTACATTCCCACTTAAACCATAGTTATAGTTAATTCTTATACTCACGGAAACACCCCACTAACCCGATTGAACCGTTTGCGTTTAGGCACCACTACTCAGCGCTCTACGATGCACATGGGTGGGGTCTGCAAAGCGGGATTTCATCGTACATCTCACGCAGCTAAAAATATTTACTGTCGTCTCCAAGCAGCAAAAGACAGCTATGCGATCAAGCTTGCCTGTACGTAACTTCATCATGCTGGAGTCGAAGGGTGCATGATATGCGATGAGCAGTACTGCAACGCCGGCACCAGTCACTTGTGCGATACATTTTAGGGCGCAGCCCTTGGGCGGCCGTCTCTGGGCTGAGCCGCGTCGCCGTCGTGACCGAGTGAACGATGGCAAGACCGGCGAGTGAAAGGAGAAGCCAACGATGAAAGAAAGAAAAGGAGGAGAGTGTCGCGAAAATGGGAGGGGAGGGCGGTGCGCCGTGGCGGCGCGAGCCGGCGCTCTCCGAAAGTGTGCGGTGAGGGAGGGGAGGGGGCAGTATGCTGTGCCCGCACGAAGCGCTCGACGGCGCGACGCTTGGCTAAAACGTGAGGGGGGCGTGCGCGTGACGATGGTGGGCGTTCCCTGCCTAAGACGCCGGTCGCGGTCCCTTCCTGAGACGCACTTCTCGCCGCCGACGCAGAGGCTCATCTTCGCTGCCGTCGAGAGAACCCACGATTGAGTGCTGCCTCAGCGCACTGCTGCTGCACCCAAACATCGCATTAGGGAGTATCGTAATCGCCAGCCAATTTTTTTTGTTTCTGCCGCTGCTGTGCTACACCCTAAATACTTTTTACAGGTTGTATGAGCTCAGTGAAGGGCCTTTTTGGCAAAGTTTGTCATGGGCTGTGAAGACAAGTACAACGGCTTACTAGCAATTCTACTTCTCTTCTTAGTTCATACCAATAGGAGAGCGTGGACAGATATAGCGCTTACTTCAAAGAAAACGCATTGACCTCTAGCCCTGCACAGCGCATCGTACAGCCTGAATTCCAAGAATACTCGGTGATAGGAAAGAGGACGAAGTGAATCATCAAGGAAGTAACTGAGGCTGGTGGGACGGCTCGATCCGGAACTGATTGTGACTGCGTGGTTTCAGCCACGCTGAAACCGCGCAAATTACGAAAACAACATGGAGGGTGAAAATGGGTGGGGTAAGAAAGTGTGAACCAAATTTCTCAGCTGTGCAGTAAATAACTGGGAGCTCCGCAGCCCACAGAGAAGGCGCGCAAACAATTTGACAACGTCGAAGGTCGTCAAAAAAGCAATGTGAGTTATCAAATGGGGACGTTCGCCTTTTTCGGACGAAGAACTCTCGTATAAGATACGCCTTTCAAGGCACTATTTTCTTTTTTTTTTTTAGCTAGAAGGGGGACGTTAATCTTCGAGGCATCCTCATGCCCACACCCGCAGTATCGGAGAACCTGCCAATTCCTGGTCGCGCTTTATTTCACCACAATAATAGTACCCTTACAGAGAAGCATGCTTGGCAGGGTATGCACGGGCTTTTTTTTTTTTTAGCTTTTCGTTTTCTCGACGCATTTTCGATCTATGAATGCTGTCAGCGACATCCACGGGAACAGAGAGCGAGTTCGTTAAAAGTGGTAGCACGACGTAACTAAATGCGGTATTGTTCGTTTCCTGGGGCTAAAATGATGACGGTGGCGGGAAAGAGAGATCACGAGTTTGGTATAAGCGCCCCGCGCGCGCAAGCTACGGGGAGAAAAAAATACACATAATCCTAAACTCCAAGACGAGTCATTCTTAGCTAGGAGCAAGAAAGTATTGCCCGACTTTTTTTACCGTTTGGTATCAGCCTTATGAAAAATAAAATACCACCCGAGGGCATCGCCCTTGTTCCTTGAGATCCCAGGACAAAATAAGCCATTTTTCAGCACCCATGTTCTCACTGGAAAATGACAGCTACCTAATAGTCATCTTTTGTTTACCATTAGGTTTTCGCCATCGGCTAACCACATTTTAGTTCGTTCTTTCTCTCCGCAAACCGCCTTTTCTGGCCGCTATTGTTCTTTTTTACCCTCGGCGTGAGCAGTGGTGTGCGAAAGCTTTGATGGGCTCCTACATGAAGGCCTTGAAGAAAAAAAAAACGAACACTCCGAAGTGGGCGTCCTTACGCCGATGGTAACGGGTGACATCACCTTTGAGGAAGGCTAATTGGAAGTTGCTCGAGCGAAGCATGGTCCTTCTTTTTATTTATACGCTATTACGCAGGCGGCCGTATATATATATATATATATATATATATATATATATATATAGTAAGGAAATGAGGGGCTCGTTGAGGAAATACAGATAGGTCAGCAGTCTACGACGCCAAAGGAGGCATAGGGGTGTGATTAAGCTCTTTTCTTTTTTACTACGGTTAATAAAGTACACTTTTTTTTTTACATATACAGAAGAAAGAAAGAAAAACACGCGCCCAGAGTGGGGACCGAACCCACGCCTTTCGATTACATGTCGAATGCCTTACCAATTCGGCTATCTGGGCGACTGTGTTCTCCTTCACTTTCTGGGCTATTTATATTTACTAGAAGTGTATCTGACACTTGAGGGTGGTAGCCAGCGGTAAGGCAATTGGTAAGGCATTCGACATGTAATCGAAAGGCGTGGGTTCGGTCCCCACTCTGGGTGCGTGTTTTTCTTTCTTTCTTCTGTATATGTAAAAAGAAAAGTGTACTTTATTAACCGTAGTAAAAAAGAAAAGAGCTTAACCACACCCCTATGCCTCCTTTGGCGTCGTAGACTGCTGACCTATCTGTATATATATATATATATATATATATATATATATATATATATAACACAGAAATAAGGGTTGGCAGTCGAAAAAACCTCGGAAAGCAAAGGGGAGGATGTGGTAGATCATTGAAACAGATTAAGAATTTGGAAAGAAAGAAAGAAAGTGAACGTGAAGTGAAAGAATCGCACCAGACCGGTATTCTGGAGGTCGTGGGTTCGGATCCCACCTGGCGGGCATTTTTTCTTCACTTTCTTTCTTTCTTTCCAAATTCTTAATCTGTTTCAATGATCTACCACATCCTCCCCTTTGCTTTCCGAGGTTTTTTCGACTGCCAACCCTTATTTCTGTGTTATTTTCAACGAGCCCCTCATTTCCTATTCTGATTCGCTATATATATATATATATATATATATATATATATATATATATATATATATGTAGCGAATCAGAAAATTGGGAAATGAGGGTCTCCGTGAAAATAAGCCAGAAAATAAGGGTTGGCAGTCAAGAAAAACCTCGGAAAGCAAAGGGGAGGTTGTGGTGGGTCATAGAAAGAGATGAAGAATTTTTTGAGTCGAAAAGAAAGTGGTGAAAAAATGCCCGCCGGGTGGGATCCGAACCCACGACCTTCTGGAGTCGTGGGTTCGGATATATATATATATATATATATATATATATATATATATATATATATATATATATATATACATATATATATATATATATATATATATATATATATATATATATATATATATATATATATATATATATATATATATATATATATATATATATATATATATATATATATATACATATATATATATATATATATATATATATATATATATATATATATATATATATATATATATATATATATATATATATGCCTCTCATCCTGTCCTCTATCTTATTTCTTCTTTGTTGGCAATTGCCACTTCACTTCTCACTTAATCACGATTTTATCGCCGCACAGGCAAGTACCTACAGACACTCGCCCACGTGCATGCGCTCCCACGGACACGTGTACGCATGCATATCCCACCAGAAACGTATATCCCATGCAAGTTTTGCCGCTTTTGCGGGAAATTCGTGACGGCTGTTATTCATGAAGTCTCTTTTGTAAAGCCTCCTGTATTTTCAAATGTCTAACACCGTAGCGCGACGGTTGTTGTGGAGCAGTGCGAAGGAGTGACGCGGGCGTGCGACAGCCTTATGACTAACGGCAGAATTTGAGTCTATATAGGTCAGCGTGCCGTACCCGCAGCTCACTGCATATAATGAGTACGACGTTATAGGCTCAGTTTAAAGTTACCTAATGTTAAACATAAACATAGAACGCTTGGCCTAACGACACGCTTATAGGTATGACGTCGTGAACCAGAACCAATAGGAAAAAGTGCTAAATGCACATAAAGTCGGGGTACCCGTGGACGCCTTCAAACCTCAAAACGAAACGTTAGGCCTAAGGTGGTGCATACCTGGCAGTTGCTGTTGTTAGTCTGTCGAAGCAATGCATACCTCCAAGTAGCCCATAACCTTAGCGGTGTCTTAGCAACCGCTTTACAAGCTCGGCGTGTGCTGGGGCAGGCATCAACCGAGTAACGAGTGAATAAATTGATAGGTTTGAGGGAAGCACTGAGTGGGTCTACCACAAGAAATTTGCTTTCGCGTTCTGCAGCCTGTGCGCCTACTCAAACGTTACGTGCACACCGAGAGGGCCCATTCCGCTGTGGGATATTGAATGGCGGTTGAGAAGCACGAACGTCTGCTGCTCTCGCATGATATTGCGTGGGTGGCGCAGTCACACAGTCTATCTATTATTAACAGCGGAGCTGTTGTACAAGCCGTAAGTTCGGTGTTGCAGGAACAATGACCAAAAAACTGCAAGGCGCTCGTGAGCGCATGCTTCGGGGCGACCGCTGAGACTTCCCGGCTCGCGCAGTGGCTTTAGCAAAAAAATAAAAGTAATTGGCAAAAACCGCGAGGAGCGAGAAAAAGGCTGAGCGATCGGGAGCGCGTGCCTCGCAGTGACCACCGAGTCCCCGGCTCGCGCGTTGACTTTAGCAAAAAAAAAATCTTCCAGCGCTGTCGTCAAGCACTACCGCGCATGCAATGCTTGGCATGAGGAACACGACGATATAGATGCATATGACGATACCTACTACTAGAACAGTGCAAAGCAACGATGAAACATGCAAATAAACAATTTCAAACTTGTACAAATGCGTGGTGATATGTCCTTGAGTGCTCACATATAAAGTAATCTTGCAGCTTCGCAATGGTTAGAGCCTTGCGTGACTTAGTGCAAGCATCGCCAGTCGAGCTGGTGGAAGTCTTCAATGCTGAGGATAGCTTTGCATCTATCACTCGCCGCGAAGAAGACGACGACGACCCCTTCGATGCATATGACGGCGATTAGTAACACCGCAACTGTGCAGATAAACATTGATACTTAACGTAACTATGTGCCCGGCAATGCACACCTACAACAGCTTCGACATTCAAGTCTTGCGCGTGAGTGCAAGCTTCCCTGAATTTTTTTATCAAAACGCTGCTGTAGCCAGTTCCACTTGTCTCAGACATCAGGTGTGGGAACAGCGTATGCACTTCTGGAGAATCTGTCACATGCGCTATTGCGATTGACACGTACCTTACATAATTGCTGAGCGGCGATTAGCCGAAAGTTCTCCTGTAATTTTTTCCCCACTGCCCTTATGTTTGGCAACTATCCACTCTTGAAAACACCCGTGGATCTGCTTCGCGATGTTCCGTTCCGAAATAAATACAATCCGGGACCTTCCAGCGAGCTGCAGAAGGTAATGAAACCTAAACCGACCTAAAGAATCACCCTTATTTACGAAAAGAATGCGGAGAATCGGGCCAAGAAAACATTTTACAGTGAAAAGAAAAATCACGGTTCTTGGGAAAAGATTCCGCTCTGATTCAGCTCGAACTCACACCGTTCTCACCAAAACCGGTAGACTTACCAATTAGGCTTCTGAGGTCGAACAGTGGGGCTCTCGTAGCAGTCACCTCCAAAAATAAAAGCAATTCTCGAAGAGAAAAAGTAGGTGGCGCTGGCTGTGTACAGGAAGTGCGGGCTTGTACTCGCAAGGGAACGGAATCTCGCATCTCCTTCACCACAACACACTTGAACATCAAAGGGGCAAAGTAAGGCGATTCAATACCCGGCTCATAATTCCCCTTGAAAAAATACGGCCTCCGCTTGTAACGTTTCGCCATGCAAGCATGACGGTTAGCACTGCTGAATGTCACGGCGAAGACCATATTTTTTTGTAAAATTGTATCTCGAGCCTCGTCTAATTCGTCAGATTTTCCCAAGGAACCGACTACTGAGCATCAAGGGATATATCAGTGTGAAGGAAGCAACCCTCTGAACTTTTTTAGATGCGACGCATCTCTTGCTCGGGGGTATGTCCCTCCGGACACACACCACCTGCGCATGCGCAACTCTCATCCGTTCTTCTCTCCGACAGCTGTGCGCAACACTCTCACTCCGTCTCATTAACATAATAACAACAGCTCCGCGCGCTTCGCTCCGCTCGCGTCTGCTCCGGCGCGCAAGTGCGCGCATGTGCGACTCTCCTCCGCGGTCTCCTCTCCTTCAGGCGCTGTGAATATAAAGGGGGTAGCGCGTTGCGGCGGTTCAGTCAGCGCTCGCGATCCACTGACCGTGTACTTCAGCGACCACAAAGCCGTCGTGCTCAAAGTAAAGTGCAACCGCTGAAAATGGCAACCAGTCTCTCTTCTCAGTAAAAGAATGAAAATTACGCCCATCTTTCCCGCGTATGAGAACACCCGCATGTGATGGAATGCATCCTACGCGTTCACAACACGTTTCACGCGATTTAGAGAATCAACCCAATGGAAACACCAATTGACCCCCCCCCCCCCCCCCCCCCCCATGCGTCGCATCACATCAGGGTTCCCCTCGCGTGAAGATGGGCGCAATTTTAGTGTACACGTGGGTCAGTTTTTTTTTTTTTTTGTCCCTGTAAACAAACATTTGACGGCCTCCTGGCAGGGCTGAGTCCTCACGAATGGTTTTGAATTTTGTTCTCCACGATTTTTAGTTCCGTTTCGTTTTTCATTCGAAGTGTTCTTTTTAAATCAAAAGTGAGAAGCAGTTCATGTGGGAAAACTCATTTCAACGTGCGCCATCAAGCCCGACAAAAGTAGAGAAGAATCGCCTGCTGCAGTTCTTCGCGTCAAACACCGGCACACCAGGCTCTGTAACCGCTTCCGAAACGAGAGAAGCTTCCGAGAGCAAGCAAACAGTTATGCCAGCGTGTAGCAAAGAAAACAAAAACAGAGCGGGCTGCGAGGCAGAGGCATCGCCTCAGTATAGCGAACCGCGAGCGAAGCACCGATGAGAGCTCCGTGAGGCAGGCGCTGAGCGACAGTGTTTGTGCGCGAGACGCCCAGTTCGGCGTGCTTCGCAAGCGGGGCACGTTCGTCACTGTGCCTTCCTCGATCCAGGGAGGTGTCGGGGGGATGAGGCGGCGAACGGAGGAGCGAAAACGTGCATGCTGAACGGCGCGGGAACCGACCGAAGGCCTGATGCCCGCCGTCCTATCAGCGCCAGGGGATTGGCCAGACACTCTCCCTCCCCCCCTTTAGGATCCCACTCGCCGACGCTTCGCGACTCCTTTTTGAACTGTAGCGGCACAGTGGGCATCCCGAACGCTGAGCCAGCGTCGGGGCTTTCTCCTTTATCTGGCCGGTGTTCGGCGCGAATGGCCTGCGTGCGCACGGCGAACAGAGGGCCACGCCCGCCAGGCGACCCACTTTGGAATTAATCACCACGCCAGAACTCTGCCTCGCACACTCGCGGCTCGGACTTGTGTTGCGCTCTGTTATCTTCTTTTTTTCACCTGTGTCTTGCGGTCATTTTTTAAATTATTAATTTAGTCCGATGTCATTTTCTTTCTTTCTTTTCTTAATTGAGCAGATGGCGTGGCCTCACCATATAAGCGTTCCTGAAGTGCTACGTTTTCATTTTGGAGAAAACGGTAAAACGTGTGGTGGGATCAATACTTCAAACTCCTTAAGGAATGTAATAAATCCTGGGGTAGTACTGATCCATTATTACATTGCTAAGACATTTTTAGTTCTCTTTATGAACCGCGTAACGTCATCGACGTTCCACAGGACGCGTCAACTGAAGTCGACGGTGCCCAGTCAGAACACAGGAAGTTTTTGTAAGCCAGAACGTATCAGTTTCATTGGATGTACTTACTGTAGCATATTCGTCACTGTAATATTGATCACAGACAATATACTAACATAAAGCCAGTGCAATGGTCATAATTATCCGTGTCGTGCAGCTTGTATGCGTATTGACAGCCTTGGGTCGGCCTCTGTGCAAGCGCACCAAATTACCTTATACAGTGCTCAAGGAATCAAAATCGGCAATAAAGGGGTAATGTCCAGCATATGATTTGGCTAGGAAATAGAATTTGTATCATAACATTACATTTTTTATCCCAATTGCAAGCTGTGCGTCGTCATTAGCATCATTTCGCCGCGGGTTAAAATTACAGGGCATTTGTGCGTTCTGTGGCGAACAAGACTCCTGGGAGGTTTTAGAAGTACATGTATAGATCCTTTACAGAGCGCAGTTGGGCTGCCCTTCAAAAGGTGACGCTAGCACCGCACTCGCCATGACTGGCCTTTTAGCACGGGACGGTTTCGGTTTCCGAAGTAGGCTGTGGTGGACCTCAGCGAAATCCGCAGTTAGAAAATGTTGAAGTCACGAGGGAAAATTTGTGCCGTAGTCGGATGTACCAGCTGCGATCGGGAATCAGGACCTCAAGGCGTGAGACGAATCTCCATGCCAGTCTCACATGCCGTAACATCACAAAGATTGTGCGTGTGTGAGGCCTTTGTCAATGCAGCGCTTTCCGCGGCGCACGGCAAGCGCGACACAGAGACCCGGCTGCGCGGGATCGCCATTCTCAAGAGAATAATTTTGCTCCAAGAACTTCGGCAAGGGTGACTTTTTCAGACCGCAACGGAAGGCTGTCAGCAAGCGTAGTGTAGTGCACGCTAGTGTCACTAGATAACACTAGTGCATACCAATCTGCCTCGGCCCGCTTAATCTAAAGCATTACGCGCTGCGTGCGTGTCGTCGCGACGAAACGAGTCAGCATGGCTGCTTAGACCGATCGTAGCGGGGGTTTCAAGATTATTTTCTAGTTTTCACTAGCGCATATCAGCTTTGCTACGGAGTAGAATATGTAATCTCGTGTTACTTAAAGTGCACCAAACGCTTTTCATCGCACCTCCGGCGTCCCCGGAATCCCGCCGTTCGATCCGTCCTACTTGAGATGAGCGCATAAACCGGGCTTCAGTGCACATTGAATGTGTTTTTTCGCACTGCAGGCCTCTATTATGCTCGTTGGCGCAAACAGAGCTCATCCGTATCGGCAGTCGTCTCGCGCCGGAGGCTGCAGCGTCAGCGTTATTCCCGACTCTGTTAATCTGTGTGCGAACCAATCCGTACATGCTCATGGGATAAAAGTGGGCCAGCTAGCGGCTCAAAGCCGTTTTATCCACATGGTTGCTTTGTACGTAGAAATACAAAAATGCCGCCAAACGGTTATGAGACGCGTGGCGACGGGCGCCGATCATAAAAGCGCTTTAAAAAGCTTTATGTGCCATTTTTCGGGACTGAGTAGTCCATGAAGGTTGGCATACAATATCTAGTCGCCCGATAAGTGCCCGTGCACAGCGACACTCGAAAATAATTGCACGATTCGCCCATAAAGCCTCTCCGGCGCTCACGGATGCGAGGCGGCTCCATGGAAGGCCACGGAAAGAAACGCGTTCTTGAAGGACAGCAATGGTTAATGACGTCACACCGTCCAACATTGCTGCGCCCAGGCCCCCGCTCTGTAAACGGTCTATAGCCGCCTCCGTTAGACTCAAACAGAACACGCTTCTTGAGATTTTTCGCTACGTGTATCAAGGTAGATTTGCTGCAAACCAATCTCATTTTACGAATTAAAAATTTGTTTTTTGGGACAAGAGTACCCAACCCTTTGAAGTCGCGACTACTTGGTGGTCCAAGAGCGGCTACCGCTATTCGGGCGCGCGGTCTCCCGACACCAGGCAACGTGAAAGAATAAACGCAGTCCACACTAACCCGCTGTTTAGCTTATCTATTTCATTTCGGGGCTATTCTGACGGCGCTAGTCAGTTCTCCAGCTTCTTTCCCGTCAGTTCGTGTTTCGTGTGCATAGTTAAGTTATAAACTAGTACAGTTGAGTAGACAAACTTTACAGCCCCTAATTGTTCAAGCCTCATTTTTTTTTACACCACTTCACCCTTTCCCTCCAAGTATTTCAAACCGTCAAGAACCCGAACCCCACCGTCCAACTGGCTCACTAAATACTTTAGACATAACCACCTCAATGACACCGAAATTCGCGTCAACTGGAAACCCTGCCATGAAGACTATCCTCACCAGATAATAGGTAGCTCCTTCTGCTGCACGGAATAGACTTAAGTTTGCACGTTTGTTCTGAATTTCCGACAGCCCCCCACCCCCCCTGCCTCCAAGCGCATCGCAAGCGGGACACATCGTTCGATGTTTAAGGGAAACACGAACCTGCCTGCAAAACATTACTTACCCGGGCTTCCTTGCGTCCATCCCCGAACTCCCCGATCTGCCGATGTCTTCATCAAAAAATACTTTGCCTACACCAGCGACGCCCGCGAAAGTGTGAGACGATGGTGCACGCTCCCCTGTCAACACCTAGGTGCCTCCACTGGCTCAATGTGTCACCGAAGCCGATATCCACCACCTTATCCGGTTCTGTCCCAAATTCATTTCTTACCGCACACTCTACAGACGACCTATCTCAACCCCCCAATGGCCTTGTACAGTCGACACCCACCACTCGTTGGGCGATTCTTCACCCAAATTGGCTGGTCACGAGCAGAGCTGTGAGTCTGCTCCCCACACGGACCCAGCCCTCCTGCCTCCTTCGGATTACCTATCAAGCCCTCTTCTCCTTAAGCCACCACAGCGGTTCCCTCATAGCCGGTAAACCTATCCTTCATATCTGGCCTGGCGCCTTCCTTTCAAAACAAAGTTTTCTTCTTCGCTCCCCCTCCTCACGACCAAACTAAAATAGCATGACGAAGTTCCAGTGGCGGTTGGCTGGGTACATTAGCCGTAAATAGGGAGATGGCTTTAACGCGCTCGCAGTCCCCACCTCGCTCATTATACCAAGGTAGTGCTGAGGAGCGTGGACGAGCTGAACAAAAATATTGCGAAAGGGCCTGTCAGTTGGCGCCCCAGGCTAGCACTGCCTCAGCCCTGCCGTCGTCCATGGCGAGGCCGGCCCTTGGGAGTCGCTTGTGCGGGCGAGGAGAAAGCGCTCGCGGAGTGCCCGACACCGGATTGTGCGGAGTGCGCATCAGCGGCAGCCTTTTTGCTTTGTCGGAGACAACTGCCAGCAGCAGCCGCCAGCGTCGTCGAGGCTGCAAATTCGAGCCGTCGCCTCAGAAGGCGCGGTCCTGGCGTGGCTCTTTGGACGCCCGGTCACGTTGGCGCGCGCGCGAAATGGAGCCATAAAAAGGGACGTGATGGCCCTTTTCCGCTGCTGTCCCCTCGCGGATGCGCGCTGCTGCCGGCACAAACAGCCACCCTCCCTCCCCGGCTGTCAGCCGCCTCGTGTCGCCTCAGTATCGCTACACCGCACGGCCATTCGCGGGCACCGCCCATGTAGAAATGAGGGCCCAGAGCGCAACAGGAACTCGGTCGGCGTCCACACCGGTCTTTTTGACAACTTCCCCAGCGTTGCGATAGCGGTGATGAGTCGCCAATACGCCATTCAAACACCCTTTCGCCCGAGAGGTTTTCCGCCACTCGCGTGCTTATCACGCACAAAGTGCAAGTGCTTAAAAAAAACTATTAATCACCATTTAGATCGATTTGGCATACTTCCACGTTAGCCCTGTCTCTTGTAAAACGACAGCGCCTGAACACACGCTTCTGACCTTTTAACTTAGCTCGTGACCTGAAAATTATAACTTGGGCGCTAATGTCCAGAAGCAGCGACCGAAGCAACGCTTGGGAAACGGCTTTCGAATACAACCCGCAACAACCCCTTGTTCAGCGTATGACCACTCTAAAAACTCCAGCTCGTCCCCTTAAACACAGTGCACCTGACTAACAGATCATCGTGTTCAAAGGAGCTAATTAAGCCATTGACGGGGTCCACTCGAAAAAAGTCTGACCAGAAAAAAATACGGTCGGCGTTGCGACATTACGCGATGCAAACGTGAAGTCTTGCATTGCGGGATGTCACCGCGTGCATTCTGTTTTTTGAGTCCGGTCCTTTCTCTGGCGCCCCCAGTTTGTCAAATTCGCTTTATTTCACTTTTAATTTCTTTGTATGGCTGCGTCAAATGAGACGACGCAGCGATTGGGCATTCAGGTGCATTGTGGTGAAAGAAGGCCACATTTAGTGAAATTATTGGCATCGAGGATCAACTTGCGTTAAACTCGGCATTAGAAAACACTGTTTCTTGGAGCAAAATGTGTGACATGTAACTCAACAATGATAAAAACAGGATTCCCCCGTATTACTAGAAAGACGCACCCGCTTGAATTTTCGTGTTATATTTGTGAACACGCTCTAAAACAAGTGAATGTTCGCAAATACCTCGGTGTAACGTTAACCAGTAACTTTAGTTGGAACACTCATATTACAATGTATTCGCTGCCGCCTCCCATAAACTTTGCTTACTGCGAAACAAATTAAAGGATGCTCCCTCGCAACTTAGGTACTTACCATACGCTAAAATCAAAAGACCAAAACTTCAATACCCTTGCATATTTTGAGATCCCTACACAAAAGTGAATATTGGAAAATTCAAGGAAGAGCAGTCCGCTTTATTTATGGTATGTACGGGCGAACTGACTGCGTATATGCCCTAATGGAGAGAAATGGTATTACAACATTAGAATTCAGGCGTCAATCGTTCCGCCTGAAATTTCTTTATAAATTAGCTAGCCGGAAACACTCACTAGATTACAGCCACTACATTAGTTCCTGTCAACACGGCGTGCTCGTCATTCACATGCTCCTGCGTAAACTCGATATTTCGCCAAAACAAATTTTTTTCAAATTTTCGTTATTCCCCAGGTGATCTCCGAGTGATGCAATTTACCCTTTGTCGCCCTTCAGTCGAGGGATTTAATTGACGCGCACATTTATTTACCGATTTCACAATGATTTGCAGTTTATCCCCTTGACTGTTCTATTGTTTGGTTCCTTTGTTTCTTCCGAGTCTGGCCTGTCCCTTTTTTTTTGTTCTTTTTTCCCTACACTTTCTTTTACTGTAACCCCCATCCCTTCTCCACACATTCTCCCTCTCTCTCTCTATCAGTTGTAACTATCATCTTTGGCGCGATGTTAGACCTTATGTGCACAACCCTTTTCTTGTTCATTATTGAGAACATACCTTCATCCCTCCTGCTCGGGCTTCATGCGTGCAGTATTGCCTAAATAAAATAAATCAATAAAATAATAAACAAAATAGCAGCTTCCTAAATTTCCCCTGCAACGCTTTTTTTCCTCTTCTCTAAACTCCTGAAACAATTTTAGAGCATGGCCAATAAGCACGTGCACTAGTAGGTGACCGCAAAATATGCTCTAGCCAAATTCTACCGCTCTATGCACATCAGATAAATGGCTCGTGCATTATCTGTTTTCTGTCTCTCCTGCGTTCTTCAATTTTAGCGCGTTGTTTCTGAGCGTGTGTGTTGTCACAGAAGCAATATCGCCGCTATTTGTCGTTTTTCTTTTAGTTCCAGCTATAACACCATTAGATATCTGATTTAAAAGAAATCGCAGCAAAAGCGAGCGAAAATTGAAAAGGCATCTGTGGTGAGGAAATCACTGAGTGCGTTCTGTGTTGTCCCTTTTTAATTTAAGCTTCCAGGCGCGACCGAAAAGGTGAAGGCGTAGTATGCTCCGTAATACAAGTTCTTCAAAGCAGCGACGTCACGGCCGGTTCGATACGCATACTCCTTTATTCATTACCTTCGCTTGTGTACTCGCTCAGCCATAATGTCGGTACACTCTATCGCCTTGTGGCGTATTATATTTCTGCTTCTTCACCCTTTTCTTGCCACTCCGTCTTCGTGGGAATATAAGGTTAATGTGAGAACTGTTAATTGGTGTATCGTTAGTGCCGCCTCGGCATTCCCCTGTGGTGCTGCGGTTCTTTTGACATCCCAGATGAGTACTCAAACAGTATATAGTGTCGACTATAAGTGCACGTTGCGCGCCATGTTTAAAGGTAGTCACTTACGACAGACGGAAATTATTGGTCAGAGCCTCAAGTGGGTAGTGTGACTACTCGTTTATAGCTTTGCCTGTCATGACCAGTAAGAAGCGGTATACAGCGTAACACATGAATTGTAGCTTTTTCTATCGCCTATCCAGTCCTCCACAGAGAGTTCACAGCAGCAGCACAGAGAATGTTCGAAGAGTTGTGGCGTACGTGTATGCCGTGCCCACGCGACATTCAAAATTCTCGGATCCCCCGCTGTTTAATCTACCGGAGAAGCAACATACAGAGCGGGTCCTTTATTAATGGCAGCCGCTTATCCGGCGTCGGCGGGAAATACCGTCGCCGTGTGACTCACCCCTGGAAATGACGCGATGGCGCCTGGGAACAGGCCAGCTTATACGACGCGGGCTGTCGGGGGCGGCCACGTTTCCTCCTCGGGTGCCATGGCCACTATCAGCAGGCCGGGCAGCACCGGAGGACGGGTCGTGTGCGTGGAACGCTCTGCTCCCCTCTGTACTATGAGCCAGCGATCGATGTTGCACGGAAGCTTGGCATGCGAGGCCTGTAATTTGCGCTCGACATCAGCTGCAGGGAATCCATTTCTGGCTCACAAGAACATCGGCTGCAATTGGTGGACGAAAAGCTCCCGTGAAATTTGCACTGGCGCCTTCGCTGCCGTAACATAAATCTCGCCCCACACCACCTGCATTTCGCGAACTCAGTTTATACTAGGATGCATGGCTGGGCTGGTCGGTTTGAACGCATTTTGGAAATATGGAGGCGCTAAGCTAAACGATCACAAGAGGGGCCAAGACAGGCGCCCCTCTATTCATGGCGAGGCTATGCTTACGCTAGCTTCGCTGTTTCATCAGACAAGTGAGAATTTATTTGGCTCACTTTACATCTCGTGGAATCGGCACATTTGTGAAGGCGCGAAGCGGCACGACAATGGGTGAAATGTCGCCGTAACATTGATTGATTGATCGATTGATTGATTGATTGATTGATTGATTGATTGATTGATTGATTGATTGATTGATTGATTGATTGATTGATTGATTGATTGATTGATTGATTGATTGATTGATTGATTGATTGATTTAACGCGCCGACGCTACACGGATGATGAGGTTCGCCGTAGTGGAGTGCTCCGGGTTAATCTTCACCCCATGGGGATCTTTAACGTGCGCCGAAATCTCGAATACACGGACATTTTCCCTTTTCGCCTCCATCAGAGAAGCGGCCGTCGCGGCCGGGAATCGAACCCGCGTCCTTGGTCTCAGCAGCACAACGCCTTAGCCACTGAGCCACCGCTGCGGGTGTCGCCGTAACTTGCTCCGACATACAACGTGAAAATGTATGCGGTACATACACACACGCCTGGAGTGTTCTGCCCTGACGCGTGAGTTAAACGAAAAATAACATCTGCTCCAGACTGATTCGAAGACGCTCGAGTTGATTTCATCGCCTCGCTGGCTGAAAAGTACAGTTTTATTTTTATTTGAGTTTTTTTTTGTGTGTGTTGGAAGCAGTTTTTACTATATGTCTACGACCGGGCATGACATCGGCCCCGACTCCGATGTCGGAAAAAAGACAACATTCCTCCTACTGATGTATGCGAGAATTCGTGGAGCTTCTTTTGTAGCGCAGTAGTATGAAGGGTCAGGGGTCCTCTGTACTTCGTAGCCCACAAATGAACACGGCTTGGTGACCACAGGAGTACTGGCTGCGGACTATTCTCTCCAAATGCGAGAAAGTGTGAGCAGCCTCACAAGCTCGAAGGTGATAAAAGCAGCCACGAAGAGAAAAGAGGAGAATCGATGGGCCTGTCCCAGCGTGGAAAATAGGGGAACAGTATGTACAATCGCCCGCATTTAGACAACAAATGACATTTTGTATTATCACTAGCATGTTACCAACGTTGTTCATTTAAAAATTGTCAAAATACCACCCCCATGTCTGCGTGAATAAGCTCGACGTCCACCTATTTATATGCGGAAAAGAAGGCTATAAAAAATCGCGCATAAGCGCATTTTTCGGGCATCAAATGCCGTTATATTCAACTTGTTAGCAGTCAACCCATGTTCAAATGCCTGGGTGACTGCGCGCCTGTTCATTTCAATCATATTAGCCCAGGTTTAGACAAATAGAGCTTATTTCCAATGCAGAAAAGCCAACTCACGTCCGCTGCTCCTAACCACTCAGCTAAGTACGACTGTCTCATTCCATGCCGAAGTTTTATGGGCTGTTATAAAGTCCAAAGGAACAATTCATCCAGGTCTTCAGGTTCTTCCAAAACTATAAAAAAAAACGGCCGCGTCTTTATCTTGATCTCAAAGTGAGGATGATCTGGTATAAAGAAACGAAACTTATACAGGCACATGGTACGTTCCTGCATACAGCACGCGCCCATGAAATGGGCCTATCCGAACACATGAATGGATTGGCCGGTTTGTTATATCGATCTACACGGTCATAGAGTGCCCTAGCTTCAACCCCACACACCCACGCATGGCACGTACCCGAGCACTCGGTTGACGGCAGGTGTGTGCCACGTAAGAATGCCGGACTGTTTTCTTGCTGGCTTCCGCTTCCTTGTTTGGTCTCTTGTTCAGCCGAAAGCTTCGTCTTCGCACTTCAGTTCCCAGACGTCTTTCTCGGGTAAGGTCAACTGCCATATTTTGTTTTAAATCACGAGGCAAGCTAGATGTGTGCTTGGTGCTTACACTGGCTGCAGAGGCGTTTTCCAAGTTCAAGAAGACACGACCTACGTAGGACGTGCAGAAAGCCTATGAACGAAATGGGAAATCGATGAAAAAATGTGTTCTCCGCAAATGCACACCAAACGGTGTTCGCTATGCGCAACGCAGACCCCGCTTTTTTTGTGTGCGTCTGTTACACGGGCGTGCTCGTGAGAGAGAGCTTCGTGCTATTTCCGGAGTAATCCCGTTTGGTTGCGTAACATTTAGTGAATTCTTTGAAGTTAAACGTTACAGCCGATGAATAAATGCCTCTTCAGAGCTGCTGATATCACGTCTTGTTTTGTTCTCAGGCTAATATCTAAATTGTGGCGGAATAAGTACCATGCGCCTTAATAGTGATATCTTTAAGATATGGTCACCTCTTCAAAGGAGGAGCTACCGTGCAGTATTACGCACTTCTTGAAGGCGGATATATTATTATTATTATTATTATTATTATTATTATTATTATTATTATTATTATTATTATTATTATTATTATTATTATTATTATTATTATTATTATTATTATTATTATTATTATTATTATTATAATTTATTCAACCAAGGGCCTCATTGGGGTATTAGATTAAGGGGGTTAGAATTGTCGTACTACCTAGTGGCACAATACAGTTCGATACATTTACAGATCATTAAAACAATTATACAACAACAAAATCAATAAGAAAACAGAAAACGCAGCAGGTGGGAAGTCGTGGAGATGACTTGAAATCAAAGGCTGAGTTGAGTTAACAATAATTCTTTAAATTTAGCTGGATTGCGTTCACAGACAACAGAATCTGGCAGCTTGTTCCACTCATCAATGACACGGGGTAGGAATCACATATTGAATGCGTTAGATGAACCATGAAATCATTGGGTGCTCATGGAATTAAACAAACGGTGGGAGTAACGGGATGGTGTGAGCACGAGGGAAGTGCGGAGGTGATGGAAGTGGTAATAAAGTTTGTGGAACAAGGGCGAACGTTTGCGAAGGTTTGTGGATGCTGCGCGGACTGTTTATTTTATTGTATTATTTTATTGTTTATTTACATGCCATGTTTTCAATAGGGTTCACGTGGAGGTATTGTTATGCATTCGTGTCTGCATGTGCGTGTTTTGGGTTTGTGCCATGGGTTTTTCACCGTGTCATTATCTTGCGGTGTCCGCTCGTCTCATGTAGTCTGAATGTGCTGTGGTACTACGGCACATTTCATTTAAGGGAGGCAGCACTAAGTATCGCATACTTTACTATGTGCCACTTCCCACACACGCCAGCATGTTCAGAAGGATAGAGGATACTCAATAAGGATTTTCAAATAGTAAGGATTGTCGGCATGTCGTGATGTAATCCGTCTCAAACTGAGGTGTTCGCCGGGGTGAAGAGACCGTCCACAATACGCCGCGTTCTGACACACAAGCGTGTACAGCGGACCAAAGTTCATATATTCTTGCGAGCAAGTGTCGCGCGCTGTAGATGCGACCGGCGCATCTGTGTGCGATGCGCAGCACGAGTAAAGAGGCAGTGGAGTCAGAGTGGCTGTACGGAAACTCGCACGGAAGTTCGCCCGGTGCAAAAATTTAGCATTTGGGAGTATCGTAATCGTGAGCCAAATTTTTTTTTTTTTAGACGGTAATGGTTCTTTGACTACCTAACGCGGGAATTTTGATCTCTCTGTCTGGCTGGCTCCCGATTCTACAGCCTTGCCAATAAACACGCGAAAAGAAATGCATGAAAACAAAGTAAATATAGGCAGGCCTGTTCCAAAATATAAAACACTTGCGTGGCTCATGCATTCCCATATTACTCAGCTCAGTGCAAAGCAAACGTAAGGCATATATGAGGCAAAATATGCGATCCTAACAGGGGTACCAAATTACGAGTAGATTTTGGGTTGTTTTTATGACAGCACATAGAGATACAACCCATTAAAAACTGTGTCGAAGTGGGGCGAGACAAAAGCAAACACTAAAACAAATGAGCTCCAGTTCGAGCTCGAGCTGCGCCAAGCACAAAAGAAACAAAAGGTCCCAGCAGATGGCCCGCAAGCAGTGCCAACGCGGGCAAACCGAACAGAATTGAGCAAACCTCCAATGCATTTATCATGGAGGGAGCGAGAGGGAGGGGAACAGGGTGGCAGGGGGAGAGAGAAGTGGGCAGGTGGCCGCGGTATTTTTTCATTTCCTCGCATTGCACGTCTTGATGCTCCTCGGTGTTGTGGTCGACGTGAGAACATTTCCTTTCGTTTTCTATCGAACGTGCAACAGAAAGGGCTGCTGTAAAACGGCACGGACTGTTCGCCCCCCTCTCCCGCTGCGATTCCGCGCGCTCGTAAAACCAGCGGACGACGGTCCCGCTGCTGACTCAGGTGCGCCGCTCCGCTGTGAGTCATGTCGCTGTGGAGTCCGCAGGACGCCGCCGAAAGTCCGGGCCAGACCTGCCGGTGCGTCACGTCGTTGGCTCTCCCAGTACCGATCCGGAAGTGCGAGCTCTCTGAGCCAACTAGTTAAACTTTCTCGAACACCCTTCTGTACCTTTTTTTTTTTGTTTAAAAATGAAAACAAAATTACAGGAGTTATGACTTGGCACGATCCTTAGGTATGCGTTCGTACAAATGCCCACGTCAACTTTACGAAAGAGACCAAATATTATGATAAAACTATCAAAATAGGCCAGTGACGACGCGCAATGCGCGATTTATTTATTTATTTATTTATTTATTTATTTATTTATTTATTTATTTATTTATTTATTTATTTATTTATTTATTTATTTAAACATTCCCTACCGGGAACAATGGTTGTGGGAAAGGAGCCGGATGTCAGTTTTAACTGCACTCTGACCCTGTTCTTTCTTCAACTAGATATTTACGAATGCTTTTACGGGACTGTTTCTAACACGATGGATTGACTGCGTGATTGGTTGAATGACTGCAAACACTTTCAGTGACTCAAATTGGGGAGAAATTTGGTGCGATCTGGCTCCCGAATATAATGGGACCCACCTCTCTTCCATTTTTGCTACGTACCTTATTACCGCCGTATACCATTTTCCTGAAATCCTTCCCGCAAAATAAAGAAGTGAATTAATTATATAATTAATTATTGGCGTTGGTTGCCCGATGAACCGGGTGAAAGTTATTGTATCGTGTATTACATCGAAGTGGCCCAGGAACAATACAGCGCTCATAAGAGATTGCCTCTCGAGAGGGATTTAAAGGTCGACAAAACCCTAACGAAGTAACTGTATGTTTGTATTTCAATGCATAAATGGGAAACTGCTGCCGTGCTTATAGTAATATTGCGGCGGATACAGACAATATGCGTCCCGACAGAAATCGGAGACAGATACAAAAAACGGAGACGAAAAATCGATGACGATCTGGCGAAACGGAAGCTTGGCTGCTTCGTGAATTGTGTTTATACTGCAGACTCGTGTGCGATCTTTGAAGGGGCAGAAGAAGAAAAAAAGAGAGAAACGAATAACGCGCCAGCTGAAGGAATTTTTCAAGAGCACGTACTCCACGTTTTCTATCACCGTCTGCAAACGTGAGCTACAACTGGAAATGCGCAGTGGACGGCCGGCTTCGACAGCATGTCTCGCCGGCTGCGACAATCTCGGGGAATTGAGGCATGGCTGTTGGACCGAACGGCACGCCAGTAGTTTTTAGGTTGACAATTGTTCGCGTGTCGTCCGTGCTAAGGTGTGCAGGGCAGTTTCTTCGAAGATGCAAACGTCGGCTTAAAGGGGCCAGAAGACAAAACACAAAATTGATTCAATAAAAGGCTGTTTTGTCCCGATTATAACAATACGAATTTTATCGCCAACCTCAAACAAATATTCGAGATATTAAAGAAAAGATATCCGAGAGTGACGACTCTCTGGCCATTTTCCGGCATTTTTTTTTTTTCTAAAACGTCACAGAATCTTGTTCGTACGCTTGACGGCCACCGACCTAACCCATCGGCAAAAAATATGAATGGAAGATTGTAGTGGGGCCTCTAATTCCATGTGATCGCATCACTTGAATGCTAACGAGCAGTTAAGAAACTGATAAAAATGTTTTAGTGCCGGTCCATAACACGTACCTCCTGCCAATATAAGGTCACTATGGCGGGAAATTTTGAAGTTTTTAAAATTTCTTGCGTTTTTTTTTTTTCGTTAAAAACGTATTTCGCTGCTGTAATGGAGCCTAATGAGTTACCAAAGTCTAGTTCTTTCTCATCAACCATTAGTAGTCTCGGTGAGGTAACGTGCTGATAAATGGAACACGTTGCACTGTATAGACCTGTGGCGGCGCCCCCGCAAGTACAGTCGTCTGCCGCCGCACATGAGCAGTCCCCAAGGGCGATACTGTTGGGGCTGAGGTACAATGGGTGAGTGCTGGCCAAGCAGGTTCGATGCCAGCCACGAGCGAGAAATAAACAAGGACTACAGTTTGGGAACACGGGCGAAAGCGTTCTCACGTGTACCGCCTCATCCTTCCCTGGCCGTCGGGACAGATCCACAAGATTTTGTTTAGTGAGCCATCGTTGTCTAACGGAGGCAAGTACTTTGCAGACAAATAATGCATACGAAGTCGTCGATTTGGAAGTGATTCTACAGCGTTCCGAAGTGGCATTAGAAAAAGAAAAACTGTGCAAAAGCGAGCCGCTATGCTCCTGAATCATCAATCGCTGACTCTAAAGGAGCATAGTTAGCAAATAACAAGGCCACGCAGTTTAGATAAAAAAAAATTGGCATGTGCTATAAAATCCCGCAATGCACGCATCATGCTGACATTGTCACAGCACCGGCTACATTGTTTCAGTCAAATCATATATCGGGATTCGTCATTGGCCGACTTTGGCCCTTTGATCGCTATGATTTGTAATTTAAGTGCGTTTTGGTAGGACCGGCCGAAAGTTCTTCTTTAGCAGCGTACGACCAAAGTTATTTCGGCCCGTTCTGGATAATTAAATACCCTGCTGTTTAAATGCTCCCCTTTACTTCCTATCTTGTGAGTGCGTTTAAGGGCGCTGTATGCTGTGAACATTTATTGATTCATTTCGCCCTTCGCATCGTGGTTTTTAAAAGCTCTTTCATGTACCACTTCTTCGTTGTGTAATAATTACCATGTTAAGGAGGCATAACGTTTATTGAAAAAAAAAAAAAAAAAGAACGGTGGGTGGCGTCCTCAGTTCAGGAGGCCGCGCGCCGCCGCTGCTCGCGTGGCCCGCTGGATCAGGCTGAGCTGCTCCTGCAGGTCCGAGCTGGTCAAGGCGCATTCCCACTGCTCGGGGGTAGGGGAAGGGAGAGGAACAGGGTGTTGAGGGCACAGGAAGACGAGGTGGGCAGTGGTGGCTGGAACTTGACAGTCCGGGCAGTTGTACTCGAAGCGTGAGGGGGAGATGTGGGAGAGGATGGTGGAACCATGTTAAAGAAAAAAAAAGTAACTTGGCCCCATCGGTGGTGCACTCGCCTAGGGAGCGGAAAAATCAAAGTATTAGCTGCAGTGTATTAATAAATTTTCATATGACCTCACATTGGTTACGTCTGTTTTGTGGCAGTTGTACGGTGGTGACCTCCTTTGCAGCTGTTTTTCAAACTTCAGCTCATCGAAAACATTGTGCGTCACAGATGAGCGTGAGAGAGTCATTTGCTATCCGCGAAGTGCAGGAATTACCTGTTAACAATTGATCGACGAATCCCTGATAAGTCGCGCAAATTAAGGAGACCGACGTGGCGCATAAAAATAATTTATCGGGAAAAGGTAAAAACTGGCAATGAAATGGGAAAACGGAAAGATGACTAAACTTGCGTGAATAGGGTGATAAAAATTTTGCCACTTTTTATTTGGCCTGTTTGCATTCTAGCCGCGGGTGAAGCTCATGCTTGTCCTGTTGTATTGGCACCATAAAGAGTTTAGACAGGATACTTTATGTTTCCTGAAAACGTTCCCAAAAGTCCAAATTTGTGTTCATGTCATCGGAGCAGACTTAGGCGGGAGGAACGACTGATGGCGCTGTGCGGGAAAATACAAACATTAGCGTGCTCCGAGCGCTAGTCGTGCGCACAAGTATATATGTCGTTGTCTTCAAACACAATCAAGGCCTTTTAGACCGGAGGCCTCTTTTTTGAGATGAAGGAGAAATACGAAAGACTTACGGTAAAGCCTGGATGTAACGAACCTCAATGTAACGAATTTCTGAATTTAACGACGTTTTTCCATTCCCCATTTCCAGCCCCATTGAAACACACGTTTTTGCGACCTCCATGTAACGCAGGCGTTGCGACGGTTAACCTTGATGTAACGAATTCTCTACGTTGGTGAGCCGCTCTTTTCGCAATTTATCTGAAAAATCGGCTGGAGAAATGCACTAATTTAGCAGATTTCGTCCTCACCGAGAGCTACGGTGCGTTTCCATCTGTGAGTGTGGTGTCGATTTGGTGCCAGGCCTGCCCTTCGGCGTGCAGTCGCGCGTCTCCACTGCCACGGCCGTGCCACTGCTATCTGTGGTGTCGGTTCGTCGGTGGTGAGGTCTGCTGCCAGAACACGAAAATTTTTGCCTTGCCAAGACCAGCTCGCAATTTTAAATGCGGTCTCCGCCGGCTAGAAAGAAGAACGTAGCCGCCCGGTACAGTATACGAGCTAGCACCGTCTCACCAATTTTGAGTGAGAAAAAGAGCATCGAGTTCGCGAAAAGGCGCCCTTAAGGTATACGTTTGTAAATACGGCAGTGTGTTAGATTGCTCATTTGGAGTGCCGTGCAGTGACTAAGCTCGTGGGAATGCAGCAGGCGGGAATCACGCAGTTTTTCACTGTGGAATAAATTCGTGAATGATGAGTTCACCGTCACTGATGTCTAGCATTTTCGTTTCGTTTCTGCTTCATGCACGCGAGCCTTAACTCGAAACCTGCATGCAACAAAAACCTGCATGTAACGAAAAATTTCGAACTTTTGCCAACTTCGTTATATACACGTTTAACTGTACAGCAAAATAGTTTTTGGGTGCTTTGTCGTTTTATTTCTAGATCTATTAATTCCATACATGGAACTGTTTGCGGTACACAACATGTTAGCGGCTAGACGAGCCTAACGGAGATCGTTTTGCCGTCGATGTCGAGAGGATTCTGGTCCAGAAAACTGGCTATAATTCGGGTTTTTTTTTTGTACATTTGGTATAAACTACAACACTGCTGTGTTTTATTGCGCCGATAAACTCAGAAGTACAGTAAATCGGAATTTGAGAACAGTCCAAATTGAATGCTTCACATGCGTTTGGCCACGGAACTCCGGTCATTTTTCCGAATTTCGCGGATGTGACACAGCTTCCGCTGCAGCCTTCTCTACAAGTTGAGGGCGAAAACTCTTATTTCTTTCTTTTTTGTTTTCGCGTGTGTTGGCGGCTCTTAAGCCTTCAGTAAATTTAGTTTCCTGGGTAAAAGCGATTTACTGGTGCTTTTAGGAATCATAGAAAGCCGAGGTTTTCTCAAAGCCGAGAAGACGTTGGCTTCTCTGACAGTATCTTCTATTAACGCATTCATTTTAAGATTTTCGACGCCTTTCTTTCCCCTCACTGACTTGTTCTAATTGTAAACTCCAAGGAGGAAAAACTACGTGAAACTAAGAGTTGTACTCGTTCCCGGAGTGAACCGGGTACCTGGGCAATGGCTCACCCCTATAGTCTTGTCTACAAGCAGATGTGAGGACAAAAAGTCTTCTTTTCTTGCCAGAAAGATCTTGTTCAAGTACTGAATTTCTTTGGCATCTTTCAGGGGAATTTCATTCTCTCTTTTTTCTTTACCCCAACCTGCTAGGTTGAGATATACAGCACAATAGATTTTCCGGAAGCCCCCAACATACACATCCTTTATCCTTTAAGACAATTCGCAACCTCCGCCTCCTTATCATCCTACTACAACTCCTACACCAAGCTTAATTGTGCACCTCAAGTCCCGAAAAGCAAAATTTTGTTCGAAATGCTTGTATCCCCTTTCTTCGTTCGTCTATCATCACAGATAGGATGTTCATTAAGAGCACATAGGTGGGCCCGGCGACCGGGAGTGGCTGAATCGCACACCGATCCCGCAAATGGTATGAGATAAAAAACTTTATATAACTCACAAAAAGCGCCCGTTCGTTCAAAGCACTCCGTCTTATCCGCCTTCTAATTCAGCACCCACTGAAGTGGACAAAAAGTGAGGCACCCTATAGAGCTTGGATCAGCTAAAAGTGCGCTTAAAAGCCGTTTAGTGCTACCTTATATGCCCAGGACGACCCACACGCCCACACTGCTCTCTGGTTGTATAGCGTTTTATTTTTGTCTTCATTCCCCTTGACAGTGTACTGTATGACGCGAACGAGGTCACATCAACGAAATAAATCCAACCTGAGTTTCAAGTTTTCATATTCATTCTCAGTCATCAAAATGGTGAGGCAATGCAATGAGATGATGACGCCATGTGCAATAGAATACGACCACAAGATCCCAAGCGTAATAATCGTGCGTCTTCGCGAAGAATGCCTCACGAGCGTTTTTACAAGACCCCCGTGAAAAAATTGGCCGCGTATCTGCTCCCTTCGCTGCAAATGTCGTCGAAAGACGCTAGTCTTCTGCCGCCTCTGCCGCGCAAAAAGGAACCTCTGTTCTCTGCACCGCCCACCTTCACGCTCTTTCCCTCCCGTTTCACTCGTTTCACGATAAACATGGCGGAGGTTTGCTCAAGTCAATTCAACTTTAGCGCATTCCGCTGCTCGCGCGGCACCTACTGAAACTTTTTGTTACTGTTGGACGAACTGCCGCCACTAAGTCTAGGGTCGACGTTTGAGCTGTTTTTTTTTTTCGGGTCAAAACATTCTTTTAGACGCGTATTATTTTACTTTGCCATCGCAAAAATCAAGCAGCCGTGCATTTTTAATTAAAAGAACACTGTCAATACCACGTATGTATCAATGCTGTGCCTCACGTATGTCCAATGTGTTCTTTTTGCCGAACAATATTGACAAGTATGAAGGGCGCTTCCAGATATGGGGGTTTGGAAACGTTTCGACTATATAAAATTCTCCTTCAAGAAGTCATTTACACCTTTAACCGGGTAGCTGAATCGAATGATAAACAGACATACAGTCAGACCCGAAGTTTTCGCGTTTAAGTAGCCCAAGAAAAAATTGGCCGCGTATCTGCTTCTTTCGTTGCAAATGTCGTCAAAAGACGATAGTCTTTGTAGACATTTGCCAAGGAAATGCCCCCCTTTGATTTCCCGCTCACCTCTCATGCTGTTCCTGTACCGTCGCGCTCATTCCAAGGTAAACACACTAAAGGTTTGCGCAAGGCGATTTGAATTTACCGCGCTCCACTGCTACAGGCCGGGATCCTCGATGCCAGCGCTGCAGTACGGCGGAGACACGCGTGAATGTAGGCGACCGACTAGAAGGTTTATAGAGCCGCGTGGCCATGCTCCACGTGCGTTCCAAGCAGAACGTGGAACCTAGCTAGTGGAACCTTTCGTTGCTGTTGCCGCGTGATTTTTCATATGCCGCCAGGAGGCGGCGGTTTTCTGCAGTAGATGTAGAATATCATTTTCTATCGAAAAACGGAGCATCCATAAATTTTTTCATAAAGAAACACTGTAAATATCCCTTGTGCACTAATTTCCTGTCTTATATTTGCGTAATGTCTTGTTCTTGTTCAACAAAGTTGACAAGTATGAACATATAAACCGGGCTTAGACGTTTACATGTGGCTGTGAGTATATAAGACTATTGCGCAATAGTAATTTTACTTTGGCCGGGTGGCTGAATCGAGTCACAGACAGACAGACGGACAGACAGACATACAGACAGACATACAGACAGACCAAAATTGTTGGGTTTAAGTAGCTCAAGAAAGACTATCGGCTTTAAAGCTATCGTCTTTAAAACAAAAAGAATTCGCCGGATGAGCGCTGGCGTTAAACGCGGCGTCTCGGGCGGATATTAGCGGCCGTGCCCTAGTATCCCCCACGTGTCCCCTGTGGGAGCGGCATCTCCTTCGTGCTCAAACGTGACGCTCATCTAGAGCGCCGCAAATGACCAGGTACAAAAAGTTCCCGGTCGGCCTTGCGAAGCGCGCAGCTCTAGCGTCCGCTGTTTCGCAGACCACTCGTCCGAATTTGATTGATTGTGGCTGCCCCAGCGGCTCGTGTAGATTACGCGCGCCCAACAACGGGCCCCTCTCGGCCACCGGCTCGGTTCATTAGTGGCGTTGTTAATACGCGCTTCGCTCGTCCGCTCGCCCCACACCCCTTCTTGCCCCGTGCTCGTGTTGACGCTTGTTGCGTTCGCCAGGCGCGGCCGAAGGTTCTGCATCGACGCGCCGAGCCGATGAAGGCTTGCGCAATGGTGGGCTTGGTGCTATCGCGCTCCTGCACACCTGCTGGTGGCTGGTAAGGAGGAGGCCTCGAGGAAAGGGGGGAGAGGGGAGGGGGGGAGGAGGGCGGCCGCACGAGCTGTAATGCATACCCCATCTCTCCGATCAACTAATTGCGCTATTACGGGATATTTTCACCTGCGCCGCCGATACATTTCAGCAACCCGGAAGAACGAACGACAAGCTGAAGGTAAAGCGCCAGACAAAGTGCAATGCGAAAGAGAGCACGCGAATAGTATTAGGCGAGGCGTGACTGATCTTTTGTCTCGTTCCGTGCTAGGGGAGTCTGCGGGTTGCGTATAGTTCATTGACAGTTAGTGATGTTCCGTGCTGGGAAAAAAAATTCCTATTTCTAGGTTCAGAAATTCCCTATTTTGAGCGTTTTTTTCCCCACAGGTTTCTCACGAATGTCCTGAAAATTTCTCTGCATGCTCTTTTTTGCAGCTGATAGATCATTACGTGGATTCCTGTTCGGTTTTGGGAGTTCGTCAGCGCTGCCTATTTCTACTTTACGTAGCCTTCCGGACGCAGACGCCGTCCAGAGAATCAGAGCTTCAGAGTGAACTTCCACTACATATGCTGATGAGCAGCATTTCACTATGCATTTCACGTTTTATACCAAACAGCATGCTTCCTTTCTATGGTAAATCTCGAAGTTAAAACTGCCCATGTGAAAAGGAACAAGACATTGTTCAGCAATTGAGGTAATTTTAGCTCAGTTCCGGAACTGCTGGTGCCATCTCTTGTTGGCAGCACGTGGTCTAAGGCACACCCGAAATACCTTTTTTTTTTCTGTATATTGCGCAGGACTACATGCAAACTGGCTTAGCCGTTCAGCCGAATCTGCTTCACGCTTTACTAGCTCTTTCTCATGGAGTATTCTTTACTCTATGCTCCCTCTTATTTTATGAACTGGATTAGAAGCGGTCTTGGATGTTTCTGGCTTGCGGGAACACGATTGCAGTTGTTTGGAACATCAATCTAACGAAGTGTTAAGGGAACTTTTCAAAAGAAAACAAAGTAACAAATGATGCGAGGTCCGGTTTTTTTACTTTGTGCTCTACGGCTCCTAAAATTCCCTAATTAAATCAATTAAAGCTTCCCTTTTCCTTTTTGGCCAAAATTACAGCCGGAAACTCCCCGCGCGGAACATCACTGTCGCCAGTGCTTCGTATGAATATGGGCAGAGGAGGCCATCGACGCTCAGCGCCACGGGATCGCACGGCGCGAATCAGTTTGTTTTCTAACTGCACGTAAATCTGTCTCTGGCGTGCCAGATTAACTAATATTTTACCCTTGTGAATTATTTATAGCCGTCACTTAGAAATCACTGACGGCAGCCAGTAACATATTACTTATTACTGTCAGGCGTGAGGCATTTTTATTAGCGTAGGCGTATGACAACCAGAGTTAGCGGATCTTTTACGCGACCAAATGCTCCCGTTGACCCCTATGTATTCGGAAGAACTTTTGTATCCTCGGAGCAGTTAGAAATGAAAGCTGTTTTTAATTTCAATCGGCAGCTAAATTCATTTCTGACGTACCATATTTAATAACAATTTTTCGTGGGTACAAGTTGTCTTGGGAATAAAAAGTGGCGCGACTTCTATTAGGGTAGGGGCACTAAAAACGGAGTAACCATAGTGGACTTTTTTTATAAAAGGTGGGAACGTCACCAGCTTAATTAATCAAGCTTTCTATGTCTATAGATTAATTGTGCGTATTGAATGAAACCCAGTCTGTTCTGGTTATTGTATTTGCTTTATAAGTAGAGTTGTAACCACTTTATTAAATCATGCGCCTTCTCCTTAAGCCCATCAGCTGGATTCGGCTTTGGAAAGGTACGGCAGAGAAGCGGTGCCAGAAAGCCCGTGTTGATTCACTTGTAAAAAGGCCTCAAGATGGAAACGTACAATTAAACAAAGGGTGACGTTAATTCATAGTTCTCATCTGGCGAATATGGAAGCCTGCAGTCTAGGGAAATACATTTCCATCGCTTCGAACAAAATTTTAGGCCACAAGAGGGAACTAGTTACCGTAATTAGCGTAAATACAGGTAGGAGCTCCTTGTTCTCTAGTTGCGTGAGAATATAGATACTTTTTTTGGCATCCTAACAATTTCCTAATGCGTAGTATCATAAAAGTATCGTAAAATAAAAATTTTGCTGCGTAGTAGAAAGGTTAGCTAATGATTTACATCTGTTGTGGCATCGAAATAAGCGCAGTTACATAATTTTTATCAGGTCCTAGTGATGTCCACGATTCTATCCGGTTTGTATTATAAATTAAGAATCGAAAGTCTAGATGCACTCTTTTTCATGTGAACATAAATTATACCACCGTATTTGGGAAAAATCTTCATCTTTTCGGCTTGGTCACTTTACGTGAGGTTCTCATTATGAAGAGAAGTTCAATGTACAGTGTGAGTCAATGTTTTGATTGGTGGGATGCCCACGCGACTGGCATTACACTTGAGCTCTTAAAGGAAAATAAAAAGAGCATGCCCAATATGCTTTTTCAAATACTCAGAGGAAATATTGTAACTTAGCCGGCTTAGATTAGAGTATGTTGTTAGCACGTGTGTAGCATCAAATGAAACCAATAAAAGAGCATGTATGAGATGGTCGTTTGATATCTCTCTGTAGGTCGCCGTTTGCTGCTTCTCAACTAGTTTGCGGCTTTTATAAGTAGGTTTTGTTTTCTTTTTTTTTCCCATGATCATCCTTCCTGCAGCTATGGCTACGCAATGCATGTGTGAAGGGGTTTTCTGCCGGGTGGCCTACAACTCACATTTGCACGCACCTGACGTGGAAGAGACAGATCGGGAACACTGCGGCTGAGACAACGAGCCTCTCAATCGAGACGGGGCGCGATTACCGCTCACGTGGCACAGCACACGACCCAAGGGACGTTGAAGCTAGAAAATAGCGCTTACACAGACAAACAAGAACGAAGAAAGAAAAAAAAAAGGGGGGGGGGGGGCACACACGAGTCCCCCCACTTCGTCCTTGTCTGTGTTAGCACTATTTTCTCGTTGCAGTGTCGTCCAGCAATTCCAAACGCAAAGGGACACGCAACGCAACGAATACGTCGCGACAGCACACGGGGTATGTACACAGGAAGAGAACGGCATCGCGGTACACTCCGAGCGTGGCGCGCCGTAGCACTTGCCGATCTGACCACAGCGAAGACAGTCCGCTGCGAGGAGGCGCCGATATGGAACCGTGGCCAGTGGTGGGCCACAGTCGCGAATCGGCCGTCACCCCCGTTGGGTCAACAATGACATGGTGCGCAGTAGCGGGTCCGGTGGCCGTCGCTGGGTCTCAGGATTATGGTGGTGCGTGCCCTGCACTGCGCTGTAGTACTCAGCCAAGGCCCCACTAGACGTTCGTCACTCGAGCCTGGCGAGGACTCGAACACGGCGCTCCGCTCGGCATCGTCTTCAAGAGCTCGCAGTAACTCGCCCGCTGAAACAGCGTGCCCGCTGGGGTCCCGTCCACGGCTGTCTTGCCCGGCGCTTGTCCTCCGCCGCTGCTGCCGCACCCTCGAACGTCTGACCGCCAGCTGGCTGGACCCTAGGCAAACCGTTGTAGTCTCGAGGTCCCACACGCGTACCTCTTCTTCTTCGCTAGCCAGCAACCCAAACGCTGGCGGGAGATGGTGGCCGCGCCGCACAAGGGGGTGGAGATGGTGTAGGCGTCCACTCATCACAGTATTCCTTGCACTGGGGGATTCGGCGGGGAGGGGCGTAGTAGACGACTGCCATTGGTGTGAGGCGCAGCCGCGTGCCACTGCGGCTGTCCAGAATGACGAGAGGAATAAGCTCCTTACACTCACTGACCCATCTCGTCTTTACGGACTGCACTGTTTCTATATATATTATATATACAGTCGAATGCAGATATAACGACCTATCGTTTATAACGACCATATTTTGGTGCACTTACGACGTTCCTATGCCAGTCATTGCAACTGAGTGCAGATATACCGAACGTTTTCCATAGCGTCCTACTTTTACAACAAACATTTTCGACGCAGTCACATACGAAGTGAAATAAAAAAATCAAAACAGTCCTTAAAGCATGAGAGAGGCTGCGTGCTGGTTTGTTGCGACGAAGATACCCCGATCGGTCAGCACCGCCCGCAGAACACCGCCCGCGACCGAGGTCACTAACTTTCCAGGCATTTCTCCAGAGGCACAATGGCAGTGAGGAAGAAAAAAAAAGCTAGGAGGGAGCATGAAGCTTCGTGGTCAGCTGGCGATCAACCAGCGAAAGCGTGGCCTTCACTGTTAATAAAAAAAGTCATGAAATGGTATTAACGGCCGTATTTATTAACTCCTTACGAACCTTACTACCCCGCGGTACGGTACGCATACGCTCTGCCACTAGCAACTGCATAATTAGGAAATTAACTGGGTGTAAGAAGTAGTATACACCAGATTAAGGTCGTGCTTATCACTAGGTTATGCATGGCCAGTTAGTATACGCATGTAGCTCAGAAGAGTGCAATCGCGAGGACTTTACTAGCGAAGGTAGTGCTGCTTACTGACTGTTTCAGTTAGTAACCCTGACTAGTGCTCCATTTACTAATTCCAGTTACTAAGCACCTAGTGTATACAGGGACAAGTGACTTGTTAGTTTTCCGTTAATTAACGCCACAACCTTTTTTTTTAAGAATGTTTAAGATCCGCACACAAAATTCAGATTTCGGCGTACATTCCACCTCGTGTGTTCATTGTAAAAAATGAACTTATTTTGTCATGCAGTTATTGCTTTTTTCTTTAGGTCTCGTTAAATTTGTTTTAGGGGCGAAGCCGCTTAGGGGTTAGGGTTGTCGGCGTCTCCTGTCGCCGTCGTCGTATCTCGTATCATGTAGTCACGGTACTAAAACACCGGGAGACTTGATTTCCAACGCCTCGCGGTACAACGTAACGCTTACTAAAAGAACACAGCGAGACAATCGTTATCCACCGCTTCGCGCTAGCACGTTTCATCTCCGTGGTCAAAAACGCGTTCTAAAAAAGAACACGCCGGGGCACTCGTTTTCTAACGCCTCGCGCTATAACGATTCGCGCTTCAGAAACACGAGGCGTTTACAGCAAAGCTGTATACCTCTACCCCCCAACGGTCTCATCTCCTTGGGCAAAAACGCCAGGGTGTTAAGAGTACACTTATAAACTGCATTCTTCGCCCCTCTGCAGGTTCCACGTTAGTGGAGATGGCCCGGGATTTTTTTTAACGTGGCAATTGGTGGCCCTAAATTGCACGCCGTGGAAAAGCTAATTCAGTGTGAACAATTAAGAATCTTAAGCATATGCAAGATGCTGTAAATGAACATTATACGTCACTCCGTATCAACTGCCGCTCAAGCGTTCCTATCGCTGGTGTTGATGTTTACGCCGCCCGAGTCGACGTGAACGCGGCAAAGCGCGCTGAAAAGCACCGGTGATTACTTCGCTGCCATCTAAAGATCGCGGTTGGGCGACACTTCGTTTGCACAGTTACTGATAACGAATCGTGATGACATTCAAACTTTCGGGCTTCACTCTTCTCCGACCGAAGCTACGCAGCTCCCGATACGACCAGCCTGGCGCGGCTGATAAGTATCGAACCCATAACGCCGAGTGGAGATTTTGAAGACGTCCGAAAGAATTTCTTCGCGGGCATTGTGCCGGTAGCGGCAGGTTCGACGCAAACACAGTTTAGTTCATTTGTAAGCAAGCACCGGTCGCTTCATTAAGCGAAAAGGCTTAACTCGTCACCGAAGGGGTTGTTGGACATGTTCGCTAATTTGCGCGCGTTCTAAGGACGAGTCCGTATACACTGATACTGATATAACGACCACTTTTCGCGACACTTTCGAGTTCGTTATAAGCAGGTTTGACTATGTATATATATATATATATATATATATATATATATATATATATATATATATATATATATATATATGAAATGAGGGGCTCGTTGAAAATAAGACAGAAATAAGAATTGGCAGTCAATTGAAGACCTCGGAAAGCAAAGGGGAGGATGTAGTAGCTCAAGATAAAGAATTTGGAAAATAAGAAAGTGGAGAAAAAATGCCCGCCAGGTGGGTTCCGAACCCACGACCTCCAGAATACCGGTCTGGTGCGATAACCACCGGTATTCTGGAGGTCGTGGGTTCGGATCCCACCTGGCGGGCATTTTTTCTCCACTTTCTTATTTTCCAAATTCTTTATCTTGAGCTACTACATCCTTCCCTTTGCTAATACACGATCTGCCCAGAGAGTCCTTCGTTGTGGTTGCAAATTCTTCTATGAGCTTCTAGAATGTCTTTCTCAACGCGACACATTAGTGGCACTAAAGTTAACAATGCGCAGTAAATCTGCCGCAAGCGAATTAACCGCGGTGTAACTTCATCCGGCGGCAGAACATCATAGCGGGGTAAAATAACGTCAGTGCTTCGAATTGCCGACCACGTCGTTTGCCTTTAAGACCGCTCATAAAACAAACTCTGCGGTTACTCATTTGGCGCGATATGAGAGCGTGCGGACAGCGACGATCGTTAGCGTCGCGGGCCGTATTTCCTGGCCCGAGCCGCGGTTTCTGCAAAAAAGAGCGACGAGAAAAAGTAATAGGGGGGGGGGGGGGGGGGGATGACTACGGTTTTGCTCTTTTCTTTCTCTTCTTCGTTTTGGCGCGGTAAACACGACGGACGACTCATTCACGCGCGCCGTGTTTGGCGAAAGCAGAGCAGCTTCAAACGCTGCAGCGAGGGAGGGGGCCGCCGAACTGTGCCGTCAAGCCCATTCGTCGGCGTGTTTGCCGCGAAGCTTCGCCTACGGGCACGCGCTGGCGGCTCTGATCACCAACGGCAGCACGCGGCTTAATCGCGGTCGATACTTTGCTTTTGACTCCGGGCCAAGGGAACACATCGACCTCGCCCCCTCCTTCCCCACCCTGCAACAACGCGGGACGACGGCTGTCGCGGGAACGAGCCTCGGGCTCCTGGATTCTACGCTCCGGTTGGCGTTCGATTAACTCATTTGCGATGGAATCTCTGGAGTTCTATAGGAAATTTCGCGGCCCCTGCCAGCGCGTTCGAGCTGGCTGGCCCTCCTCTTTTTATGGCACGCATTCACTCTGCGCCTCAGCTCTCGCTCGACCTGGACACCTGGCTGTACGCGGGCATTTGCTCTCGACGCACACCCAACACGGGACCAAGCAAATGCTTGTGCGCACTGCTGTTACATCGTCCCTACAGTGATTAGGAAAAAAGCTGTCCGTTGGCGGTGAAGTCTAGAGGTAGAAATAGGAAGTGAATATTGTAGCGAAGTTGCTTGCTGCTTTGGGACGTTGGAAGTCAGTTATGCGGCCTTTGAATGCATACTTCTGGCCATTTCCGAGCTCTCGAGCGAAGGGTAGATTATACAGAGGAATATTTCGGTGTTAGCATAAAATAGCGTGAAGTGCAATGAGGCTAAGTTGGCCGCACACGACGCTATAAATTGTCTACTGCACTATAAGCCCGAACGATACAATAAAAAAAATCATCCATCCCTTCATCTAACGATGACGATGGTTCAGCGCGAAGCTTTCTCGTGTGGGATATCTTGTTTTTCGTCTGGCAGACGGTTTATAATTTGACTCGCGGAGCTTTGATTCTGACTCGCACGCAGTTTGGACTTTTGATCGCTTTTACTTCAACCTTTCGCCATTCGAGTTCGCAAGAAGAAAGCTTCGCGTTCAACCATCGTCATCGTTAGACGAAGGGATGCATGATTTTGGTCTAATTTTGCACACCCATGCACCCCTCCTCAAACCTAAACATCTTCTACCGTGGCGCAATCGGATAGACGTCGACTTCATAAAGCGAGGGACCCAGGTTAGATTCTGACCACGGGGAGCGTTTTTTCTTTCACTTCACCCACGATCGTCATGATTGTCAGAGAAAGTTCAGAGAAACCCCCATGAGAACCTGAACGCGCATCAGAACGTTGCACTTAGTGGTCTTAAGTCACACACGCCTGACTCCGTATTACAAGCCCATAAAGAAAAGGGTGGGGTGATACTCGGTCGCAGCCACTACGACAGAAAGACGAAAAAAGGTCATGGACACTTAAGGTTGCTTATCTGCTTTGAAGGCGAGAGCCTGGAGTACTATTGTGACGGGAACATTTTATATGCACGTCCTTACCCCAACACAGCAGCCACGCTATCTTTTCGTCCCTAATCCACCTTAATTTGCCTTACTCCAGCTCATTCCACCATAATCTATTTTATTTCACCTTAATCCACCGTAATCCATCTTTATCTCCGTTAATCCATATTAATAGGCAGTGGCTATTTTGCCGGCAGCCGGCAGATTAGCCTGGGAGAAAAGTTGCCGGCACTTACTTCCCATTGGCTGGCCCAGACGACGTGATTCTTCTGCCGGCACATTTCCGCGGGGGCTATTTTGCCGGCTGCCGGCAGATTAGCCCGGGAGAAAAGTTGCCGGCAATTCCACGGCAATACTGCCCCTGGGCGTCAATGCTGCTGCAGCCGGAGATGTCAACTTTAACGTTGGGGACAAGTTTTCGAGCTTTGTCGAGCTTTAGGAGAAAATATTGATTGGTACTGTTCAGTGAATTGCGTTATCGAAAAGAAAGTTATAGAAAAAACGAGTCGGCAAGATTGCGGCGGGCATGTCGAACTTCGACTCAGCCCGCCGCGAACTTGACACTTTGACTACAGACAGCAAATGTTCCTTAGTGTTTGCTTTGTAGAATTTCAAGTAATATTGCACAATAAAGAAATGATCAGCCAAAAAATGAACATTGCACGGCTAGAATTCACCACTGTTTATTTCATTGCTACGATATTTTGAACACGAGCTTCAGTAAAAACAATGTTTCTGCATGGAATTATGCAAAGCAGGCAGACGTCCAAAAATATATAATTTTGCGTTCATATACCAAACACAATCAGACAGATATCTGTCTGATTGTGTCCGGCGACTTATGCACAATCATATATACACTGCTAAACTTTAGCTCTCGGCTGCTTGCTGAGACGCAGACACGGCACGTGGTACCACAACAAGCACCAATCACACATTTGATTTTTACACATTGTGTCAAGATCATTTTTACACGTGTTATCACGTTTTTACGTGATACACATACGTACGGTTTTACACGTGTATCCAAAATGCCGCGTGGCATTTTTTTATACAAACGTTGATATTTACGCTGTGCGAAGTTATTTTGCAGACGATGCTTGGTTGGCAGTGGAGAGTGTCCCGACATGTAACAACTGCAGCAGTGGGAGCGTAACACGTGTAAAAACGATGACACAAATGACTCGGTCATGTGTGATTGGTGCTTGTTGTAGTACCACTTGCCGTGTGTGTTGTTTTTTACTGAAGTTCGTGTTGAAATATTGTTTTAAGTGTGAACTTTATAAGCGACCCCAAACCATCCACCGCCGGCGTCGGCGGCGTCCGCAGCGCTCCTCTATAAAGAAAAACAGCACCCGGCGCCAGGTTTCGATCCGCGGACTTCGCGGCCGCAGCGCGACGCTCTACCGATCAAGCCACGGACGCGACAGTGATATCAGTGTTGACGCGCCTTATATCTTTAACGCATTCAAACTACGTCGTCAGCGGCGTGCGTTGGCGACTCAGCGGCGTTATAGCGGCTTGATAACTGCGTGGTGTACACGTGATACTACAAACCCGATGGAAGAGATGGAAGAGAAGGCGGCAAGGCGGTGGGCTGCGGGGGCCGAGCGCAAGCGCCGCAAGCGGGCCGACAACCGTGTATTCGCACTTTCACATTCTCCCCCTCGGGGAAATGCGGGGGAATTTTTTACTGAAGTTCGTGTTTAAAATTTCGTAGCATTGAAATAAACAGTGGTGAATTCTAGCCATGCAATGTTCATGTTTTGACTGATCATTTCTTTATTGCGCGATTTTGCTCGAAATTCTACAAACGAAACACTAAGGAACATTTGCTGTCGGTAGTCAAAGTGTCAAGGTTCGCGGCGGGCTGAGTCGAAGTTCGACATGCCCGCCGCAATCTTGCCCACTCGTTTTTTCTATAACTTTCTTTTCGATAACGCAATTCACTGAACAGTACCAATCAATATTTTCTCCTAAAGCTCGGCAAAGCTCGAAAACTTGTCCCCAACGTTAAAGTTGACATCTCCGGCTGCAGCAGCATTGACGCCCAGGGGCAGTATTGCCGTGGAATTGCCGGCAACTTTTCTCCCGGGCTAATCTGCCGGCAGCCGGCAAAATAGTCCCCGCGGAAATGTGCCGGCAGAAGAATCACGTCGTCTGGGCCAGCCAATGGGAAGTAAGTGCCGGCAACTTTTCTCCCAGGCTAATCTGCCGGCTGCCGGCAAAATAGCCAGTGCCATATTAATACCCCCTGATCTAACTTAGCTCATGTTGATTCATCTTAACCCATCTTATCCCAGCTTTAACAGATTACTATCAATCAATGGCCAATCATTATTTTATCTTAATTAATCTTAATCAGCATATTAAACAGCCTCCAAGGTAGCAGCCCAATGCGCTACCACTGAGCTATCTTCGCACATTGCCACCGGCGGAACAAAAGTGGCTCCTTTCTTCGTGCCACATACCCACTTGGAGGATTGGCCAGGAATTGGGAGCATTGAGGGGCTAATGAGCCTGTTTCTTTTTTGTTATTTTTGTTATTTTTTTTTCATGAAGTTCACAAAACTATGAATTGGAAACGTAAAAGTTGTAGAATAGTGCGTGGCGCGTGACACCTGAACGTGATGGCAACTGACAGGTGCCCACCAGCCGCGCCGAACATTCTAGAGATGCTGTGGCGTGTTCCAGTCTACTTGCTCACGTAATTCGTGCCGTAAGACGAAGAAACGAAAAGGAAAAAGAGACGCAAACACGGTGTAGCCCAAATGAAGCCCGTCGAAGTAACTCGTTCCAAGAGACAAAGAAACGAAAGCGAAAAAAGAGACAAAAATTCGCTGTTGCAGCGAAGAAATCGTTGATAAGTGTCGGCAGGCTTTCGCCGTCAAAGCACATAAGCAGTCTTAAGTGACCCTAGGAATTTTATTCACTCTTTACAGCGGCAGCCATTTTATTAACAGGACAACTCTATAAAAACAAAGACGGCGGTTATTCGTCGAACGGCGCACTTGAGGTTTTCGCCTTAAAAGTCATGCTGCCGTGCAATTACGAAAGCATTGCGTTTCATCTCAAGCTATGCGATCATCTATGTCGAATGGTAAGTCTATCATGATTGTAACCTTTTTTTATTTTGCGCTAATGTCTTTCTCACCGGAGGGATATATCTCTCGCGTGCAATCTTCGCGTTGTAATGTTTGTGATGTACCAGCTGGTAGTGATTTTGGCTGCACCGAACGCCTGCAAACAACAGCGAACGCGACCAAAAATGCTTATCCCGCGGCATATTTGTGTTCCCTCGCATATTCTCCTCAGGCGTACTTCCGCGGGCTACCACGTTTTACAGCTGCCGTTGAGGTACGCGCTTTAGTGTCCATTGCAGTATAGATAGCACAGGCATACAGAAGCGTGACCAGTGGTGGGATTGTGTCTTCTCATTACCGTCGTCATGATCCCTTTCCCTTTGCGCTGTTTTCCTCTTCTCTTTTGTTTTCTACTTCTTCTTTTTAGGCTATCGGGCGTATCCACTCGGGGTGGGGTGCTTTCTTTCTTCTATTTTTTTCTTCTTCTTTGCCCTTATTATAAGCCTTACATTAGCGCAAACGTGCTTTGCTACATATATAAATATCACTCTGACATTAATACTAAGCATCAGTACATGTCTCTAACACAGGCTACTAAGTCGAAGTCCACAACACTCACTAGGGTTCCCTTTTATTTAAGCCCAAGGCTCGGCCGTAATGCAGCGGATGCTTGTCCGACTCGACTCCTGCTGGGCTCGGGTTGAAATCACAGACTGAAACTTGCTTGATTTTCTTTTGTTTGTTCTTATTCTGTTTGCATTGTGGACGATTTTTAGCACCATATTTCGGTCACGCGTATAAGCCGGATACTGCATTTTCGCGTTCTGGGGAATTTGGTACTTTGGCATAAAAACCCTTCACGTATACATACCGCGCCATGTGCGACCGGTTTAAAATCTCCGGCTTTTAGGCGCACCTTCTAATTAAATATGAACTAGTTGAAATTGAAATTTCTTTATTGTGAAGCTTCCACCGGTACAAAATACAAATAGCAACGTCTGGGTCCTTAGCCTTCCGCTAGTTGTATGACGGCTCCTACCTGTCATAAATATTGTTAGGATGTAACAATATCATAACAATATCACCCAATATCGTAACAATATCACACGTAACAATATAATCATTGTCATAATCACCATCATCATCATTATCTCCTTGCATGCGCTGACACTGCGTGAGCTGAGACGACGTTCTTTCGTGGTATTGAATGCGGGACGTAAGAGTAGGATAAAACGGTCGGCTCCAATCAGCGCCCAGCCTCCGCAGCAGTGGCCTCAGCAGCAGCAGTGCCACTTGGGCCATTCACGACGGGGGATCCAGGTGTCGTCGGGGGATAGCCGCTTACCCGAATGTCATGTCGGCGGGCGACGTGCCCTTGATGCGATCCATCGAAAGAGCCCTGTCGACCCACAGGAAACTTTTTGCCACGCCCAAGGTCATCATAGCTGTGGTTCTAACGAATGTGAGCTGGTGGAAGGCGCAATGGCACCTGGTTCAACCGTGGAGCGAGTTCTTGGACCGCGGGAAGCTTTCTTTGCCCAGGTCACTCCATGAGCTGAGGCTCAGGATAAAAGCAAATGGGAATCATTTCAGCCATAACTACACGCTGATCTTCTTCGGAATTCTCTCGTGCTGGGTCATTTCATCGGCTGTCCTGCTGCTGACAGTCATGGGTATGGCCGTAGTCAGTACGGCGCTCCGGATGCACGCGGACAGCAGAAAGGCCGCTCTGAGGGGCGCGAACATGAGCGTCGCCAAAACCCTACGGGTTACCATCGTGGCAACCACAACGCTTCTCTTCGTGTACGACATGGGCTCCGCACTTGCGTGTTCCTTCGGGATCAGCGTCACCACCAGCATCATCCACGCCGCTGCTCTCGCCAGCCCACGCTCATCATACTCTCGCAACCCCAGGAACATGCGCAGGTACCACAGGAGGTGACGCATCGGCTGACGTCTGAAGGACGCTTTGGTATGGACTCGTCAAGGCATGGAGGGTGCACACGTCATTTGAAGTGGGACAGCCATATCCGGAGATTCTAGGTGCTCAGTTTTGTGCTTGTTTTCTGTAACCAAAACTAATTTCTTTTGCTCTTGAATTCTCTTGCCTTGTCTATTTTGCTAAGCCGGTATTCCTAAGCCATTTATTAGAAAAATTTACACCATCTTCCCGCATGGGGTAGATGCGACGCATCGGGGGTTTCCGTTGCGTTTCCGTTACGTTAGCGTGTCCATTGTTGTGTGTCCATATTTTACGCAGCATGTTCACCCCGGATGCGTCGCATCTACCCCATGGTTCCCCTCGCGGGAAGGTGGTGTAAATTTTATCGGGGTGGCCGGTGCTTGTTACGGTTGCGCCGACCATCGCGATAGCAGGCCTGTTAGTCTCCATTCAAATCATCGGTGGTCATCGGAGGATGTCATTGGCGGAGCGGCGGCGGAACGACTGAGCGGAGCGGCGCAGTTACCGCGTTTATATGCAGCGGAATGAGAGAGAGCAGCGCATAGCAGCGCATGCGCATGTGTTAACCGAGCGCAAGCTGCGCGCAAGCTGCGCGCTAACCCGCACACACGCACAGCTGGCACGGCGACGGAGCGAGCGCCGGCGAGCGCTAACACGCAGATGACGCTGCGGTGAGAGCGGCGCTAGCGCGCAGCTGGCGCGGCGAGGAGAATGGGGGAGGGATGCGGACTACGCCGGATGACGCCGGAGGGACAAGGCGAGTGAAAGAGATGCGTCGCATCTAAAATGGAAACTCCAAAGGGTTTTCTGGATACACTACCTGCCTTTTCGTCTATACTTAAAATCTATTGACTGATATTCAGAGTGGACTGGCTACTTATGTTATTGAGAAGGGCTTGCGCGATGATGTTACGTTGTTAATCCACGCTTGCCTAAATCTTGGCATGGTTTCGTGGAAATGTCGTATGAAGTAAAAATAATTTACATTTGCTCGACCTGTTTGTCAGCAGAGAGAAGGGTGTTCGATGAGGAACCCTATATCGGCGGCTGTAGCGAACGTGGTGATGAAATTAACTCGCCGCTCTTTCGAGTAAAGATGTACTGCACGTTGCTGCCGACAATTTGGTTAAGTTGCAACCGAAGAAGAAGAAGAAGAAGGAGAAGAAACACATTTATTTTTTAGCACAGTTAGTTGAGGACGGTGGCCGCCGTTGTGGCGGCGACCGTGGCTGGCCGGGCCACCAGTGAAGCTCGAGCCTCCTGGTCCGGGCAGCGCAATGCCTCCTCGCACTGCTCACACGTGGTTATTTTCGGATAGGAATCTCTCGGGCATCCCCACATAAGGTGCTGAAGGGTGCTGACAGATTGGCAGGCAGTACAATAAGGTGAAAGGCAGATGGCTGGGTGAATTAGGTGTAATTTAGCGGGAAACGGAAAATGAACGCGCCTCGCACGACGCACCAAATGCGTTTACCCAGCAATTCAGTTTCCACGTGAAAGGGAAAGGGTGGTGAAATACCGTCCTTTCATGCGCTTGTTAGCAATTGCCGAGGTAATTCCACTGAGACAGCGGTACGTCGGAAGCCATGCGAAGCCAGTTTCCGCTGAGCTTTGATTCCCACCACCCTGCAGAAGCTAATAGAGTTACTGTGCGCGCTTTTCTATCATGACGCGATCCGTTGCCATCGAATGGGTAACAACGCGTACAGTATTATTAAAACATTGTCTCTGCTTTGCATAAACGTTGCTACTCGTGCGCCTTCATTGACAATGCCCGCGGCCTGTGCACAATGGGCACATTCCAAGAAAATAAAAATTTTTAACACGAACGTGTTTTATGCCGGGATACACCAAGATGCCACTGACGTCATATCCGTCACAGAATTGACGCCAGGACAGCAAACACAGGAGAAACGCCATAAAACGTTTCATCGACGCGGATTGCGCTGTCGTAGGAGAGGTGAAGCGAAGTAGTGCATCATGACGCTAACGAGCGCCGACAGGTGGCGTAAGCTGGGTCGTGGCGACGCCGACGGGTGAATGGCGCGAACGTGACTGATATAGTGCGAAGAGAAACGCCAGCAGGAAGCGGAACGCGTTCGCGCATTTACGGTTCAAGCTACGAACTCTACCTCTCGCGTTCCAGAACTGAGCTCGTCGCAACGCAACTGTCTGCCGTACACGCCACGGAGCAGGACCGAAGTGGTCGCACCTTTGCTGAAGCGACCCGCTAGCGGGACGTCGCTTCTTAGAGCCGCGGTCACACTAGCCCGACCATCGGCCGATTTGGGCGGCCAACAGCGGGTCGGCGAGCTGTCGGCGGCCATGTCACACCGCGCCGACGCCGACCGTTGGCCAATCGTCTGCGTCGGCGAGAAATCGGTGGGGCGTCGGTGTCTGCACGCTGTCGGCCGACGCGCTTGTCACACCACGCCGACGACCGCGCGACGACCCACTCCGCCGCCTCGCCTCTCCACCGCAGATCTTTCTTTCTCTAGTCAAACTTGGAGTATCGCGTCGAGGAACACTTGGACGAGGAACACGAACGAAGCATCATGAGACACGTTTCTAAGGATATACAAATGCTACGCCGGGAATGGAGGAACTGGTCAAACACTGTTAAAAATTGGGAAATTTTTATTCTCTCAAAACAAAACCTTTAGCACGCGAACGGCGATGGGGCCCCAGAATTTTTTTTAATCATTGTTCACCCACCGTGACACAACGGGGAGCACTGCTAATCGCGGACCCGTACCGGATGCTTACGATGCTCTGCATAAGTAGACTGCGTATGGTTCTCGTACGGGTCATGCTTTTATTTGTGACGCCACACGCCTAGGGGACGAGAATCCTCGCGTATTGCAATACCCTGTTGAACAAAACCAGAGTTTTGAAATCTAAAAGCTGGTTTATGTGGCTAGAGGATATGCGGCCCCAGAAAGTTATTTGCAATTCGTTGGCATTTTAGCTCTGTATGTTTAACGAACACGCCACGCATCGTTATATAACATAGGAGTTGGCATGAAGTGCACGAGAAATAAAAAAAATTCATTTAGTTATTCCCGGATAACTTTCAAGTGTCTGTATTGCCACTCGGAGAAAATGGCGAAGATAGCGGCTCATAGCTCTGTGCTCCTCACACGTCACAAAAACGAAGTAAGTTGGGTGTGCCTTGCGCGTAGCCTGGCTCGGGCTCCCTCTTGAACGACCTGTAAATATTTGTTCTGCCTCCACGTAGCAATATCATTCCTCACCTGTATTTTTAGTTGTGGTAGAACCAGTCTATCTACGGCAGGCTATAGGCGACAGTTTTTCCTTGCTTTGTCTTTTGAAAAAGTTCTGTCAGGTATTAAAGGTAGCTAAACTCCCGCTCAGGTGTCTTTATGGTAAAGAATACAGTAGACTCCCGTTAAGACGAACTCGAACGGACCGTGAAATTTGTTCGCAGTATCAGAAATTCGTCTTAATTGAGGTTTTTTGTATTGGGGACGCTACAAGGGAGCAAAAGCGTTGTTCGTCTTAACCATGGAGTTCGTCATAACCGGAGTCTACTGCATTTCGGTTTCCTACACTAACGTTCCATTCGCCATAACTTGTCACCCGCAGCAAACCGCAGGGAGTTTCAACCAACTGTTCGTTCTCGGAACGAAAAGTGTCCAGGAGAGTTTGTAGCTGGGCTAGTGGGCACATTGGATAATTTGAACAGAGCTAAGACGGGATGAAGTGAGGCGTAACAAGCCACAGCAGCGCGCGTGTTTATTACTCTGCGCTTTGTCCCGTCTTAGCGCTGTTCAACTTACGAAAACTCTAAACGTACTGAGCCAATGGGATCTCCTGAAAAATACGTACAGCGCACGCGTAACCAGAGCCCGGTCTGAGTAGAGGACTCCCATCCCGTTACGCGAAGGCAGGATGCGCCTCCCCGCAGGGCAATGTGCCGTGGACGGGTCGTTGCAGAAGGAAAACGCCAAGCCCTTTGTGGGTGGCCCGCAAAGAGAGCTGACAGGACAAGACGTGACGCTGACTCAATGCAGCGCAGGCAGCGCCCCGATAGAAGACCTCTTGCGTAAGCACTTGAGACCCCTGCTCCTTATGCAAAGCGAGGCGCGTAAAAAAGGCAGGGGTGGAGATGGAAAGGGAGGTGTGGGATGGGAGCGGAAAGCGTCTATCCTTGCCACTCAGCGTCGGCGGGTTGTCACGTCCAAGGCCTGCCGCTCGAGCTGACGCCCGTGGTACTACTCGGAAGGCGGAATCTGTTGAGGAGTGTTTTACTTTGCGCCCTTACCGTTGAGAAACTTGATAGGCCCACACAACAGCTCTTTTTCCTACATCTGAAGTGATTTTAGATCGCGGTCAATTAGCAGGTCGATCACATGGCCACGAAATATCCGAGCTCAACTACTGCGCGGATCCAAAATGAGCGCAGGGAAGTAGTGGCAAACCTTTCAGCGTAAGTGCGAGCTTTCTGCTGTTCGTGAAAGAAAGAAAAAAGACATTCGTCTCAGAAGCCGGTTACCGCGTAGCCTCACGACTGCGCAAGTGTATTGACCGTGTTCAAAAAATGTTTCAGGACCTCTCTAAGATGATTGAGAAACTCGCTCAAGGGAGTTTTTTTTTTTCTCGGCGCTCTTAAAAGTCTCGGCACAGTTTGCGTGCTTTAGTGACGTCACACAGGCAATATCGCCTATGTTGGCCGCCTTGCTATTGATTGCAGCAGCGAACGCGTTCTGCAGCCACTTAGAAAATGTTACAAAACGAACGCAGAGACTAGGACATATATCTGTCTCGGCGAGCAAGACGCAGTGTCGCTCTGCGCTGGAGATAACCGAAGCTTTTAAAGCTCTTTCATGATTGAAAGAAAGACTGAGATCACCTATCGGCACCGCTTCGGGATCTTTTTAAAACCATGCCCATACTATATGACCGATAACGGGTATTCATCTTGGCAACAGCGCGAAAAAGACGGGGACGAATGAAGCAGACAAGACGAGCACCGATCCTGTCTGCTTCATTGGTTCCCGTCTTTTTCGCGCTGTTGCCAGGATGACACCGTACCAACTCGCCCAGCTTACCGCTCTTCTACGGGTATTCATTCAATCGTGCAGTCTTAAAAATGCCGCTGATTTGCTTTGCAACAGTACACCTTAAAGATCGATCGCTGCATTCAAAATAGCAAATCTTACGAAGAACAAGGCCAGACATTTTATTAGACTGAAAAAGAAAATGATATCCGCGCTTTGACATCGCGCAATGCAAAACGTCTATTTCGCAGGTCACAGCACTGACCCCATTTTTCGCGTCGGATTATATATGACATCTCGTGATTGGCATATTTCGCTTTCTTTTTTTTTTATTTAAACTGGGAAACAGCGCTTTAAACGAGGACAGCGAAGAAGAAGACACAGACACTAGCGCTGTCACCGACACAGACACAGACTAGCAGCGCTAGTGTCTGTGTCTTCTTCTTCGCTGTCCTCGTTTAAAGCGCTGTTTCCCAGTTTAAATATGAACCAACTAGCCCAAACCCAAACTTTAGTTCGCTTTCTTGATCGCCTTGTGTTGAAGCCGCCCCACGGACAGTTTCAAAACCGAGTGGTATAGCAGCCGAACCAGGTATGAACCTCCTGAACTTAAATTGACGTAAGGTGAAGTGGAAGCAAGGGCAGAGCCTGCGACCAGCTTAGTGAGTTAGGTCAGGAAACGTGGCCTCGACACCGTTCGGAGAGTCTGAGATCCGAGTCAAGCTGGAGTACAAGGGAGGAAAAAGTGGGCATTTCTTTTTACGTGTGGAGATTTCCCCGCCTTACTGGTCTGCTTTTTTTTTCTTCTAAAAAGCCAATTACTAGGCAAGTGATGCATACACAGAGTGCGGGATTCGCCAGCGCTCTGTAAGAAATCTCGGCCCGTACTCTTAATCCTGTGTGCGTCGAACGAAGTGTTATATACCCACCCACGGAGTACCATATACCAACTGGGGAGTATTACACTACACTTTATAAAGAGGGATGTATGCTGCTGTCGTGTCATTTTCTGTGGTGAGCCGATCTCGACAAACCGTCTGTGAATAACGTGATAGCGTTATTGGGCTCATTTTCCACTTCTCCCGTGCCAGCGAGCCGTCCGCTATCAGCCGTGTTCATTGAGCGTCCGCGGAAGTACGTCATCGCTGCCACGCGGTGGTTACCACCGAGGCAGCCGGATACGAGGGCTCGCCTGAATCTGGAATATGGCGCAGGACCCGCCCCGGTGGCTCAGTGGCAGGCGTTGTGCTGCTGAGCACGAGGACGCGGGTTCGATTCCCTGCCGCGGCAGCCGTTTTTCTGGTGGAGGCGAAAAGCAAAAACTCCCGTGTGTACGAGATTTCGGCGCACGCTAAAGATCCCCAGGTGCTCGAAATTAATCCGGAGCCCTCCGCTACGGCGCGCCTCATCGCCTGCGTTCCGTGGGCGCTATAAATCCTACAATCAAATCAAATCAAGCGCAACCGAATCACCGCATAAAGTTATGTACTGCATGACGCACCATTGCCGGTAGTACATTTTCAACAGCAGAGCTGTTTAAGCTTGTACTTAGTCCGCTGGCGTTAGCAAAAAATAAAATACCAAGAAGGAAAAAAAAAACTCCCCCGGCGCGAGGCACATGGCACGAGCTTCACGCAGTGGCTTTAACCAAAAAAAAAAAAAATTCGAGCGCACGTGAGCGTGCGCCTCGTGAGGAGCTCCAGGCGTCGTCCAGGCTTTCGCCACGCGAGGAGCTCCTGCCTTCGTCGTCGTCGTCTTCGGCGCGGCGGATCCGTGACGCGCCGATCCGCCGCGCCGGCTCCCCCGTAGAGCCGAAAGTCGTTATGTTGCTCACGTGACGTTTTTGGTCCATTGAGCTTAAAGGAGCCATGAAGACAAAATACAAGTTTGTTTTATTCGACAGATTTCGTGTTTTATAGTGCCCCCAGAGTTTGTCCGGATACAAACGATGTTTTATTCACTGAGAAATTAATCAATTTAAGTTAAAATCTTGATTTTCCCGCTAAATCATGTGTTTTCGTGGTCTGCGATGACATCACAGGAACCGACCGCTCTGCAGCCTAGGGTGCCTTGATTCACGCGTCCGCCGTACAGGGTGGAGACACGTATACGCTGGCGCCGCCCTTTTGGGTCACGCGCTCGCGCGGTATCAAAACCGCGCTAAAATTATCGCCGCAATGCGGTTTAATGGCGAAGTTTGAATCATCTTACCTGTTTCGCGTTGCTGAGTATCGTGGGAAACGAGAGAGAGAGAGAGAGAGAGAGAGAGAGAGAGAGAGAGAGAGAGAGAGAGAGGGGGGGGGGGGGGGGGGGGGGGGGGGGGCGGTCCACAGGGCCGCCGCGACCGCCAGGGCCCGGGTGGTCACCAAGTCTTGACTCGATGCCTCCGGGTCGCGCAGGGCCTGCTCCCAGAGGGAGGGGGAAGGAAGGCGGGGAAAGGGGGGGAAACGGGTCTGTGGGCACTCGCACAAAGAATGATAGGGCGTGTTGAGGGCCGAAAGAACAACGCGTTGAGCACGTTGACCCAATTGCGGCGGCAAGGGACCATTCAAAGGGTGTCTCCACCCTGTACGGCGGCGCTTTCATCGAGGTACCCTACGGCGGCGTTCGCGCATTTATTTACGTTTCTGATATATGGCGCCACCATACCGTGGCAAGCCGTATTTAAACCAGGCTCCTTTTTGTTCTGGGAGAAAATAATCGTTCCCTGAAACAGTGCTCGCTTGACAAATATGGTCACGTAAGACATCGTTGCTTGCGTCAATCGGCCAGTGTCGTCTGAGACAACCCCAAGGCCCCGCAGTGCTGTGCAGCTAAGCCATGCATAGTTCGCGCAGTACCAACAGCAGTACGCATCAGTACTTATACGTTTACGTGTACTTTCGTAACTTCCACTGTTTGCTACACCATTCTTATTGCTTTAAAAAGAATGGGCCCTAAATTTAAGCACAAATAGCTCGTTCTGCTAGCTTATAAGCTCAGCCTAATTTGCGTTTGCTTTTGCCGGCCTCCGCCAATCTGGTATGACATCATAGGTTCTGTTGCGGGAAATGAGCGAGTGGGTCGCATGGCCGTTCCCTTTTTTCCTAATTATATAGCTTATTCGAGCGAAGTTTACGTTAAAACTGGTGTCAGTATGGTTCTAACGAGGCCGCTTTTTGAATGAACCAAACTTGTGTTTTGTCTTCATGGCTCCTTTAAGAATTCCGGGGCAGGGTCGTTGAGACGGGAAAGCCCTGGGTGGGTCGGAGGGAGGCGACGTAAGCGGGCTTGACTCGGTCAGCGGCGACGACATCATGGCGGCGGTTAATGTCGGGGGTGACAGTGTTGGGTTGCCGCTCGCTGTACGAGGAACGTGCATAGACTTGCTCTTTCTGCTCCCTCTCTCCTGGGATCCGCTGTCAGCGTGGGGAGAAGCTAGGTCGACCTCCAGCTCTGCTGTTTCTCCTGCCTTGCACCACAAGTGCAGGGTGGGCCAATATTTTTTAAAATGAAAATCATTAACGTGCTAGAAAGTACGTACACTCTAAAAAGTTCTGCCATCGCTAGTTTTAACTGTTCAACGTAGGTCTCCCTTTCAAATTGGCTATTAAAACTGTATGTCGGCTTTGTGAAACGTTCGCAAATGACCCATCAATGTAACCAACGGGGAAGTTATACCACTAATAAAGTCAAGCATGCGTTACACGACTACAAAAAGTGTTTTCTTAACTGCGACATTTCATCGCAAACAAGACTTCTTTTTATGGCCTGGGTCCTATTTCAGATGACGTTTTCTTTTTTATAAGGTATATGCTGAGCCCGTATAATTGGCTGATACGCTCCGTCTGCCGCCATTGTTTATTCGGGGCAGTCTGGTTGAGTGCAACCAGGAGTATTTTCAAGGGTGTAAGCATAAATTTGACCGACGCGGCATTTTGCTCACTGCGGCTAAAACATTCAAATAGAGCGGAGGGTGCACGAAATGCAGTGAAAGCTTGCCCCCTCAGATCTCTTGGAATTTATTTGTCTGCGGGCATCTTCAAGAACGGCCTGTTGCACAACAAAGGTGCTGATAACCTCTCTTCAGGACACTAGGCGCGACATAACACTGTAAATACTCGGCCATATGATCTTTCCGCGGTGTGTGTGCGTGGGGATGCGTGCGTGGCCGCACGAGCTTGTATGTTTACGTGAGTGTGAGCGAACTTTTCGTAGCACCTTCACCCCCATCTGGCGTGGCAAGTCGGGCTGCTAAGTGTGCCCTCGCTGGTCCATAAAGAGCTCTCTCTCTCTCTCTCTCTCTCTCTCTCTCTCTCTCTCTCTCTCTCTCTCTCTCTCTCTCTCTCTCTCTCTCTCTCTCTCTCTCTCTCTCTCTCTCTCTCTTCCTTTTTGTCTTTCTTTTCTCTCTGAGCGGAAGTGGGATACTACGGGCAATTGTCAATGCTAAGGTCAATAATTGAAACCGCTAACAGGTCTGCAGCTTTTTCATGCAGGCATGTCTGAGGGTATCATTTGAGAAAAGCTTGTACAGTAATGCTGGAAGTGAAATTTGGACAATAAAGATTTATCACTTCTTTGGTAGTAATTGAAATAGTATTGGCCGCGAGGCCCACCACTGGAGAGGCCGGCGCTGCGATCGTTTTGACGTCACTTGTAGGATCACCGTTCCTATGTTGCTGCGTAGTTGACTTGCAGCGCGTGACACTTCGCTTAGGAAGCGCGTTCTAAAAATATTTTCGCATTAATTTCCTTCGTTTGAAGTTAATTCTCAGTGCTTCAAGCGCATTTCGACCTAATGGTGGCTGTATAACCGTATCAACTGTGGTAGATTATCCGCCAACACCATGAGCGTGGTGGTGTATTACGCATGCGACCGAAGCGTAAGCAGCGGCTTGTTTCCCCAATCAACAATGTGAACTACGATGATCGCCGAGTGAAGTTTCTAGATTTCCCTTGTTTGCAAGAAATGTATAACGCAGGAAATCGTGAAGCGTTAACTACTCGCAGAAGCACACGCACCCGCCGTGCCTGCCCGCACAGCCGACGGTGCGGGCTCGAACCGACGCAGGTCGCGGCAGCAACAACTTGTCGCCGCTTTTTAAAATCACACAAGTCGTGGAAAAGAAGTCCCAAATTGGTGAAAGTGGATGTTAGTGTGATGAAAAATTCTGATAGGTAGTGGCATCAGCTGTGGTTTTCAAAGCGATGCTCAAATATCTGCCGCGATTTACGCCGACCGGCCGCGGAGGTCGGTCCCGGCAGCGCCGGCCCGTTCACGCACGGTGCGGCGATCGGCCGAAGGATGACTATTCTTGCGCGCAAGAATCGGCCGAGGCCGTGCAGGTATCTTGATCGTCGATCGCTTCAACGGAAATCACCGCGCTTACAGAGTTCCCAGCGCGGTGAAACGTTCTGTTAGGGACTGTCACTCGCAACTCTAACGGCGATGAAATATCTGCTGCGACGCCAAGCCTAAAGTTCCCAACATCCGATTACGTGCATCCGAATCCGGCTGCGAGCTGTTGGCGAAGGCCCGTCGCGCACGCGCGTGTTGCGTTTGGGTTCCTCAAACTTCTTGGGGGCCCCCAACGCTCGGTTCTTTTATTCTAAATATCCCCATTACCCGAAATCATTAACGACGTGTTTCGCATCGTACGCAGCCTCGCCTTCTGTGAGCAGTCGTGAGTTTCGAAATTGATGCTTGAGAAATGCCGGCTTACTATAAACATACAAAACACGCTGCAATTATAAATTATCACGCCGAGCACCTAATGAAAACTAAATATAGCCTTGTCCGAACGCGCCCGAAGGCGTTAAAAACTCGCGTTCATACCGTTCATACATTGCGGACAAGCCGCGAAAAGTAAACATCAGCCGTGCAGAGTACAGGCTACGGCAGTGATCGTTAATCAAATCCGGGCATGACTATAAAAACATCGCAGGGGAAATAGGGACTGATTAAGCCAAACTGCAGACCATAACAATACTTTTAAGCATGTGCGGCGAAGCAATCTGACCACCATTCTCGTGACATTCATTTATCAGGCAATACGAGCAGTTCGCGCGGTGAGATCATAAGTGAGCGACGCGTTTCCGTAGCTGTTACAAGGTGTTTGCTTGCGCACACATGTCCCGTCACAAGTACTTCATAATGAATTTACAGCGTACTTTTCTCGGCATCAGTTGCATCGTCCTTGGCGTTAGCTGGCTGCGTATGTAAGCGCTGTGGGTCGCGATGGTAGCAACTACCTAAACGCGGCGGTGTCGCCGGGAACAAGCGAGTCGCTGATTGCTTGCCCGAATTATTTGGTTTACAGACAACTTTTTTGGTAATTTGCCTCAAATCCACAAGGAGCGGGCGAGACGGTGGCCACAACAAAAAAACACGCTTCCGCATACGCACGGGAAATGTTGTAGCAGACGACAACACGATTCGGCGTCCTACAAGTGACGTCACTCGTAGGTGGCGCCACGGTATGTCATCGAGGCCAATAAGGGGCACTGAAAAGAGAGGATGGGACTGTTGGGGCATAAAGTCTCTGGCTTCTCAACTGCATAAAAAAACAGTTTAGCTTGAAACATAAAGCGTATACAGCCGTGCCGTTGGGGGACCTTATATTTATATCTGGTAACTCATCACTACGGCCTACTCGGCACTAGCTGCGGGTTAAATGTAGCGACTGCATGCGCCGACTACGACATCTGTGACCGGGCTGAATTAATAGTCCTTAGCCTCTACTATCCGAGTTGAGGAAACTTTCAGATTGCCTTCGCACCAGCGAAGGACATGCAAATGCCACCTTTATCGGAAGGGGGGGGGGTGGCTCGTGCTAGGGGGAAAACAGATCGTCAGTTTCACAGAGCCGCCCTCTTGGAGACGCCCACCGCACCACCTTGGCTCATCTCGGGCCTCCTTCGAGAGACTCCCGGGAGGAGGGGGCGACCGAGGCCCGTTATTACGCGTTCGGGTGCCCGGCTCATCGAGAACGGCTCATTTCACGGCTCACTGGCGCCGTCCGTCGCCGCCGTCCGTGAAACCATGTGGCCCCCGCGCACACGCTGGCTGGTCCCCTCACAGGTGCACTGGCCCGAAATGGGCGGCCATTGGCGGCGCCAGGGGAAACGGCGGCTCGCGGCCGACGCGGCTGTTCGCTCGCAGCCATTGGCGCGTACGGAAGCCAGCAACACAGCCGCTCTCTCCGTCGCGGAACTTACAGAATGAAGATAATGACCCTTTGCGGGCATTCACCGCACATGTACAACATGGTAGAGAGGTTTTCCGTGTACGTTTTGTGATCGCAAGCCGGTCGTTCTGTAGGAAAAAAAAAAGATTACTGCTGGCGTGTGTCAGATTTATGTCCCTCATCTTGAGAGGCAAATAAGATAACGAGGATCCTATTGCCGGGACTCACCACGACGAAGCCCTGCAGAACTGTTATTAAATGCAAAACATTTCAACGCGGACATCTATCAGCTCATTTATCTCACTTGGTTAGTAACAGGCATTTATGTTTAAACAACAAAATAAAGCATTATAAGAGGTGAGGAGTAAAAATGATATTAATTGAATTGAAGCAAGGTCCGAACGCGGGACTGGCGAACGGGCTAGAGACTCAACCTTTAAAAGGATCCTGCAACACTTTTTTCAACTTTTTCTCGAAATCCTAAATGCTCGCAAAACGTAGTCAACAAACGTATCCAGTACTTATATTAGGGGGTCGCAAAGTACCTCAGCGAAAAATGCTGCTCTATGCCCATCAGATAACTTAGAAACTTGGTAAAGGGATTTTTCTCTGTTTCCCGATCTTGGCGTTCTTCGACCGCTGAAAGTACGTCATAACAGCGGTGTAGCGACTATTTGTCGGCTTTCCTTCTGTTTCAGCAATGAACGCATTCGATAGCGGATTTAAATATAAAGTAGCCACAAAAGCAAAGCAGAAACGGAAGGCATATCTGCTGCGGCGAGCAAATCACGCAGTGCCGCTCCGTGTGCACCATGGCCATAACTACAGCTTTTACAGTGCTTCCAGACTCGAAGGAAAGAGGGGGAGCGTTTGCCGGAAATGTTGCAGAGACCCTTTAAACAGATGTTCCTGAAGTGGTAGAATGAAGGCCGGTGATTCTAGCAAAAAAAAAAAAATGCTGATGAAAAAGCTGCAGGAAACAGTGCGAATTCATCCAGGAGTTTGTAGAAGGAAGCGTGATGACTTATATAGCTGGTGTCGGGCTCTTCGACGCACGAACTGGCGGGGGCCCTGGGGCGAGCAGCGCACAAATGACATGCACGTGTCGCGCGGCGCCTTGAGACGCCGCGCATTTCGAACGCTTGCGCGCACCGGATCTCTTAACCACCACCACATGCGATGGCCACCGACGGAGACAACTGGCTTTTCCTTCTTCCCCGTCCGTCAGCGTCAGGAGGAAGGGAAGATGAAGACGGGGAGACGCGGTCCGGGCGCGGGAGAGCTCGGCCCGCCGTCTTCGAGCTCCGCGCGAGTACTGTTTTTATTCGCCCGCCGGGCTGTAAATAAATGTATACAGTTTTGATCGGAGGCTGAGTTTGTCGGTTGGAGATACCCGGGGTGAGATCCTCAGCGCTACTGCGGCTTGGAGGAGAAGCCCCGGGGAAAAGAACATTCACGAAGATAACTGGCGCAGTCGACAGGATCTTCAACAGCGACGACTCAGCTGGCCGGCGGGCGAGACGGGCCCCTCGACGGACGGAGCACGCGGAGGAATTGCGGTCTGCTGTACGAGATCGGCAGGAGCAGCGAGCTCGCCACCCAGGTTGAGAAGCGGCTCGACCGGCGCTCTGCGAACTTCTCATCGGAGACCGAGGCAGTGTCTGCGGCCTGCTGAGCGGCGGAGAAGCAGCTTGACCAGCGGTCAGTGGAGGCTTCAGCAGCCCACTGAACGAGAAGCGGCAGAAGCAGCGAGCTGTCGGCAGACGAGAAGTCAGCGAGTCATTGTTTGGTGAACACCTCGGCGGAAGGAGCGGCGCCTAAATGGATAACCCATCTGCACCAGTGCGGCATCTCTACAGGCACGGAGCTATGCAGGTCAGTGCCTCACTTGATCCTGGGTGCGTGGCTCACCATGACATGTAGGGGGTGCTTTATGAGCAGCCCTGACTCTGAGATAATGGAGGCCGGTTAGCTAGGCATGGTGAGATGGATCTGAGTGTGAGGGCTGACGAGACCGCGAGCGTCAGGATTAGGTCAGCTATGTCGTTCGCTGAGCAGAAGGCGCTATTGTTAGCGAAATTGAGGATCGCTGAGGCAGAGTTAGCAGCGGAACGTTTGAAGAGTGAATGTTTCAAGAGAGCTAACAATGTTCCTGCATCACCGATTGCTCAACGAGTAATGTTCGGCACTGAGGGAGAGAGTGTACTGGGGTGCGCCAGTACGCCGAAAGATGTGCTGGGTGGATCCCATTCACTGGGCGCACGTAGTCCTCCTGTTTCGCGGGATCCGCCACAATCAGAGTCACTCGGGACAGGCGAAGAGAGGATAGTGGCGCGCGTTCCTTCGTGGGCGCTCAGATTTCCTGCAACCGGGGAGCAGGATAGTGAAGCATCCCGCGTAGAAGGCTTCACCGTAATGAAGATGGAGGTGAAGGAAGATGTTACGCGCGAGGCTGCATTGGGAAATGACAGGCGGTCAAAGGTGAATGAGAGTGTGCGCATGCCCGTGAAAAAGCTGATAGCCAGAGAAACAGCCTCAGCTGCGTCGCAAGTCCTCGTTCATGTGACCGATGAGCCCCTCTCTAATAATTCCGCCACACAACGGTGCGTGGTAGAGAACGGCGCTTCGCGCGCACGCGGTGATTCAGTGGCGGCCGAACGCGAGGGTACGCACAGAAAGGAGCGGAAGAACTTTGCAGTTCTCAGATCGGCCGTTCTGAAGAGGCTGGGGCTGGCTTCAGTTGAGCGTGAGCCCGTCGTTGGACCATGCGGAGACGCAGAACATTCCGAAAGCGTGGCCGAGCGGCCAGTAGCGTTGCAGGATGCAGCAGCACGGGAATCGCGCGAGTCGGATGCAGTTGGTGTCGCGCACACTGAATCTCGTGTTTCTCGAGATACCCAGATGTCATGTCGCGGAAATGTGATTTCCATGGGAAACTCGAGCGAACTGTCAGAGGAAACTGCAAATAAGGGTACGGCTGCTTATGTAATGCAGCCGCAGGCCGTTGCAGGTAGGACTGTAGCCGTAGCTGAAGGGACAGCCAATGTGAGCGTTGATGTGGCCGCTAAGCAGCCCTTTGCTGCTTACGCTGACCAGCGGTGCGTAGTGGAGCACGGCGCTCCGAGCTCAGGATTGGCTGAACTTGGGTGTTCGGACAAAAAGGGGAGGAAGCGTCAGCCAGCTTCACCGCAGTGCAGCGTGGCTGCAACGCAGGCCGACGAGGCAGCAGCGGTCCCTTCACGAGCGAGAAAGCGGGGAGGAGAGGGGGCCCTGTTACTGTTGTGCGACGGGGTGCGCCGCATGGCAAGGGTCTTTTCGGACGACGACGGCCGGTGCATACCACCTTCTAAAGGCCGCTCGCTCTGAATGAGCTAGATCAGGATTGTGCCTATTTTGTCATGGTGATCTGCAGCCAGGGTCAAGGGGCACTGGCCGTGCTATTGTTGTGTCGTCAACTGAAGGAACACGATGTTGCACGTGCCAAAAGTGTGTGTGGTGTGTGTTTCGTGTGTGAAACATTCCTGAAGTTATGTTTCACAGTGGTGTTGGAGGTGTCGGGCGCTTCGACGCACGAAGTGGCGCGGGCCGTGGGACGAGCAGCGCACAAATGAAACGCACGTGTCGCGCGCCGCCTTGAAACGCCGTGCATTCCGATGAAGGTCGCGCCTGCTACCACCGGATGCGCTAATGGCCACCACATGGGGTTGGACCCCCAAGAAGGACTCGCTTTTCCCTCTTCCCTAGCCCCCAGCGTCAGCGTGGAGGGAAGATGAAGACAAGGAGACGACTTCGAGAGACGCGGTCCGAGCGCAGGAGAGCTCGGCCCGTCGTCTTTGAGCTCCGCCTGAGTACTGTTTTTTAATCGCCCGCCGGGCTGTAAATAAATGTGCAGTTTTGTATCGGAGGCTGAGTTTGTCGGTTGGAGATACCCGGGGTCAGATCTTCAGCGCTGCTGCGGCTTGGAGGAGAAGCCCCGGGGAAAAGAACACCTCGAAGATAACTGGCGCAGTCGACAGGATCTTCAACAGCGACAACTCAGCCGGCCGGCGGGCGATGCGAGCCCCTCGACGGACGGAGCAGGCGGAGAAATCGCAGTCTGCTGAACGAGATCGGCGGGAGCAGCGAGCTCGCCAGCCTGGCGGAGAAGCGGCTCGATCGGCGCTCAACGGACTTCTCAACGGCGACCGAGGGAATCTCTGCGGCATGCTGAGCGGCGGAGAAGCAGCGTGACCAGCGGTCAGTAGAGGCATCAGCAGCCCACTGAACGAGGAGCGGCCGGAGCAGCGAGCTGTCGGCATGCGACAAGTCAGCGGGATGTGTTGGTAGACACCTCGGCGGAAGGAGCGGTGCATAAATGGATACCCCGTCTGCACCGATGCGGCATCTCTACAGGCACCAAGCTATGCAGGTCAGTGCCTCTCTTGATCCTGGGTGCGTGGCTCACCATGACATGTAGGGGGTGCTTTATGAGCAGCCCTGACTCTGAGATAATGGAGGCCGGTTAGATATGGTGAGATGGAGCTGAGTGTGAGTGCTGACGAGGAAGCAAGCGTCAGGATTAGGTCAGCCATGTCGTTCGCTGAGCAGAAGGCGCTATTGCTGGCGAAATTGAGAATCGCTGAGGCAGAGTTAGCAGCGGAACGTTCCAAGAGTGAACGTTTCAAGAGAGCTAACAATGTTCCTGCCTCACCGATTGCTCAACGAGTAATGTTCGGCACTGAGGGAGAGAGTGGACTGGGGTGCGCCAGTACGCCGAAAGATGTGCTGGGTGGAATCCATTCACTGGGCGCGCGTAGTCCTCCTGTATCGCGGGATTCGACACGATCAGAATCTCGCGGGAAAGGCGAAAAGAGGATAGTGGCGCACGTTCCTTCGTGGGCGCTCAGATTTCCTGCAACCGGGGAGCAGGATAGTGAAGCATCCCGCGTAGAAAGCTTCACCGAAATGAAGATGGAGGTGAAAGAAGGTGTTACGCGCGAGGCTGCATTTGGAAATGACAGGCAGTCAGAGGTGATTGAGAGTGTGCGCTTCCCCGTGAAAAAGCTGATAGCCACAGAAACAGCCTCAGCTGCGTCGCATGTTCGCATTCATGTGACCGATGAGCCCCTCGCTACTCCGTGCGTCACACAACGGTGTGTGGTAGAGAACGGCGCTTTGTGCGCGCACGGTGGCTCAGTAACTGCCGAACACGGGGGTTCACACAGAAAAGTGCGGGAGAACTATGAAGTTCTTAAATCAACCGTCCCGAAGGGGCTGAGGCTCGCTTCAGTTCAGCGTGAGCCCGTTATCGCAGCGTGCGGAGATGGAGAACATTCCGGGAGCGTGGTCGAGCGGCCAGTTGCTTTGCAGGATGCAGCAGAACCTGAATCACGCGAGGAATCGGCCGCAGTTGGGGTCGCGCACATTGCGGCTTGTGTTTCTGGAGATCCGTCTTGCCGCGAAAATGTAATCGCCATGGGGAGCTCCAGCGAATTTAGAGAGGAAAGTGTGCTTCAGGGTCCGGCCGCTCATGTAATGCAGCCCCAGGGAGTTGCAGGTAGGACTGCAGGCGTAGCTGAACCGACAGTCAGTGTCATGGGTAATGTGACCGCTAAGCTGCCTTCTCCTGATTACGCTGACCAGCAGTGCGTAGTGGAGCACGGCGCTCCGAGCTCAGGATTGGCTGAACTGGGGTGTTCGGACAAAGAAGGGAGGAAGTGTCAGCCAGCTTCACCGCAGTGCAGCGTGGCTGCAACGCAGGCCGGCGAGGCAGAAGCGGTTCCTTCTCGAGCGAGAAAGCGGGGAGGAGAGGGGCCCCTGTTACTGTTGTGCGATGGGGTGAGCCGCATGGCAAGGGGGTTTTCAGACGACGACGGCCGACCCGTACCACCTGCTAAAGGCCGCTCGCTCTGATTGAGCTAGATGAGGATTGTGCCTATTTTGTCATGGTGACCTGCAGCCAGGGTCAAGGGGCACTGGCCGTGCTGCTTGTTGTGTCGTCAAACTGAAGGAACGATGGTGCACGTGCCAAAAGTGTGTGTGGTGTGTGTTTCGTGTGTGAAACATTCCTGAAGTTATGTTTCACAGTGGTGGTGGAGGTGTCGGGCTCTTCGACGCACGAACTGGCGGGGGCCCTGGGGCGAGCAGCGCACAAATGACATGCACGTGTCGCGCGGCGCCTTGAGACGCCGCGCATTTCGAACGCTTGCGCGCACCGGATCTCTTAACCACCACCACATGCGATGGCCACCGACGGAGACAACTGGCTTTTCCTTCTTCCCCGTCCGTCAGCGTCAGGAGGAAGGGAAGATGAAGACGGGGAGACGCGGTCCGGGCGCGGGAGAGCTCGGCCCGCCGTCTTCGAGCTCCGCGCGAGTACTGTTTTTATTCGCCCGCCGGGCTGTAAATAAATGTATACAGTTTTGATCGGAGGCTGAGTTTGTCGGTTGGAGATACCCGGGGTGAGATCCTCAGCGCTACTGCGGCTTGGAGGAGAAGCCCCGGGGAAAAGAACATTCACGAAGATAACTGCTGGCTATGTTTTTTGTGTGTTTATTACGCGCAAGGATTTCAAAGAATGCTAGAGAAAACGCGCGTGAGACCTTTATTACTACAGCGAGACCACAGCATCCACATAGCGCGCTAGCAAGCTTAGTGCTTCTCCGTTCTAGCCAAGGCATTAATCAGGGAAAGCCTCCTTGTTTTCTGACCTAATTGCTCGTATGTGGCAAGAGGAGCGTAAATTTCGTCAATGGCACCGGGGACACTCGGATCGAGCACCCGGCTCACTGTCTGGATTTTCGAGGCATTTACAGATCTGCTGCACACCCAGACAAAAAAATAATTTCTTTCAGGTTGAATCCTCATCACGTAAAGCTAGCGAATGTATGAACTATACGGCGAGATAAGAAACAGCTTCTTTGGGGTGCGCTGAAGATTGTCGTACAAAAACCCGGGCAGTGGCAGTTAATGAATGGGTGGTTGATTTGTGTGGAGGATTATAAAGGAGTAACTTGGAGCGCACGGCCCTCTGTACACACAGGCGATAAAAACTCGTCGGGAACGATTACGCTCAACAATTGATCAACTACAGACCACGGCAGACAACAAGGACCAATAGCAACAAGTCATTCTGAAAAGCGGCCTGCTCAGAGAGCGCTCAAGCACCCTTAAGAAGTTAAGCAAGCAGCAGCCAAAGAAGTTCCAGCTCTGGTGGGTCATTTTTCACCGCGTAAGCGCTGCACATCAAGGCCGCCTGTTGCAAGAGGCAGCCTGTCGTATCCGCTCCGCGTTGAAGTTAATCGTCCAACCGTTGCTTAAGCTGAACAGCCCCATAAAAGAAATTAAAAAGAGGCCGAAGGTCGCACTACCCACATTCATAATGTAGGAAATGGGGGTCTGGTGTATATGGCGAAATGTGTATCTTCCTTTAGTTTGGAATGGCGCAATGGCTGGGACTTCCTTTAGTCTCCGATTGGTTTCATAAGTGTAAGTTGAGACAGTAAGTGAAAACACTTCTTCATCGCACATAATTTTGAACGTGGAGGATTGAAGTTTGCGTTTGAAAAAAAAAAAAGTTCCCATACTAAGCAGAAGACGCACATTCATCACGCGTCTGAAACAACTGCTATGGTTGCCTCGGTACACAGCTGGTTATCTACAGGTGTCATAAAGGAAGTTTTTTTATAAACAAAATACCTTAATGAGAACTGTGCCGCCAGAACGTAAAAACGGCTGCAACATGCTTTAGAAACTCCCAGTTAACTTCACCACTGGGAACAAACCCAAAGAGTACGTGAAAACGTAGGTGCGCTCCTGCTCTATCGCAATCAGCAAACATGGCAGCTTCACCAAATTGTGAAGTAAAATGCGAGCTAGATACACAATGCACATGGTATGCAACGCCAGACCAGCCTGGTTTTAGCGCGTAACTACGCATAGGGATTGCCAGTTATTTGTGATCACGGGGGAGGAGAAAACCGAACGGAAAGTTGGGAGAGCGAGAGAGGGGGGAGGAAGAGAAGGAGGGAGAGAGAGAGGGAGGGAGAGGGAGGAAGGGAGAGATTTTATGAATACTGAAGAGGTCAGTCCATAAACCGCGGGGGAGGTTAACCACGTGTGTAGCCGGGTTGCTATCCTGCACTGGAGGAGTGGGGTTCAGCGGATGAAAGAGGAGACAGGCGGCGAAGGTTACAAAATGCTCTATGTAGTGTCTGATTATGAAGCACTTGCATGTAAACCTTTACCCGACGGACGATGGAGAAAGACATCGTGGACACAAAAGATGGTATCGGAGGAGTGGATGTCTCCATAGACGTTACCGAACGCACTGCGTGAGAATAAGAGCATTTGAATTCTAAGCAATACCCTCCAAATATTTCTGGTCTACAGCCTACACGCTACTGCATAAACTCTTAAAAGTAACCTGCACCACTTCAATCGCAACAGTAAAAAAAAACACGAGAACATTGCTTGCAGCGCAAAACTGGGAGGAACACTGAGCGGTGCCCAATCGGGCATTAATGATTTATCATTCACAACTCATGAGAAGCGCTTAGGTGTCCCCCAGGTCTTTCGTTCGCGGGACTGGGATCGGTAGAAGACTCGGAAAGTGCCAATCATAACGAAGAAAGACGACCCCAGAGTGACGGCGGCGCCGATCAGGGATCCGCAGACTATGCTGCGTGAAATGGGTTCAGCTGTGGTTGCGACAGTGCTGCCCCCTCGAGGCTTGCAGCTATGTTTGCCTCACCGTCCTGTAGTCACTGGTTTTATTATATTCAGGCTTCGCTTTCATCTTGCCAGAGTATCGCTTACTGACCGTTTTCTGCCCTGAGCATTGCAAAAGGCCAGCGTTGAAAGTTTCAACATCGACAGCTCTAAATCCTGGAACCCATGACACCGCATGTAAAAAAAAGAAAGCCTGTGCCTGTTGTCATGCTATTTCGACCTACACCGTTCCGTTCTTTTTAAGGGCCGATGCGAAAAAAGTCACTAAACTAGAACCGTATTGACTGTCCGTTCGTTCTGAAAAAAAAAACAAGGGGGGAGGGGGGGAAGGGGGGAGGGGGGTATAAAAAGGCAGGGTCAAGGCTTCCGTTTATCTGGAATTTGTTGTGCCAATGTCGTGAAGAATTTAACAAAGCATAGTGCTGTGTCAAAGCGCCCGTTACCGTCAGATTTATCGGAGTGGGAGCACGGGCTCCGGGTGCTTACCGAGCTCTCAGGATTGCAAGCTCAGCCATTTGCGCAAATCGTGTGCCCTGTGGCGGCCCGTACGTGGCGTGAACCCTCGTCGCTCAGACCATTGCCGTATTTCTCTTACCTACGTGCAGGCGCGCACCGCAGGAAAGTTTTATTAGCACCGTAGCGGTGTACAAGGCCTTTACTTGTCCCAGAGCATCAGCCCCTAAGTGCTTTCAATGGCCGGCCGGGCGTTCGATCAGAATTTGAGAATTGCCAGAGGAGGCGAAGGGAGAACTTGTTTCACGGATGTGTCGCTCTGATCATCCACACGCCATGGCACGCTCTCCGTCCCCTTCCTTTCGTCTTCCGCCCGTCGAAGGCGTTCGCCATGGACGCTGCGAGTTCGTATTCATCGTTTGTCCTCTTTCCTGTCACGAAAATGCTCTTTCTTCTCAGACAGTTAATCGCCGAGAGAAAACTTCCGAATACACTATGCACATTTGAATTGAACACAGTAAATAAATGCTCATCCCGTCGGCAACTTCATTCATTCAACGATATACACATATATTAAAAAATAACAAAAATAGGGATGTGCAGCGGTTAATGATCTTAAGCAAATTAGGCGGTATTTGTATTGATTAATTAAGCGAAAATTCTATTCAATATGACCGCGGCAAACCTTTCACGCGATTCTTTATATTCCTAATGTGTGAAGTCGCAGTATAAACGACCTGGGAGCCATGCCGCTACATAAATGAAAATCTTTTGCCTTGTAGAACACGTACTGGAGCAAAAGGGTATGCAATAAAATCGAACAAAATTTTAAGATGCCTGCCTGCGACACCATAGTTCGTCCACAAAGCACAGCAGCATATTGTGGTCTGAGGATACATACCCTTATGTAAAGCATGCAGAAGCGAGATAGCACGGTAGGAAATATAGTACCGCCATTTTTACACCCAGTTCTGTAAGCGGTGTACGGTCCTAAACAACAACAAAAATTCTTACGTCAATCACGCGACGTGGCACGACCAGTATTACCACTCCTTTTTTTTTTCGGCACAAATTTCTGTTTAGGTCCTAAAAAACCCTTTTTGTCCCCACAGAAACCATACGAGTTAAAACAGCGAATTAACGGAATCAAAACTGTGAAATAGACATGCAATTGCTGAAAAAGAAGAAAATCGGGGTCACATTCATCTGGCACAAATCACCGTGGTCATCAGCGTACCGTTTCAATTTCCGTTGCTTGGCCGCCTCACGGGGCGCAAAATGGGTCCGCTGTACAGCGCTACCGGAAGAATAAGACGTCGCCGAGACAACGGCTATCGTCTAGTGGGTTCTCCTGTTCCTCTCCCTTTAGTCGCTAACGTGAGTAACGGAATGCGAAGCTCGATCACCAGCCTCATCGTCAAGCGAGTCAGTCAACCGCGGGACAACCCATTTTTCGCCATTGTGAGGAATGACGAGCGGGATGCCGCTCCTGAGGTCTAATTAATAGTGGCGGCTCACGCCTTTCCTTATACAGGGCGTGAGTAGCGAAGCGGGACACCGCTCCACGACAGAGACAGCGGTTGGTCCTCCTCGTCACAAACTAATCCGACCCGCGCGAGATTCGGAACAAATGTCCGGAACATTACCCACCTCATCACAGCAGGCAAGGGCCTAGAAACGCTCGCAACATGCCGAACACCTATTATTCTTTGACAAGCCCCCGTAACAACGCTTCTAGCTTACTGTGAACAAACCCAAAGGGCCCTAAATATTTCCTCTTGTCTTTATGCTCCTAATTTCCTGTCCCTTTTATGTATTTACGAAAAAAGGACAACCACAGAAAGACGTCACGGGTACAAGCGCTTGCGGCCGTTACATCTTTCTGTGGTTCCTTTTTTACGCTATACGATGCTATGGACAACCGACACCAACCACCCACCCCCTGCTTACAAATTTGGTCTCTCTCTTTTTTTTCCAGCGATTTTCAGCCGAACTCTAGCAATGTACTGACACACAACGACTATAGCGTAAGCGCGGATTTTTCTCATATGCAGCGCTGGATGCGCTGCCTTGTGTGAAGGCCTCCGAAGCAGGCTGATGTAGCGTGTAGGTGACTCTAGTGGTACGGTGGGTATTGTTGCGAAACATCCAGGCGGGCTGCAGCATCCAGCCTTCTTTATGATCGTTGCCAGCCTGTTCGCTTTTCGCTGAGCGCCTCAGGCATCACAAATTACCTTGCCGGCCTAACGGCCGCTGGAACTATTGGATGCAGTTCTAAAGGGGGGAGCGAGGCAAAAAAAGAAAAGCCCGCATGTTATGTTCTGATGATACTCTCGTGTAGGATCCACATACGATACGCGGCCTATTTTTATTTGTTTATTTATTTTCATCGGTGACGGCTTCGGGCCTAGGAGCCCTAGGCGAGACCTGAATATGTGAGAATAATATATCCAGCGGAAAGGGGCAATACGCGGTGCAGAGTTGGAAGGCGAAAAAATGCTACGGCAGGCGCGTTCCGCTGGTCGGCGTGATCGGAGCATCTAGGCAGCGGCCATCATCCATCGGGCAATTGGGCGCGGGTACTATCCGACTACGGCAACGTTTTCGTTCCGGGCGGCGCCCGGCCCTGTGCAATAATAATAGAGCACCGTCGCCGGGCTGCAGCGCTCCATACCAGTGGGCCAATATTTGCGGCCAGGGTTGGCTGGCTGGCGACCCTCGCAACAGCCCGCCGTTCAAACCATGCTGGGCCCCCGGATCCCGGCCTGTTGACGCTGGCTCACAAAGGGCCGCCCCCCGTCCTTCTCGCCGGAAGAGGCCGCCCTGCTCCTGCTTGCCACTTCTGTGCAGCGCACCGATGCCCCCGTCCCTGCCCTGAACGGATACACTCTGGCTCATTCCAGCGACACCAACCTGGAGATAGGTGGCGCTTCTATCGGCCACGAAGACGATGCGCGGCGAAGATTGACAAGGTTGGGCGCTGTAGCGCAGTATGAGCCGACCACTTGCAGTTAACGCGCAGAAAAAGAGCCGATCGAGTATCTATGTCACCACTTTATAACTTCATCCGCGTATAACGCTGTTCGTTATTTTTTTCTCGTTATTGTTTGGTTGGATGGTTTTTGCTCCCTGTGCAGAAAGGTCATACCTTACGGTTCGGCTGGTTGGGCTGCTTGGTTCGATGACAAAGTCAGATGGCAGTTTTAGATGTCCTAGCTGGCGGATAATTAAATGCGTTGTCAGTGATGGCGGCGTCCTGGCTGCACGCAGCGCAAAATTTGTAAAGCTCACAGCATGTAATGCAATGGAAATGCGCTCTCATAAGGACAGGGTCAATCGTGCATGGCTTAAACAAAAGCAAAGAACCTTCGATAGACGACCACGACTTCATTCTCGAGCGTACTGCGCGGAACTGCGAGACGATGAAGCAGCCGGGGCTCTGCATCCACGGCGGCTGTAGTAGTGGGGGCGAGGACGGCGCCAGGTGATGCGCGGGTCCGTGATCGGGGCGACTGGCGCACGGGTTCGCGTAGAGTGCGTTCCAAACAAGAATTGTGTAGGAAGAAGGGAGGAGGACGACGGGGTGGGGTGGCGTACGCGCACAGATGGCGGCCCGACGGGTGCGGGCTCCGCTCGAAGGGGCTGCAACACCGGAGAGCGTGCCAGCCGCTGTTTAACCAGAGGTTTCTCTTGGGCGTGTGAGAGGAACGCACGTATAAAAAAGAAAAATCAGCGCGCCCGCACACCGTTCTAGCTTTCTTTCTGTCAAAGCGACCGTTGTCGCTATGTTCATGTTTCGCGTGTCATGCCACCCTGATAGGGGCTGGCAGGGAAGACCCTCTCGTACGTCTGACGGATGAACTTTAAAAAGGACAGAAGTGTGCGTCGCATGTAGTCTTGATCACGAATGCGAAAAGTAGCGTATGACGCAGCGCATCTCGCTTCGGGAGAGTTCTCAGAACTGCTACGACGAATGCATTGCGACAGCTTTATATCTGCCTTTTTTTTGTACTCGAAGTTAAGGCAAGGAGCATTATATGAACAAAACGTAGGAACATCGAAAATTTCGAAATACAGTTCTTTTCCCATGGGATTCTTGTTGGTTTTAGCAAAACCACTGCCCGAATCACAACTTCCTTTAAACAAAATTTGGCCACTATGATATATCCTGAAATTCCGTCAATTAAAATGAGTCATACCATGGGTGGCGATCTCAATACGTAGTCAACAATCCTTGCCGGATTCTGACCATTTCGAAAGGCGTCTTTGAGGCGTCCCTGTAGCACTTTGGGGCCCATCCTTTCTAATATATACATAAATGATATACACCCAAAACCAGCTGTCACGTGAAATACATTATATAGGCAGATTAGTCTCCTGTTTCAATGATATACAACCCTTGACCGGCACAGCTAACCGCGTGCCCTCTTCACTTTCCATATGGTAATCATTTAACTCGGAACAATTGAGATCAACACGGAAAAACTAAACCTATAATTTTTCCACCTAAAAGAAAGCATGTACAGTGGAATCTCGCTAAACCGTACCCGCATAAGCCGTAGTTCCTTTTTGTAGGTAGTTAAGCCGAATCACCGACTCGATTTCCCTTTAACTTATTGCATTCGGATAAACCGTAGTGCCGGTTAGTACGTACTTTCTTCTCGTCCCCGTAAGGTACGGGTCAACGAGGTTTCCCTGTATATAACCCTCCCTCTCTATACCTCAATGGCACTGTGATCAAAGACGTAAACGCATTAAAATCAATATGTGAGAAGGGGCGCAGAGGGGGACGCAGGGAGAAGGGGGGGGGGGGGGGCGGAGAAGAAAGGTAGATGCATACGGCCCTGCTTCGGATACCGCCTGCCTTCTAGTGAATCCGGTGCTGGCAGCTTCGGGTACCGCCTGACATCTGGGGGAGTCCGGGGGAGGAAGGGGGCGGGGTGGTTGGGGGGGTATGTCGAGGGGACGAAAAGAAGATTAGAATGCTGGTGGACGAAAAGCAGAGAGGGGAATATTGCCTAGGACAGTTACCACCTGTAACAGGGGAAAAAAGGATTTCGTGCCTAATAAGCTTTAGTGCCTGCCCTAAGCAGCGCTAGTATTAAACCAAGAGTGTAAAACATGGTTATATTAGTCCTTTTTGGTAAGATGACATGTCATCACCCCGCTTCAAAGGGGAAACCAATAGCAATCATCATCATCATCATATGCTAGGGCTGGATCCACAGCGTCGGAGACTGTATCGCTGTGCGAGGGAGGTCGTTCACGTCCTGGTCTGCCATCACGTCATAGAACGGCGTACCTGCCGAGATCCCGGCGGAAGTTATGATAAACGTGCACAACTTATCATTTCTGGGCGCAGGCTAAGGTAATACCATTGTTCAGCTTTCCGCAAGGCACTCAACTGACCAGTCCATGCCGCGAACAAAGCTAATTCGGCCAATGGTAGCAATGAGCATACCATTTGACTCGAAAATGTAACATGCACCGGGCGTGGCGAAAAACAGAACGTCATGCTTTGCACTGCGTGATGCAACAGCGCAAACCGAACTTCTGAGTCAAATCTTATGCTCGACATCGTCGTTCGCCAAAATTTTATTGTTGGCTGCGTGGATTCGTCAATAGAGGGCCTTGTGGGGAGCTGAACAACGGGATTGCCTTAGAGTGCGGCTGGCGGGTACGACCTGTACCCGCCAGCCGTAAGACCTCCCGGCTCTTCGGGAAAAAGGGGCATGGTAACAGCGTCTACTATGGCCTAAAAAAAGAAATGCGCCAGCGCAAAGTAAACTGAAAATGCCCTCTAGTGCATGAAATGAGTTCGAGCACAATATTGCCCTACCTCGGCTGATTTAGCGTGAACTCGTCCACTCTCTGAAGCATCATTCGTGACACCTCGTCTGTGAAGTCTCCCTTATTTTCCTGTTCATAGGAGTTTCTGCTTTCACAAGATTCTCTCTGGTTGGCTCATCCAAACCGTCTTTCAATTACAAGGAGAGCTGGGCGAGTTGGTAGGAAAGCTGGGCGAGTTCTATCCTGTTATATTTGTTCCTCCCGGTTTGTCGTTTTTTTGTTTGTTTGTTTGTTTTTCACACTCCGTCACACCATGCGTCTGAAGTTTTTTTTTTTTTTTTACATTCTTCTTTGCTGGACGTACACGGGACGGTTCGCGGCCTCCTTGGTGCGCAGTGGTGTGACGACATGCCTGTTTTCCGCAGGGGAGGCGTCCGGTGAGCAGCAGCAGTGGCCTCTGAGTCCTCCGCGGGAGGTGACCATCGACGCCATCGCCGAGCACTCGTTCACGCTGCGCTGGAAGCCGCCGCGGCCGCACCCCAACAAGCACGTCAAACTGCAGGGATACATGCTTACCTACGCGCCGACAGGCAAAGCCGCCTTCGGTGAGCTCTCTCTCTCTCTCTCTCTCTCTCTCTCTCTCTCTCTCTCTCTCTCTCTCTCTCTCTCTCTCTCTCTCTCTCTCTCTCTCTCTCTCTCTCTCTCTCTCTCTCTCTCTCTCTCTCTCTCTCTCTCTCTCTCCTCTCTCTTCTCTCTCTCTCTCTCTTCACGCACAACTGCATGCCTTTTAAATGTTTTCCCAAAGTGCCCGGTTGTTTACGCGGGTTATTTTGTGCTTTAATGTCTGGTTTGTGGTGGTTTTAGTTTACTCCAGAAAACTATATCTGCAACGCCACACATTTTCCACGAAGGCTCATCGTCTTCTCATGTTCCAGCGGACGAAAAAAACTTCCTTTGTTTCGCCTCGGAACAAATATTACTTACCGCACATATTCCAGTGCTTGCTCACGAATCGCCAAGGACGACGCAGTTGTCTTGCAGGAGAAACAAGTTTATTGGAGCGAACTTGTGCTCCCCTAACAACTTAAAAGAATACAGAGGCGGCGAAGCAGCGGTCAACAAAGTGACTTGCGTCAGCGAGCGTCGCAGAATCGAATGCCCCGGCGTCCGCACTGCAGGCTTTTTATCTTTTGGCGCGCGTGGTTCTCGAAACGTCGATTCGCATCGAGAACATAGTAGACCCAAGAAGATTATTCTGGGCTGTTCACGTTAGATCGGAATGCTCTCCCTATCACAACAGATAACACATGCGGCACAGAAAGAAAGAAAGAAAGAATTGAACACGCGCTTTCCTTGGCGCAGAGATAACACAGACCGGCACAGCCGGGCGGTAAAAGCAAAACACAAATAAACAAACCCAATGTATGGTTCGCGGCATTACCCCCCCTCTAAGAGTGCATCGACCCGATGCTAACATAAGCGACAGTCGAACAAATGAAAATAAAAGTTCGTCATCGTTCGTAGAAAGGTTTTAAGCGAACCACGTGGACGACTTCAGGCCGCGTGCGTCGTCGTGATGTGCCGGAGTCAACATCGGGGATCACTTCGTAGGTAAGTTGGCCAACACGTCGTAGAATCTGGTAGGGTCCGAAATACCGTCGCAGGAGTTTCTCACTGAGTCCGCGTCGTCGGATGGGAGTCCAAACCCACACACGATCCCCTGGTTGGTACTCGGCGTCTCGGCGTCGGAGGTTGTAGCGGCCGGCATCCACCAGCTGCTGGTCCCTTATACGAACTCGAGCGAGCTGGCGGGCCTCCTCCGCACGTTGAAGATATCCGTGGACGTCGGCGTTGAGGTCGTCGTCTTCTACGTGCGGAAGCATGGCGTCGAGCATCGTAGTCGGCCTTCTACCGTAGACAAGCTCGAACGGCGTCAGCTGCGTCGTCTCCTGGATAGCCGTGTTGTACGCAAACGTGACATACGGGAGAACTTCGTCCCAAGTCTTATGTTCAACGTCAACGTACATTGACAGCATATCTGCGATTGTCTTGTTCAGACGTTCTGTTAGTCCGTTCGTTTGGGGGTGGTACGCGGTCGTTCTTCGGTGATCCGTGTTGCTGTAGCGTAATACTCCTTGCATCAGCTCTGCAGTAAATGCCGTTCCGCGGTCTGTGATTAGGACTTCCGGGGCTCCATGTCGTAGCACAACTTGGCTTATAAAAAACTTCGCCACTTCTTGTGCAGTCCCCCTCGGAAGAGCGGCGGTCTCTGCGTAGCGCGTCATGTAGTCTGTCGCTACGACAATCCACTTGTTGTGTGATCGTGACGTAGGGAACGGGCCTAAAAGGTCCATTCCAATCTGTTCAAATGGTCTCGATGGGACGGCGATCGGTTGCAGAAGTCCGGCGGGTCTTGTCGGCGGCGTTTTTCGTCGCTGGCAGTCACGGCAGCTCCGGACGTAGTGGGTGACGTCAGAGGTAAGGCCGGGCCAGTAGTACCTCGCCTTGATTTTTCCAATAGTGCGGGCTGTGCCCAGATGTCCGGAAGACGGGTCGTCGTGGCACGCTTCCAAAATTTCGTCACGAAGGTCCGCGGGGATGACGAGGAGGTAATTCGCTCTTGTTCCGGGGCAGAAATTCTTCTTCACAAGGACGGAGTTTCTCAGGCTGAATGCTGGTAATGTGCGTTTGAAGGTCCTAGGAACGGCAACGTTGCATCCCTCGAGGTACTCGATTATGACGCGTAAGTCGGGGTCGGCACGCTGCTGGGCGGCTAGGTCGCTCTCCGTCACGATCCCGAAGAACGCGCTGTCTTCATCAGAGTCTTGTGGTGGGTCGACGGGGGCGCGGGACAGGCAGTCGGCGTCGGAGTGTTTCCTGCCGGATTTATAAACGACGGTAACGTCGAACTCCTGCAGGCGCAAGCTCCACCGCCCAAGACGGCCAGAGGGGTCCTTCAAATTGGCGAGCCAACACAGCGCATGGTGGTCTGTTACAACCTTGAATGGCCTTCCATACACGTATGGGCGAAATTTTGAAATCGCCCATATAATAGCCAGGCACTCTTTCTCAGAGGCAGAATAGTTTTTCTCTTCCTTCGACAGACCACGGCTGGCATAGGCGATTACCCTTTCGCATCCGCTTTGCTTTTGGACAAGGATGGCACCCAAGCCGATATCACTGGCGTCCGTGTGCATTTCCGTTTCGGCATTTTCGTCGAAATGAGCGAGCACGGGCGGGCTTTGCAGGCGTATTTGCAGCTCGCAGAATGCTTTTTCTTGGTCGTTTTCCCAGCTGAAAGGGGTGCTATCTTTCGTCAAGCGCGTGAGTGGCTCTGCAATGCGTGCGAAGTTTGCCACGAAGCGCCGGTAGTATGCGCACAGCCCGAGAAATCTTCGCACGCCCTTCTTGTCTTTCGGCCTTGGGAAGTTCGCAATCGCTGAAGTTTTTGCCGGGTCAGGTAGGACTCCCGCGGCGTTGACGACGTGGCCCAAGAACTTGAGTTCCCCGTATGCGAAACGGCACTTTTCAGGCTTTAGCGTCAACCCCGACGTACGAATGGCCTCGAGTACAGACTCCAACCTTGCAAGGTGTTCGTCGAAAGTCCGGGCGAATACCACTACGTCGTCGAGGTATACGAGGCAGGTGTGCCACTTAAGGCCAGCTAGCACAGTGTCCATGACTCTTTGAAACGTCGCTGGTGCTGTGCACAGCCCAAACGGCATCACCTTGAACTCGTATAGGCCGTCTGGGGTTATAAATGCAGTCTTCTCTCGGTCTCTCTCGTCCACTTCGATTTGCCAGTAGCCGGTCTTCAGGTCCATCGATGAGAAGTACTTCGCGTGGCAGAGGTGGTCGAGGGCGTCGTCGATTCGGGGATGGGGGTACACGTCCTTTTTCGTGATTTTGTTCAGTCGCCGGTAGTCAACGCAAAACCTTAATGTGCCGTCTTTTTTCTTTACGAGTACGACGGGCGCAGCCCAGGGGCTTTTCGATGGCTGTATAATGTCATCGCTGAGCATGTCGTCGACTTGAGTCCGGATGGCTTCCCGTTCGTGTGAAGAGACGCGGTACGGTGACTGTCTGGTAGGTCGGGCTCCATCTTCGGTTATTATTCGGTGCTTCGCTAGAGGGGTCTGACGTAGTTTTGCGCTCGACGAAAAACATTCGCTGTAGCGACGCAGCAAGGCCAATAATTTTTTCCGTTGTTCTTGCGGTAGCGCCGGATTCACGTCGAATGGCTGATGGAGCTTGAAGGTTTCTACGGGTGTGCGTTCAAAGTCGGCGACTGCGATCACATCACTTGCTTCTTGCGTTTCTTCGAGGAACGCAATTGCAGCTCCCTTGTTTAAATGCTGGTACTCTTCGGTGAAATTAGTGACCAAAACGTGAGATTGGCGTTGCTTAAAGTGCGCAATGCCTCTTGCGACGGAGACGCCGCGGTCGAGAAGCAACCTTCGATCACTCTCTACGATAGCGTCGATGTCAGAAGCAGCATCCTCACAGTAGACGGCGATCATCAAGCTTGCGCGGGGTGGCAGGGTGATGTGATCGTCGGCGATCCTGACAGCAGCACGGTGATCGGGGTTCGGTTGCGGCGTCGTGGAGTGATCGGAGGAAAATGTTATCGACTTGGTCTGCAGATCAATTATTGCGCCGTTGTCCGTCAAAAAGTCAATTCCGAGAATCACGTCGCGGGAGCAGTTAGGCAGAACGACGAACGCCGCAGGGTACGTTGTGCCGTCTATGGTGACGCGCGATGTGCACATTCCACTTGGCGTCACGAGGTGGCCTCCTGCTGTGCGTATGTGCGGACCGTCCCATCTGGTCATAACTTTCTTCAGTTTAGACGCAAATGGTCCGCTCATTACCGAATAGTCGGCTCCCGTGTCTACGAGGGCGACTACGTCAAAGCCGTCGATGGACACCTTGACGTCGGATGCCGCCTTCCTCGAGTTCCGGGTGCGTCGGGGCGTCGCATCTCGGCTTGTGCGTGTTGACGGTCGGGCACTGTGCGTCGTCGTTGTCATCGTCTTCTCAGCGGACGTCTCGTCGTGTACGGGAGTCTCGTCAGGTCTGGGTCGGGTCGTCGGGATGAGGGCATGTTGTGAGTCACTGTCTTCCGCGAGTCGTTGCGTCGTTGGAGGGTTTTCATTTTTCCGCGATCGTGCAACTTTACCTCCAGAAGTTGCTGCTTTTAGTTTCCCCCGCGTGGGCTGGGGGACCTTCCACGTGAGAACTCAGCATTGCTACGGCGGTTCGGCGACTGGTATGGGTAGGGTGACGGCGAACGGTTGAAACGGGCTGGTCGACGGCTGGTGTTGGACAGGTACTCTTCGATCTCCGATGGGTGCTGACCAGTTCGGGGGCGGGGTGCGTCGACGGAGAACCCTCGCAAACCGAGCCTCCTGTAGGGGCAGCGACGGTAGACGTGGTCGGCCTCTCCGCAGTGGTAGCACAGCGGACGATTGTCGGACGTTCGCCACACGTCGGTCTTCCTTGGGGCAGGGGGTTGCGCCGCAGGTGGTCGGGCCGGCGAGAGGGGACGACGGTACGGAGCCTCGGGACGATAGGGTGCAGGTGGGCGAGGGCGATGTACAGCAGCCGCGTAGGTCATGGCTTGCGGCTCGCGAGGTGCTACTGGCGTCGTTGAAGTTCCCAGCGCTTGCTGCACTTCTTCTCTAATGACGTCGGTAAGAGAAGCGACTTGTGGTTGCGGCGTCGTCGGGAGCAGTTTCCGCAGCTCCTCCCTCACTATTTCGCGGATAGCCTCGCGTAGGCTGTCAGCCGGAACCCGCATGTTGTCGATGTAGTTCGCACTGGCCGCGCCAACAAAGTTCCGGTCATACTGCTTAGCACGCATTTCGAGAGCCTTCTCAATCGTGCTGGCTTCGGTCACGAATTCAGCGATGGTTTTGGGCGGGTTGCGGACAAGTCCAGCAAACAGCTCCTCCTTCACACCGCGCATCAAGAAGCGTAACTTATTTTCTTCCGTCATTTCAGGGTCCGCGCGGCGAAATAATTGCTTCATCTCCTCAACGAAGATCACGACCCCTTCGTTGGGGTGTTGTGTCCGAGTTTCAAGCAAAAGCGCAGCTCGCTCTTTTCTCACAACAGTAGTGAATGTCTTCAGGAACTCCCTTTTGAAGTGAGTCCAGTCGGTCAAAGAACTCTCATGGTTCTCGAACCAAGTTCGAGCAGCATCTTCTAAGTAAAAGAAGACATGCCGGAAAGTTTCTTCGTCGTCCCACCTGTTGAAGATGCGGACGCGCTCCAGCTTCTCCAACCATTCTTCGGGGTCTTCAGCGGGGGCTCCCCGGAAAGATGGCGGTTCCCGGGGCTGCTGCAGGACGATTGGCGATGTTGTTTCTTGCACCATGGTGTTGGTTGCAGCGTTCTTTTTCTTGGGCCCTTCTGGCATCAAACCGAACTCGGGTGGTAAATTTTGCAGGCGGGGGCTGGCTCTTGTTGGACTGGCTTGGCGGCTTCTCGAGGTTGTAGTGGGCATGAAGGGTGCGTACCCCGCACCTCCACCAGATGTCACGAAGCCAAGGACGACGCAGTTGTCTTGCAGGAGAAACAAGTTTATTGGAGCGAACTTGTGCTCCCCTAACAACTTAAAAGAATACAGAGGCGGCGAAGCAGCGGTCAACAAAGTGACTTGCGTCAGCGAGCGTCGCAGAATCGAATGCCCCGGCGTCCGCACTGCAGGCTTTTTATCTTTTGGCGCGCGTGGTTCTCGAAACGTCGATTCGCATCGAGAACATAGTAGACCCAAGAAGATTATTCTGGGCTGTTCACGTTAGATCGGAATGCTCTCCCTATCACAACAGATAACACATGCGGCACAGAAAGAAAGAAAGAAAGAATTGAACACGCGCTTTCCTTGGCGCAGAGATAACACAGACCGGCACAGCCGGGCGGTAAAAGCAAAACACAAATAAACAAACCCAATGTATGGTTCGCGGCAATATGTAAGCAGCCGACCCACTGTAGTACAACTAAAGGTGGAAGGCGGTTCTGTGGTGTCTGATACAGACAACCCGTGGCATTCTGCAATTTGCGCGAGAACCGTTGATATATCGCTAACCTAAGGTGTGATGTCGGCTATCTTGGGTTTTTTTTTTTTTTTTACGGCTACAGTATTAAATACGAGTGGTTAACTGAGGTTTGAACTTGGGCTGGTTAGTTGTGTTGGAACACTCTGACGAAAATCAACGCGTAGACGAGGGCGAACAAAGGAAAGAAGGCACGCTCGAAGCTTACAAAACGTGGAATAGCTTTGTTCCTGTCATCTGTACGTGAATGTGGATAAGAGAATCAGATCAACCTCTGTGCCACGTTTGCCCCTTGTTACGATCATCTGCTAGTATACCGCTTTGAGGCAATTAAATTGTGACAAAAATCTAGTTGGACATCAACGATTTATTGCAAAGAAAAGGCTGCCTGGTTTCCAGATATTTCTCTCGATTTCCTCTACACGTGTTTTTGGCAACGGGCAGTAATCTTTGCCATCCTCAGCTATCACTCATTGTCGATCTGACTACAGGTTAAATATGTTGGGGTAGTAAAACAAAACTACCCTCTATATTTCTCACTTACGATAATACAAGGCTTGCAAAAGACTACTTGTTTGTTCTCTGTCAGTGTTCTGAGCCGCCCAGCTGCAAAGATGCTGACGAAAATGGACACACTTATACGCTGCTACGGCGGGGTTCAAAACTGCGTTGGACAAGAAGTGTTCCCTGGGCGATGCTTTACTTGGAAAGTATACTTCGGACATAAGACTTTCGTTGGTTTTAATGCGATAGCATTCCTGGGCTCACTGGGTAATTTCCGTGGATACCAAGCAAGTGCACACGTCGTGCCTTGTCACGCGTCCTCAGAAACGACGCCAACCGGAAATGACGATGGCGGTAGTGAGAAGTAAGCTCGCGAGCGCCCGCCTGCAGCTCGAATCTGGTTCAGCGGTAACTGTAGTGTGGGAAGGAGGATGCGGCCTCACCGACAGCGATAGCACGGCGGAAACGAAAAATTAGCAGTGGCTTAGCTCGGCTATGCCAGGGTATACGTAGCGTGAGCTAAGGTTCAGTTGGTTATTCTTAGGTTTCCTGGTTGTCTAAGATTAGCTGATTATGCTTACTGCTGCTAAAACGATTTCTAATCCAACCCAATCAATCCAGTCCAGTCCAGTCCAATCCAATCCAATCCAATCCAATCCAATCCAATCCAATCCAATCCAATCGAGCCCAGTCCAGTCCAGTCCAGTCACTGCTCCTCGCGCATGCGCAGCACGGCTCTCCAGGAGCCACTCGAAACGGCTATCAAGCGGTTCCTGCATAGCTTCAGACTTAGCTACTGCACAACGGAGGCGCACAGATAGGCACGCGCTGGCGCCAGTGCGCCTGCCGCGGCTATGACGTCCCTCCTCTGGAATTCGCAGACCGGCGAATGTGCAGACCCAATTCCCACACACCCGTACTCCAAGTGGATTGGATTTCAATCCAACACAATCCAATTTAATCCAATCCAATCCAATCCAATCCAATTCAGTCCAGACCGATCCGATCCAAACTAATCCAATGCTCCTCGCGCTTCCACAGAACGGCCCTACACGGCCCACGCGAAACTGCTCAACCTCGGCCAGTGTAGCTTATGCTACATAAGAGGGCACGTCATGACTTTAGCACGCACTGCGCCTGCCCAATGGGGTCTGTTCTCACGCGTTCTGCACTCGGGCCTACGAGTCACTGTGCTACATATGAACCGCTGCTGCTAGCCTCGCTCTCTCAGTTGACCTTGAGCGCGCTTGGCGGGCATCGATGGTGAACGCCGCAGCTCAGTTCCAGAAACTACCCCTTGCAAAGTAACGCTGTCGAGTCTCACGTCTTGAGACGTAAACTTAGATGCCCTCTATAACGTTTTCTTCGGTAGGACGCCAGTTATGGCTATAATTCATGTTCCTGGGAACCCCGCTTTCGATCGCGCTTCGCTTCCTGCCCGATTCCCGTGTCTGGAAAATTTTCAAAGTGTTCCTGTTGCACAACTTGACACCTGCCATGAGGGGTGGAAGGAGAAAAGCTACCCGGGGTGGTAGCTCAGTGGGTTCGGTGCTTTGCTGTTAGGAGACCTTGGACGCAGGTTCGATCCCTGCCGCGGCGGCTTCTTTCCATATGAAGTCGAAGGAAAAAAAACGCTTTGTGCCGAGGTATTGTAGGCCGTAAAGACCCCCATGCGGTCTAAGCTAGTCCATAGCTCTTTGATATGTAAGGCCGTCTTAGAGCCAAGGTGGAGCTTCCGCGCGTGAAACACCATAAATGTAGAAATTCGCAGGCACAACAAACGTATACAGGGTGTTTCAGCGAACACTTTCAAAAATTCTTAAAAATAGGCTCTTCGAGAAAAAAAGAAACCCTCTTCAGAAGGAGACTGCTAGCTGCGGCGGACGCCAGGTAGTATGAACGGTGTGCACATTAGTTAGGTGGGTAATTAAACTCTACTAATTAACTTCTTAATTAGCGGAGTTTGGTGGCTACTGTAAATGGTGATTTTGTAGCCCCGGAGAAGACGTTTTCACATCCTATTTTAAAACAACGAAAAAGTCGGTGTTTAAAGCCCTGTAGCACGAGGAAACCTGCCGTTGTTTTTCGCTCAAAAACGAAACTCGGCGTTCGAGGAGCGCTGGAAGTCTTGAGCGAACGCAACGTCCGCTGGTGACGTGTTTCAATGAATGTGGCGGCCAAGTCGAAATGTAAGTGCAATTTTCCCTAGCTAGGAAGCCTCAGCATGCGGCCACAGCCGCGAAAGCCTTCCTCACCCAGCAAACAAACCTTTCCTTTGTCTGATGCGCTTTCTAACACGCAGCGATTATGAACGAACAGCGAACAGCAGATAAACCTGACGAAAAAAAAAAAATGAACGGATGGTGACATTTCACATTTTGCACGACTGGAAGCCACTTCAGATGTGGACAAGACAATAAAAAAATAAAAACAAAACTGTCGCCAACGCCCACTAGGGCTCCTGAAACAGGCGACCGCGCAGTAGGCGATATGGCTAGCTTTTTTCTTGCGCCTACCAACGAAAGAAAAGATAACGCTAGCCGTGGTATAAGGTGATCGTTGATCATTGAAAAAATACAGGAGGCGATGGCATTGATATAAGCTGATTCCCTAGCGTGGGGAATCACCAGAGCCTTCTTGAATTTGGCGACACAGTCACTGCAACACGTCATCAGCGGATGTTGCGTTTTCACTACACTTCTGGCGCACCATGTGCGCTGCGTTTCGGTTTCATGCGGGAAAAATACTTGATTTTTGCGGGCTGCAGGGCTCTACAGAGTGTCTTTTTCGTTGCTTTAAAAACTGATCGGTTATCGTCTTCTCCGTAGCTACAAACTCGCCATTGGCAATAACCGCCAAACTCCGCTAATTAAAAAGTTCATTAGACAATTTTAGTTAATTAACTATGTAATTCGCATGTTTCTCATAACTACTGACGTCCGCCGAACCAGACAGCTTGTTTCTTAAGAGAATTCCTATTTTTCTTGAAAAGCCTACCTTCAGGAATTTTTGAAAGGGTTCACTGAAACACCCTGTGTATATATATATATATATATATATATATATATATATATATATATATATATATATATATATATATATATATATATATATATATATATATATTGGAAATGAGGGGCTCGTGGGTTTTTCTTTCTTTCTTTCTCACGTAAATTAATAAAAAAAAATAATGTAACATCACTAACGGTAAAAAACTACTCTAACCATTCCCCTATGTCTTCTTTGGTGTTGTAGACTGCCGGCATTTCTTTCTGCATATATATATATATATATATATATATATATATATATATATATATATATATATATATATATATATATATATATATAGCGAATCAGAAAATGGGAAATGAGGGGCTCCGTGAAATAAGACAGAAAATAAGGTTTGGCAGTCAAGAAAACCTCGGAAAGCAAAGGGGAGGTTGTGGTGCGTCATAGAAAGAGATGAAGAATTTTTTTAGTCGAAAAGAAAGTGGTGAAAAATTGCCCGCCGGGTGGGATCCGAACCCACGACCTCCAGAATACCGGTCTGGTGCGATAACCACTACGCTACCGGCGGGGCTGATTTCCCAGCACTTTCTCGGGTATTTATGTTAAGGTATTTTTGTTTCCTGCACTTGGGGGTGGTAGCCAGTGCCACTCGGACTACTCGGGGTGAAGGGGACCTTCTTTTTAACCCCCGGGCCGTGACTCGAGTGTCTACGACATGTCGAGAGTGGTCGACCAGCGTTGAACCCTCTTAAGCTCCCTTTGGCACCAAGACTGCCAGAACAGAGGCCCTCGCTAAGCATGTAGCGAATCAGAAAATGGGAAATGAGGGGCTCCGTGAAATAAGACAGAAAATAAGGTTTGGCAGTCAAGAAAACCTCGGAAAGCAAAGGGGAGGTTGTGGTGCGTCATAGAAAGAGATGAAGAATTTTTTTAGTCGAAAAGAAAGTGGTGAAAAATTGCCCGCCGGGTGGGATCCGAACCCACGACCTCCAGAATACCGGTCTGGTGCGATAACCACTACGCTACCGGCGGGGCTGATTTCCCAGCACTTTCTCGGGTATTTATGTTAAGGTATTTTTGTTTCCTGCACTTGGGGGTGGTAGCCAGTGCCACTCGGACTACTCGGGGTGAAGGGGACCTTCTTTTTAACCCCCGGGCCGTGACTCGAGTGTCTACGACATGTCGAGAGTGGTCGACCAGCGTTGAACCCTCTTAAGCTCCCTTTGGCACCAAGACTGCCAGAACAGAGGCCCTCGCTAAGCATGTAGCGAATCAGAAAATGGGAATTGAGGGGCTCCGTGAAATAAGACAGAAAATAACCACCCCCAAGTGCAGGAAACAAAAATACCTTAACATAAATACCCGAGAAAGTGCTGGGAAATCAGCCCCGCCGGTAGCGTAGTGGTTATCGCACCAGACCGGTATTCTGGAGGTCGTGGGTTCGGATCCCACCCGGCGGGCAATTTTTCACCACTTTCTTTTCGACTAAAAAAATACTTCATCTCTTTCTATGACGCACCACAACCTCCCCTTTGCTTTCCGAGGTTTTCTTGACTGCCAAACCTTATTTTCTGTCTATATATATATATATATATATATATATATGTGTGTGTGTGTGTGTGTGTGTACTGTTTATAACAATATATCGGATATTATAACGATTGAATCCATTTATATTGTGCACCAAAAGTGAAACAGTGACGACTCTAATGACGCGGTTGCGCAGCCTACTTAGGTTGTGTCTTTGTAGGAGGCCCAATGCGTGACACAGTCCCGCGTGGACTTTGCTTCCGCCATGGACATTTACCTCAGCTAGTTGAAGCACCTATAGATGCTCTTGGAAAACATTTGCGCTACCTTCACACGCGGCAAGCAAAGCTGACTGACTGTGGCTTCTTTTCCGGAAATTAGTAGTAGTACGACCTTGCTGGCATGCAAATAAAATGTTTTGAGCTCTTTTCCGTCTTTTTATTTCGCAACCCGCTTATAACAATTGTCGGTTATAACGATGGCATTTCCTTGGCACTTGGATATTGTTATAAGTGGACTAGACTGCATATATACAAAGAGAAAAAGAGAAAGGCGTTCGTATGCAACACTGTCTAGCGAATGTTTGGCAGAGTTACTGCAAAATATATTATGAATAACAAAAAACTGCGCTTACAGGGACAATGCGGTACACGTGGAGGTGCACGCGCAATAGATACACAGAAACGCCAGTACAAAAACCTACAAATGCGCCACGAACACAGCATAATGGGAAACTCAGTAAAAAAGGATGTCACTGAGTGTAGCAGTGGGCGCGGATCTGCATCACAAATTGCAGTTGTTGAATATGTAATAAACTAAATTTATGCAGTAAAGCAGTGACTAAAACTCCCGCACACTCGCACGCACTATCCATATATACGTGCACGTACAAAAGAGCCCGTGTAACAAAAACTTAATAGTCCATGGTCTGTGCCATCACCATTAGCCATTGAATGGCCCTTGAAACACAGAAGCCTGTTCGAGTCAATTCCAGCAGCCTTTGTGCGTCAGCCACGGCCTTTCTTTGCCCCAAATTTTCTTATCACTAAAACATAGTATCCTGCCTCGCCCTGCTGCTTTCCCGCGCGTCCCTCGGTGGCCCCGCTATTATTTATGTCGTCCATCTGCTGTGCGCTCCTCGCACTTCGCGAGAAGGGTCCCGCCAAACTGCCCTTATTTTTGCTAATTGAGGCAGAATGTCCTCCGCCCGAGCTTGCTTCGTAGTGTCCAGTGCACGTTTTCTTGATGCTTTATTTAACATCTAACATTTCTGTTTCCATGGCTCTTCGGGCAGATGTGAGTGTTCTCTTTGAAGGGCTTCATAAGAGTTCAAGTTCCTGCTCTATAAGTGCGCGCTGGAGCTATACACTGAACACATATACTTCTTTTCGTTGAGCGATGGAAGCTTGACTGCCCGCAGCCCCTAGAAATTATTCGACTGTTTTTTTCTTGTTGTTTCGGCTTGTAGTCAGTAATTGTTTAACATTATTGAACGACTGCACATTTCCTACATTTCATTACGAACTCGAAATACCTGATTACAACTTTTGGTATCACTCTTGATTTATTAAAATATTTTAAGCTTTTTGTTAGCGTCGACCTATAATTGCGCGATCGTTAACGTTAATAAATCGCGATGTTATCCTATACGTCCTTATATATGGTCATAGCGGTGTGAATGATCCCGCCATGTTCTAACATATTAAAAATTCTGCAGTTAAGTGTAGGACAATAATTTATTTTTGAACGCGTGAGTCTCGCCAACATTTTTTTTTATTAGCAATTGTTGTCAAACAAATGCAGCGTTCAGGGCTTAATGTGCGCTAATACATACTTCTGGCGCTCGGAAGAAAGTTGGCAGGCGACCACAGAATGTTTGTTGCGGTTTCCGCGCGGCCCTGGGTGATTTTGTCTTACGTCGAAATTGACTGCCAAGATACCGCCGAGAGGGAAGCGTGCTTTCTATGCTTCTACGCCGCTCCAGATGACGCACACAAAAACGAGGAAGCAAAAATTATGGTTGAATTTTGTACTTGGCCAATCTCGTACGTCGGCGAAGACAGCGCGGCTACTATGACAGTTATTGTTTCATAGAATTTTTCACGAAATATAGTTGAAATGAATCTTGCGCTAGCCATACTACGCGACTCTCTTCGATGCCGAACCCTGTCAGCGTGGGAATTAAGGAAAGGGAAAAACATTGCAATTACCTTCACAATTGTCTTGGCTTAGCCAATTTCACGCCAAACGTCCCAGACAGTACGCTCGACCAACTCTGATTACACTATAAAAAATCGCAATCGATACCTTCACTACACTACTCGTTCTCATAACAATTTTGGGGGGAAAACATTTTTCTCTCACTCAGCACTTTTGATAGCCTGGCTGTGACCAACCTAGGTTGCGAGAAACATTCGCAAAAAATAAAAGTTGTACGAAGTGCGGTAAAAAATTCTAGTTGGTAGAAGAAGAACCGCGCTTCCTTGCTACAACGCATTGTGGGATGCTAGTGTGTCTCAAAATGTGCTATGCGGGAAAGTAATGCGGCGTCTCTGGGCCATATTTAAACATTTTTTTTCAGCTGTTTAATCTTTTGCAGAGACAATGCAGCTGCATAGTTCGTTTACATTGTTGTCGGTGAGTGCGAAATGATATTGGAGTCGGGAGGGGACTAGTTTCGGAGTTCTAAACACATCAACTTCAAAAACTTTGAAATGTTTCTCATGTTCAGGCGCTTATCGCAGTGTATGGCGGTACAGGTAAAAATACAGACTTGAGCTCATTTGAAAGGGTGTACGAAGGACATTTGTTTCTGAAAGTTTAATCGAGGTACTTTTTTTTTTGTTTTAAGCGAGAAAACATTTTCTTTACATATTCAGTGACCCCCACGGCCTCAGTCGTCGGGCCGTAAGTTCGCTTCACTCACTGAAGGTTCCCCCGCGCCAGAGGCGCGGCGGCACGCAGTTCGAGAGGTGGCATGTTCGTTTTGTTTTAACGATCTTGTCCGCTTGGTAAGAGGGATTCCCACATGAATCTGCTTGTCTTCCGCGATGCCGCAGACGAAGTGAGTTAGTAAAAGCGGAAGCGAGAAAAACTGAAAGACGACGCCACCCGTCAATTAGCGAGGATAGGGCATGGTGCAGTGTAACAGCGATGGAGCAGGTTTATTCGCTGGATAGCAGATGTCGGCTGCAGACAAGAAAGAATAATTTTAAGTTCTTCCGAATTTCTTGGAAAGTTTCTACGTGCAATAGAATTAAAAGCTCAAGCTGCACCACTTAATCAGCTAACAGCAAGCAACGTATCTGACAGACACGAAAAGCAGCCTGAAAGATGATGAGATGATTCTTTGTTTAGGCTTCGCAGGATAATTATACTGTTCTCACGCAAGAGGCTCCCTCGTACCACTGGGTAAATACGAAAGCCGCGATACACCCCTTGGGTGGCATACCATTCTTCAGAAGAAACTGGTCCCGTGGTGTAAAATCACATGCCGTGATTTGGGACTGTCGTGACCACGCCACAGCGGCCATGGCTACTTTTCAAGATGAGGCGTTCAAGTTCCTGAACCGCGTAATTTCGGCTCTCCAGAAAAGTCGTTATTTTCCGCCAATTGCGTCATCACAGTTACATGAACAAGAAAAAATTTGTAAATTCGCGCCACCATAAAGCTGACCTGAACTTATCGGGCGAGTGAAGCAATTTTGCAACGTAAAATGGAAAGAGCGCTAGAGATGGGGTTGGTAGCAGAGTGCAGCCCCGTGAAGCGATTGGCAGCTAGGGCCAGTCTTTAGAGAGGTACTTACGCCAACCAGCTATTTACATGGGCGCAAAAGAACATGACAAGTATATCCCTGCCACCCAGACTTTCCAAGTGGCAAAGCACTAACGTCGGCGACCGCGGTGAAAACTGCAGCCTCCGAAGTACACCAAAGTCGACCTGGCGGCCTATGCTCTACTACATGTGTCTGCACGAACGCAGTGTCGCGGAAGTAATTTCAGCGCTCCCGCAACTGATCATCTGCCGATGACGCCCTCCCGAAATCCAGTACCAACCAGCCGCACTCCTGTAAAGCAGCTAGCCACGTAACAACCCGGAACGCCCGCGGCCACCGCATCTTTCGCTGCCGCCGAGGGACCCTTGGTGTGGTGAAGAGAACTTACCGCCTGCCGACTGAGGCCATGGTGGTTGCTCAATATAAAATATATTTTCTTGTTCAAAACAAAAAGTACTCAGATTAAACTTTCAGAAACAAATGCCCAGTGCGTGCCCTTTCAAGTGAACCCAAGTCTACATTTTTACATGGACCGTCACAAACTGCGATACGCGCCTGAACATGAGCAACATTTCAAAACTGTCAAAGTTAATCTATTTAGCGCTCCGAAACTACTCGCTTCCCGACTCCCATATTTTTTTCGTGCACTTACCGTCAACAATACAAACAATTATACAGCTGCATTGTCTCCAAAAAAGGCGCAACAGCTGTACAAAATGGCTAAATGCGACCCTGAAGCGCCGCATTGCTTCCCCACAAAGCACATTTTGAGGCGCACTAGCAGCTGTCAATGCGTTTTGGCAAGGAAGCGCGGTTCTCTTTTTACCAACTGGAATTCTTTTACCGCGGTCCATATGATGTTCTATTTGAACGATTTTTTCCGCAGCCTATGTTTCGGTCACAGCCACGATATTCACATTACTGGGAGAGAGGAGGAGGCATAAAAATTTATTCAACTGCATGAGTTCCGTTGTGGGAAGCCTCCTTAGTCAAGCAAGCCTTGGTTCTTGGCTGCCAGGCGGGCCCTGTCCACCAGTCGTTGCTGGTCTTGAGGGCGTGAGCTGGTCAGCTGGCCCTCCCACTGCTCCAGGGTTGGGTTTAATAGGGGGTTAATGAGAAAATTTTTTCCACCAGAATTTTGTTAGGAGAATTAATAGTGTAGTGAAGGAATCGACCATAATTTTTTATAGTGTAATCGAAGATGGTCGAGCACATTTTCTCGGTCGTTTGGCATGGAATGATCCTGGGGAAATACGCCAAGTGCAGCAAATACGCTCCTAAAAGCATTTGTTTGTATTGCTAGGGAGCAAAACCACGCTGTTTTGAAAGAAAAATGAAATAATGCGAAATTCGTTCTCCTGCCCCTCAGTTTTATTTTATTTTTTGTATCAGGACTAAGTGAACTTTCTTTGTTAGGATGTTGCCGGACCGATCCGGCCCTTACTAAAAATGTCAGGTTACCCGAAAACCATATCACAATTTTTGATTCGTGTACTCGCCGTAGAAGTCAGTAGTTGTAATAGCCCCAACGCATGGATACGGCAACTCCGTCATGCATGGTGCCCCACACTTGACTTTATACTCGCGTCCCAACGTGCCTGCCTCACACTCGGCCGAACAGTAGGCCTCGGTGGACTAACGTATGGGTTCCTCGCCTATGAATTCCGTGCTCGTCATGTCAAGGATCTGGAGATACTGCAGAGGTCTCGAGTTCACGCTACCGCGGGCCTTCCACTGCACACCCGAATTACTACACCTGAAGCCAGCCCTGTCATTACATCCATTCATTAACTTGATCGATGAAACCCATGCAGTGACAGAACCGACAAACTGATCTCAATCAACAGGGCTCAAGCTACAAAATCGGGACCAACTGAATAGCAAGTCGAATTCGACGCTCTTTTGGAAAAGGCCAGCTGTTCGAATTATGCGAAAGCGGGCGATACCGCACACTCTACCATGACCGTGAGCGGCTTATCAGCAAACTGAACACTGATCGCTTACAAGGGGAAGCGACGTCTTAACAGACACAGTAGTGTGTAGTGAGGCTGGCGCAGCATGGCGTTGTCCCTACCTCGACCTTTACAACTGACTAAATCGCATGTACAATGATTTGAATTAGTAAAAGAAGGGTAACAGCTTGGTATCCTCGGACCCCTGCAAAGCCTGCACGAACTGAAGCCCAACTTAGTGCTCATATATATAGTGTCACGCGCTTTCGACTCATCAACGACTCCGAGGTGGTTCTTCAGCTCAACACGTCCTACATTCATAACTGCGTTGCTAATCAAGTTCTTTATTTTATAACAGCGCTACAAAAGGACATTTTAGAAATTAGATTGCCTTGGACACCTGGCCATTCCTACGGTGCTATTGGGAATGAGGAGGCACACGACGCTGCCCAGGAGAGCCTTCAGTTTCCTTCGCCTGCCGCTGACCTACACTCGCACGGAAAGCAACCCTGCAATACCTGCATGGCACCAGCCGCGCCGCCAACTTCACGCTTATAGGCGTAGTCTACTCCGCGACCTGTTTCCACCTCACTGCTTATCCCTTATATATAACCATGCTTTTCAAGGCCGCCTGAAATTTTCGACAACAAAGCTCACACGAACCTTGGCCGGCTGACTGCTCGTTTTTTGCCGAGGACACCATTCCGAACATGTGTCACCTCATCCCCACGGGTCCTGCCTTCAGCAGGGGACGTGACATGCTCATTTCGAAATTTCCCGCGCCATCTCCAGTCAAGGTCACCTTATCCTACTCAGGTGGGACCCTTCCGCGAACTGCGCCATTGTGATTGGCCTGTTCAAGGCAGTAGGCTGTGTGCTGCTATTGCGTGTGCCAGGACACAAAATTTAAAAACGAGGACTACAACTTTAAAGGGCTCATGCAAACAAAAACAAGTTTGTTCTATTTGAAAGATTTGGTGTTTTATAGTTGTCCGACAGCAAACGAGGCCGTATTCACTAGCAATTAATCAATTTAGGTTAAAATTTTGATTCTTCCGCCAAATCGTGTTTTCGTGACGTCTGTCATGAAGTCACACGGGCGGGTATTCAAACTAACTTCCAGTGCGTCATGACTCTGCCACGGCCTCCGCAATCTGCTGCCGGCAGATCGCGGAGGCCACGGTTCTGCCGCCTTGCTTGCCGTCAGTCCTCCCAGATGGCGCTACCATAACATACCGTTGTCCGTTGTTTTTGTTAGTGTAAAAAGTAATCGTTTCGCGAAGCATGGGGCATCCGCGACAAACGTGGTCACGTAAGACAACGTCGCTTACACCGATGGGCCAGTGTCGCGCAAGACAACTCAAAAGCGGCGGAAAGCTGAGAAGCTAAAACAAGCATAGTGCGCCGAGTACCAACAGCAGTGCGCATTGGTACTTCT